>NC_088360.1:61117501-61187501 GCF_034508935.2 Berghia stephanieae | reverse complement strand
CTGGTCCCGCGGGCCTTACCACGCCCATTTTGTCCGCCATCTTGGAAACCTCTAAATAACGACATAAAAACACGGTCCCGTGGCATGTCGTTATCGGGAGGTTCCACTGTATTACATCAGTACTTGCACAAAACTATTGACACTCACTTCAGCAATAAAAATGATGATAAATATGTCATAAAATATTAAGTGAGAACAATAGGCAACTGGACAGCCCATTGAAGCTGTAAAGGGGGTTGGGGACAGGCATGTTAACCACTTGTGGTGACGGTGACACAGAGCTGGAAATGGAGAAGTGGATGGGAGTGCTCAGACTGTCATCAGATGTGGTCATAATTAATCACCGATCAAACAGTCATTTTGATGACCACAGTTTGTTTACATAGGTGTTAAGCGTGCTTATGGCATGAAGTATGAAGACAAGGTTTGCACCAGTACTCATTGTCTGTGACTTTCTTGATTTCATGCATGCGTCTGTTTATTTTGTTACATACCAAAACTCTTCACCAAGAACCTGGGACGTTGAACAAGTGATTAAAACCATCAGATTATATTTTCTACTTCAATGACCAAGAACAGTGTTGGGGCAAGTTCCCGAAATGGAGGATGACATAAACAGTAGCATCCAGTCAAACAAGCAACAATCACTAGTTTCTATATCCTTCATCCTACAGTAACTACAAAATACTGTCACATATTACGGCAGAATAGAATGAGTTTGTTTACCCAAAATAATAATATAAAACCAAAAAGAAAAAAATGCTAAAAAATGTATTTTGAATGGGTCAATGGCAGTTCCAAGCATGCAACCCACTATGTATACAGTTCATTTTACTGTAATATGAGTATTGAACATAGATTTATCAAAAAATCTGAATCCACTTAAAAGCACGATCCGGCTATAAGCACGCTTGATTCCTGAGGGCCCTGTTATAAACGGAGACCACTGTATTATTATCATCATCATCATCACCATCATTATTATCATTATTATCATTATTATTATTATTATTATTATTATTATTATTATTATTATTATTATTATTATTATTATTATTATTATTATTATTATTATTATTATATTATTATTTCATTATTATTATCATTATTATCATCATTTTTATTATCATTATCATTAGTATTATTATTATTATAATTATTAATATTGTTGTTGTTGTATTATTATTATTATTATTATTATTATTATTATTATTATTATTATTATTATTATTATTATTATTATTATTATTATCATCATCATCATCATCAATATCATTATTATTATTATGATTACTATTATTATTATTATTATTATTATTATTATTATTATTATTATTATTATTATTATTATTATTATTATTATTATTATTATAATCATTAGAAGAAATGCCCGAATTACAATCTGGATGAGAGATTATTTTAATTCACAATAATCAACAAATGACGAATACCTTGGTGTGCATTCTAACCTTAAATCCTGTTTTATTTGTATTCCAGTAAGGTGATTTTTGCTTGTTAACATAAAAAATTGGAACACACTATGTACCTATTTGTGTTACAAAAACCTCTGTCCACGAAAATATTCTAACATCTAAAAAATAATTTAAGGAACCATAATTTAAACTGCAAAATATGCCCACACACATCTTTTAAAATGATTACAATTACAACTATTTCAAAATTAATTTGAATTGCTCAATGTCTGGGGGACACCGGATCTTATGTACATTAGTATAATATTATTATCATTATCATCAACATCACCATTAGTCTATTATTATTGTTTTCATTATTATTATTATTATTATTATTATTATTATTATTATTATTATTATTATTTTTATTATTATTATTATTATTATTTATTATTATTATTATTATTATTATTATTATTATTATTATTATTATTATTATTATTATTATTATTATCATTATAATTATAGTAGAATTACTTTAAACCGAAATTTTGGGGACCTTCTAAACCATTTCAGTTTAAAGACATTTTGGTTTAAAGCAAGTTCCCGTTTTGCAATGTTTTTCAAGGGTAGTAACTATTTAAGGAATTTGCTCATTTAATCGTATCATGGGTTTTCCCTTAAATGGAGTTGTTGAATAAATGCCGTCTTCGTAACCATTTTAAAAAGAATCTTTTATTTTTTATTCTATTTATTTTTAAAAAATATTTATTTATATTTTTTTTTTTTTTGGTGTGTTTTAAAAATATTTTTGGGGGTTTTCGTATTGCATTCAAAATTGTTGAAAGAGTTGAGCTCGGGATGCCGTGTTTTTTTACATATCTCCGTCTTGATCAACTTTTTTTTTTCATCGACTTCACATAGTATTCTGATTTTAAACTCCAACGTGTAAGCACATTGCTTTCTGTAAGATATCTTTTAGTAAAATGTAAAGCTAAAATAAGATCGAAAGTTCCTGTGCGATAATTGATAATGAATGGTGCGCAGCTACTCAGAGGTGACGTGAAATGGAAATGAAAAGGCGTGTCAATGCTAAGCTGTCTACTACACACACCCCTTTTGTTGAAAAGTCATTAGGTTCAAAGGCCTACACAGACCTGCCAACCTTCCCAGGATGAAAAGTGTATTCTATGACCCTAAAAAGTGTATTTTTTAGCAGAAAAGTGTATTTTGTCCGCGTGAGTGGGAAAAAAGTGCGCACTATACACAAATTTATATAAAAGCTAACACCAAACCCAAATCAAAACAAACTCTGATCTTCATCATTCAAGCAATCTCTAGTGATTGCAAAATTATCGATTTATCAAGAAACTCAATGACCATTTTAAATTAGAATAAGGCTTAGAAATTGCAATATCTAAGGAAATTGCTTTCGAAACACTCAAAGAAATGACCAAAAGGCCCCAAACATGTACGTAGTATTGATGCTAGTGTCAGGGGAAGAAGTGGTGGTTGTTGTAGCGATGGTGATCTAGTGGTGGTGGTGATGATGATGAAACTGTGGTGGATGTGGTGGTAGAAGTGATGTGGTGGTGGTTGTGGCACTGACAATGCTATGAAGGCGGTTGTAGAAGTGGTGATGCCATGACGGTGGTGGTAAGAGATGATGATGTGGGGATGATGCTGATGTACCAAATGAACTTGTGATGGTGATATCTGCTAGCCCAGTGAATCAGTTATGAGTAAGTTTTGAGATATAATATTTGGGAGAGTGGTCTTCAATTCAATACATGACATTTTGCAACAGTGGCAAGATATTTCCATATATGTTCTCTCTGTCTCTCTCTCTCTCTCTCTCTCTCTCTCTCTCTCTCTCTCTCTCTCTCTCTCTCTCTCTCTCTCTCTCTCTCTCTCTCTCTCTCTCTATCTCTCTCTCTCTCTTTTCATTATTTTTATTTTTTTATTTTTTGAGCATTCACTCCTCCTCCTTCTACTACTACTACTACTACTTTTACTACTACATCCTACTAATACTATTACTTTGGTCAAATGATGGGAAATTCCTAAGTATGTAATATGCAAAGACAAGTTAAATAATTCTAAAACGGTTATGGAGAATTCATTTTGAACCAAATACTGTTCCTAAAGCTGCCCACTTTGTAATTCAAGACTCGTACAAAATAATTAAGGAAAAAAAGATCATTATGAATTTTATAAACATCAAAATAGAGTAATTTTAGTTATTATAAAGGGAAATAACCCATTTATGTTTTAAGTTAATTAGCAATACAGATTTTAATTGAAGGCTTCAAAGTCAAAGAAATTGGTTCAATTAAATTTTCACTTAGAATTTTCTATTTAATAACTTGGCAAAAGTTTAAATGTGGTATGAGACTATTTAAAGTATAAAACAAGCTTCTATGCATAATCCTATGCAAATCCTCAAAAATGTATGAGAAAAATATTGGTGAAAACCGGCATCATATAAGCAACTGAAATGATAACTATAGTATTAAATGTGATGCATCATTCATTCAGAAACACAGTCAACAGTTGGTGTACGAAACGACACGTGTGTATCAATGCATCATCAATATCATTCACGAATAAGAATCCGCGTATTAATCGTACTGTTTGGCAGGTCTGCCTACATAGAACCTCCCCCTCCCCTTTAGCCCCTCACACACACACACACATTTAAACAAAGTGGAAATGAAATGGCATGTCAATGTATGCCCCCCCCCCCCCCCCCTCACCCCTTATTGTGTTGAAAATCCAGTCAATTCCAAAGCATCAACGCAAGCGAGAAACATCTACACCCCAACTCCCTCTCTTTCCTCATTTTTCGCCTGCCAGGCACCCGTTGTCTTCCTTTTTCAGTCTGTGGATTGAGGTGTTGGCTAAGCCCAAGTGCAGTGATTGAAGTGTTTGCCTACCCTCCACCCCCACCCCACCCCTCACCCTCATCTTATACTTAGGTTCTTTGTTTAATATCGCCGAGCATTATTACGTGTGGCCACCTCCCCGAATTTTTTAAGATTAATAGAGAGAGAAAAAGGGAAGGTGCTCTCAAGTTGTTTCGGTTTAAAGAAAGTCCTGCTTAGAAGTATTTCGGTTCATCGTAAGAATTAGTACAAAGATAATGAAGAAACTAGTACAATTTATTAAATTCTTTGCGGTTTAAGGTATTTTTCGGTTTAGCTTCTTTCGGTTTAAAGTAATTCTACTGTATTACTGTTATCATTATTATCATTGTTATTATTATTATTATTATTATTATTATTATTATTATTATTATTATTATTATTATTATTATTATTATTATTATTATTATTATTATTAATATTATTATTATTAATATAATAATAATATAATAATAATAATAATAATAATAATATAATAATGATAAATAATATAATAATAAATAATAATAATAATAATAATAATAATAATAATAATAATAATAATAATAATAATAATAATAAATAATAATAATAATAATAATAATAATAATAATAATAATAATATTCTTATGATCAGTATCAGTACTACATATAATTGAATTCAAAAATGTACTTGTAACATCGCCTATATAAGTATTTCCAATCAACGATGTCATCATCCTCTGGTTTGTTATTCACGAACGTGCTGATTTGACTGTCGTTGAAATGAAAGATGCACATACTCTTCCACAGCAAGGACTCCTCTGTCATCTGTGGGGGAATAAACTTCATTAGCTACACTGTATATGTTTGTTTTGTTTGTTTTTAAGGGTTTAAAGTGAAACATTGAGGCCGTTTCAGAGACAGTAAAAAGGAGGAAAATGGGAGAGTGAAAAGATTCTAGAAATACGATTAAAAGGACGTGAGAAAAAGTAAGACAAAAGGTAATGGTTCAAATTGGGAAAGATCTGGATTCCAAGAGCACTATCAGTGAACTTAGTTTGAGTTCACTTAAAAATCTTAGCCAGACACCAGCACAGGACGCCACTTAGTGGAATGCACTCAAATGTTTACAGAATATATCTTAAACAGCAAACATAACCAATAATACATAACATATAGATGTTTTACAAGGAAATAAAAATACTACTAATACAGTTGAATTGCTTCTCTCTCAGCTAAGGACTCCGGCAAGGGCCAGGACAAAGCCAAACAATCTCATTCCAAGACAAAGACAGAAAGCAACTTGGAAAACAGATATAAGAAAATAGAAAACACAGCAAGTGGCCTCCTGCTCACCATGGAAAATTCATATCAAATCGAATCAAGGTCCAGATCAAAAAATAACAAAACCAAAAGCCTTTACATGCTCCATGAAACAAACATGATTCAATAATTTCTAATGCTAATTATTTTTGAAGATATCAGTCGCTTGATCTTTGACGAAGCAAGAGTTGTCGATTGTTTTATTATTTATGTCTAATCACAATAGTCACAGACTCAGTAGCAGTTTTCATTTTACGCTCTTCATCAAAATGGCATTTTATGGAACAAAATTCTTTATTGAAGCTAGTCTTAAATTCCTAAACTTGTTCGTTTCTCTTTAAATATTTGACTGTTCTTAAATGAAACAGATTGTTTATCATAATTCTAACCATCCTAACTATATGTTTTGTGTGTCACATGAGAATAAATGAAATCATCAGATGACAAGAAAAAAAGGTTATCCAATACATATCAATAAAATCAAAAGATTTAATGATCAAATGATTACATATTGCACAGAGCAGCTCAATTCATTTTGGATATGATAATGTATTACGATATTGTTATAAATCCAATCTAATCATAATACTAATATCAGATCTGGAGGAACACACTCCGCGACTGCTACGAAGAGAGTTGCAAGCGATGGAAAATTGTCTGTTCCATATTTAACAACTCGTAATAAGCTTAACTGAATAAACTGCAGCTCCATGTACTGGGTAGCTAAAAATATAACTTTAGAGAAGATTGTAACCATTACCTCATTTAATAATGAGCTTGCCTGAGAAGCTCTCATCAAATCCTTATGGTCAGGGATCTGAGAGAAAATTATTCTTAAACACTCTGTGGGTAGTTCAGGAAGAGTCAGCTTTCCATCATGTGTTCTCTGTAAATAATGAAAAAAAATCGTACTTAGTAGTTCTAAAAAATATTCTCGGTTGATAATGATAAGGTACATAAAAACAAAAGGTACATAGTTGCTCTAAAAAACAAACAAAACGTTAGAGGTGTGTTTTCTTGTTTAAGTTAAATCGAACCCTGCTAGCAAAAGAGTCATGACAACAGCAACATAAATCTCCAATGTTTATTATGTCATTTATACATGTGTTTACTAGGACGGCAGAAATATATTGTGCATACCTTTTGTTAACATTCAAGAAATTACTTTTGTATCTATTTTGACTTATTTTATTATTACGACATGTGTTCAATAGGATGGCGAAAATGGGTAAATCACCATCTTGAATGATCTTTCACATTAAATCACATTCATGGTTTGTTTGTGCCTGATGTTTAAACTTGTAGGATGATGCAACAGAAGAGTGTAACAAGTGACTGCTTTCAAAGAGGGATCGTGTTACATTTTATGATCCTTTGTGTCAGTGCAACCATCAATAATGTTTGAGTCTCTTGGACATCAGCATTTCATCATCGTTTATTTTGATGTTGATCGAATTATATTGCTCAATGGCTTCTTTTTCTTATAGGTTGTGGGTCAGAATTGTTTTTGCTTTTGTTTTTGTTTTTTGGACCTATTTTTGCTCTTTGAAACATGAAAAAAAATCTGATTCTTTAAAGGTTAATATAAATCTTTTCAGACCTAGATCAATAAACACAATTTCACTGTTCACTTGTTTTACAATGATTAGATGGATTAATCTGCAGTCTATCTGTGACATCGGATTTAATATCACATAAAAAAATTTTTTTGCATTTTCTCATTTCAATTCTATGTCAATTTCTGACTCCAAACAATTGGAATATTTTTATCACATTATTTTTAACTTTGGGCACATCTTTTTTATAATACAGAATGATTTTTTTTATGTTTGTTTGTTGCTTTAGGTCTCTTCCAACACAACTGAGGTTATATGAGAGACCGCTGAAACAAAAAAACAAGCAATCTAACAAAAATAGTACAAATGTAAATCAAAATCATAACCTAAAGATATCATAAGCTAAATTATAAATAACCAAGAACAAACAGGCAGAAGATTTACAGAAAAAAAAATATCCCCTGTCAAAAATACAATCACAAACCAAAGAAGCAGGATAGGCTAGTAAAGAGAAGAAGAAACGACATCACTATCGGATCGTACACCCATGCGAACATCATAAGTATATGATTCAAGGGTGATGCTCCCATCCAACCACCCGCACAGAATGATTTTCTTGTCCATCATCATATTAGACCTCCAATGAGCTAAAGTCAAAGTGGGAATAGCAATATTAGAATTGCATTTTAAACTGACAATATAAACAGAATGACATTATACTATTCCACTTTAAAGTTAACCATCATCGCATACACAACGGATAATTACGTATACATTTAATTTATTGTATTGACCACAAGAGTGAAAGTGGTGCACGAGGGAAGTGAGTGGGGATCATTGGAAAAATAAATGAAGAAGTGTTAGATTTGTAAATCTGTGTTGTTGTTGTTTTAAACCACAAGCAATTTTGGCTATATCTAGATTTATATTTGTGACTAGATGTGGCTGTAATATTGAGAAATCATGAAGAATGAATGATTTGACAAGATAGATTTGGTGGCAAAGTTACAAATGCTGCCAGTTTATAAACCTTTGTGCCGTTGATTGTGTCCGGGTCTGCATTAGCATTTTATAAACAATTGTCTGATGAGGATAAAGGATAAATTCCATTATGGAAACCTCAAGGGTAGGTTGGTGCAACCATTTGGTGTTCACAGATATGTAGACTATGAACAATTACAGAAAAGAGTGTTAAACATGAATGAAAGTGTTGATGTGTATGTTGAGGAGACTTGTATGACTAATAGGACAGACTGAGCCCAATGTGCATTCGTTGCTGGTCTGCCAACCACTGTGTCTGTCCAGTTGAAGTCTTTGTCAGTTGTAGAAAGTTTGAGTCAGGGCACGCATGGTATTGTCGATGACAGGCTCTTATACCACTGGTCTGTGTACAGCCGGTCGTATAAGCAATTCGATGAAACCAACCTGTAAGCATGTGGTATTCAAGGTCATGTCACTAAAGACTGTACCCAGGAAAAGAGGTGCAGCACGATAAGAAAGGAAAAGAGAGACGGCATGATAAGAAAGCCCATTTGTTATAGATGTAATGGGCACATTAGGGAAACGGATCCTCTGGCACATCATAAACAGTGGATGTTTCCTGAGTGTTAACAGTAAAGAGTTGTTGATAACTGTTAATGTTCATATAGATGAGACAGTGTTGGTAAGTTGTTTGTTGATGCCGGATGTCAGCAATCGATGGCCTCAGAAGAACTCTGCACTAAGCAGGGAGGATGGCATGAGGTCCACGAAGACGAAGGAAAGTATGCATGTTGAACAGTGAGACAACGCATTCTGCTGGGAACATTCATTTGACTTTCGAGTTGGAGGGATACACACACAGTTAGTTTGCAGTGCTTAGTTGCAAGAAACCTTGTTTGCAATGCTGATGTTATTCTTGAATTGGATGGAATTGTTCACTTAACTGGAATATATATTGATAAAATGAGGAATGTGCGATTTAATGGAGTCACGTGTTGTGGTCGGGGTAAGTTCAACTTCGCGATTTGTAAAAAGGTTGATGATTGTAGAAGACACTGATTTCAGAGCAGAGTTTGGTGGAGAGAAGTGGGTGGTTGTGTGGAAATGGAAAGACGGTGAGCCTGTGTTGACATATATTTGTGAACAATATTCTATGGATGTCCAAAGCAGGGAGTTGTTTGAGGAGGAGTCAATCAGTGGATTGAGGATGGTAGGCTGGAACCTTACAAAGAAATGAAGCACGGCAGAGGTGACCGTGTCATACCACTAATGGCTGCTAAGCAACTAAATAAGCTGAAAAATCTTGTGGTTTAAAACAATAACACCACAAATTTACAAGTTCACATTGTGGATGAGTTGATACAGTTTCAAATTGTAAAATATAAGGGGCAGAAATGTGTGATAACACGAATGGATTTTGGGTTGAGTGTTGCCCTTAAAATCATGTCAAGAATCATCTCAAGTGTGCTTGCTTTAGATCCAAAACTCGATGAAGGGACAGACCATGATATTGATGATATATGGGTAGATGATACGAAAGCTAATGTGAAAGATGTGAAGAACCATTTGAAGGAATATGGTCTTACAACAATGGAGCCAGTTTCACTCAGTGATGTAAGTGTTCGTAGTGAGAGTTTGGAATGATAAACAAGGATGTAAGGTTGGCGATGTGATTCAGATCTACCTGTAATTAGTGATCATTTGACAAAGAGGGAGTTGTTCTGAGTGTTTTGAAAGTTGGTTGGCCATTATCCTGTGGCTGTTTGGCTGTGGTAGATCTAATAAAACAAGCTGGGATGAGCTAGTGGGCCAGGAGGTTAAACACTGAGCTCGTGAGATCTTGCAAAGGGTGATAGATGACGATCCCATGTGCAAAGAGGTGGTTAGTTGCGAATGGAGGTAAGGACTGCATTGTTTGGTGTGATGCTAGCAATCTTGCAATGGTGTATGTGTTGAAATAGGTGGTAATATCGTGGAAGATGCTGCATGGATGAGAAAGGAAATGATAGGTCACACATAAACATAGCATAGTTGGAAGCTGTTTTGAAAGGTGGGACATTGGAGTTAAAATGGGAGCATGGTACGTTGGATGTGACAAGAGTGTGGGAGCGATTGGCAATTGATGTTTCTCATGTGACAGGATCACTTTATATTTCTGTTATTGATAGTGGGCCCGTCAAATTTTCCATGTGGAGAAAGTTAAGAAAGGCTAACATCGACCAACCAAACAACATTTTCAGAGAAAGGGGTGCTAATTTTGAGGTGCTGAGTGATAATGGCCCCTGCTTTGAAAGTAGGAAAACAGAAGTTTTTATGAAGAGTTGGGGTATTAACCACAAGTTCAATTGTGCATACCATCGTTTGGCAATGGTATTGTTGAATGGAATTATAGGACAAAAAAGAGAATGGTTGCTCAGTCTGGGAGGTCGGTTGATGACATGTTATTTTGGTACAATCAATCCCCTGTGGATGCTGTCTACTCTTACACCACCAGATTGCCTCAAAGATGAAATGATGTGTCACCAGAAATGGACAATACAAACAAACCTTATAAAACAGGAGATGTTGTCTATGTGAAGCCAACTAACGCATGCTGTAATGATGAATGGGAGAAAGCAGAAGTGACAGGCATTGTCTCAGATAGTTGTTAAAGTGAACAGTACAAACCGTCATATTAGTGACATTCCCATGTGTGAAAACAGACAGAAAGAAAGAGGTAATGTAAATGATGAAAAAGAAGTAGAAATAGAGAGATGCAATTCAAGGAACGAGGTTCAGGGTGATGAAGATGGATATTCAGAAGAGAATGGTTTTGTTGGTCAAAGAGAATTGAGGGATATACGATTGCCCAGGTGGCTAGCAGCTTTTTGTGTTGATTAACTGAATATTGATCTTAATATCAACGGGGGGATGCGATGATTATGTACACACTGAATAATTATGTACACACTTAATTTATTAAATTGAACACAAGAGTGAAAGTGGTGCAAAAGGGATGTGAGTGGGATCAGTGGAAAAATAAATAGAGAAGCGTTAGATTTGTAAATTCGGGTTGTTGTCATTGATATAAACCACACACCGTGATCAACTTACTTCCTTAATATTGTAGTCAGCAAGCCTTTGAGAGAGTCGCTCAACTGTCTTCATATGATTGTTCCATAATTTAGGACTTCCGATATGGTGGCTCTGTCCATTGATAAGAGCTGTCTCAGCATAATCTATCAGTTCTTTAACACGCCCAATATTCATTTCGGACTTAAGGGCTGTCAAATCAAAATAATATACAAGTCAATAATCCTTTAGTGAAGTAGCTAAACAGGTAATATAAGGTATCATTTGCAAATAGTGAAAACTGATGACGAAAATATGTAAACAGTATATAAGTCAAATGAAAGCAATCTTGAACTATACTATTTGATTTTCAGATCTATTCTGATATTTATCCAAGACAAAAAACAAAAAGATAAAATCAAAATTAACTAAAAGCAATAGACAAAATATGTTTAACCCTCTCATGTTCAGATTATTTTTGGGGGAGTAGATAATGAGTTCCCTATATGGCCATGTCAATCACGTAGATATCATTTGATGATATAAGCCTACCCTTTGATATCTGCAGTCGCCTTTTCGTTTTCTACGGTCACTCATGACTAAACTCCGCCCAGAAACGATTTCATAGGTCCGTCCATCACCACATTTCAAACTTTTGTTCTCGTGAGTTCTTAAGTTTTTTGATTAAAGAACGATTGGCTATTGAGAATCTTGACCCTTCAACGGTTGGTCGTTTTGACAGCTCACATGTCAACAGCCGTCAACAATACATTGAGTCATCGCTGAAACAGTGGAAGACGCTTATCGCATAGTTGCGTCACAATCACCACGTTGTTGAATAAATTATCCAGGCATGGCTGATAGGTAAAAAAGCCAAATTATATTCTAGTTACATTTGAAACAAACAAAGTATATCACTGATCTCGTCTCATTGAGATATAAAGAATGATATAAAAATCAAGAAAATCGACCGATAAATAAAAAAGTTGCTAAAAAAGCTAAAATAAACAAAAGCAATTTTAAAAATCAAATTTATTCGTAAAACAGTTGGTTTTCAACCAATTTTTCTGAAATAAGGACCAATGTTCTTCTTTTTTCAAGCAGATTTCAACAATGTAACTTTCAAATTCCTCAGAATTATATTTTTTACTTTTAGATTTTAGCTTTTAGGCCTACTCAAAAAGGAGTTATATTCCTTGCATAACAATAGCATAATACATGGACGGCGAGAAGCGCCGTTTCGGCCATCTGGATAGATAGCGCGTGACTCACAATTCTACACTACTGGACGGTGACGGTCGATCAAAGAGGTGTACCAAATTTATTTACCAACTACTTTTCTTAATGCTAAAATTACAAAGTAATAATTTCGCATCAGAATACATAACTCTGAAGTTCCTATCTCTTTATTACAATAAAATTGATACCTCGAATGACAAAATCGACCCACAAATAAGGGAGTTATAAATTATTCATAATATATTTAAAATTTACAAAAAATGTTATAAAAGTCATTTTTCATCACCAAAGACGTAATTTTCCCCCGATTTTTACCAAACAAAGTGCAATGTCAATGATTTTCACCCGCAAATAAAATAGGATTTAAATCGCAATTTCTACAACATATTTTATTTTCTGTCGGCAAATCTATAAAAATCAAAGCTGAAAACATCCTGCGACAGTGACAGGGCCTGTCATTTCCTTCGTAACGATTGGATTTTACTTACTGAGGCCAGTTTTGGCTACCCAGCCCATGAATATTTGGCCGTTGTCGGTTTTTGTCGGGTTGAATCTTAAAGAGTTAATGGATAGTGAATTCTTTTTAAATGATATTAATAACATGAAGTCTTCATTCATGATTGAAGCATACTTGTGATCCATCTAGAGAATTGGGTATTATGTCATGTCAGAGTGAACTAGATGAAAAAAAAATGAGTGAAAATTAAAATAATAACAATAATAATAATAATAATAATAACAACAACAATAATAATAAAAATAAAAAATAAAATAATAATAATAATAATAATAATAATAATAATAATAACAACACATAATAATAAAATAATAATAATAATAATATAATAATATAATATAATATAATAATAATAATAATAAATAAATAATAATAATATCATTAATAATAATAATAGCAATATTGAGGATGATGATGATGATGATGATGATGATGATGATGATGATGATGATGATAATAATATTTAATAATAATAATAATAATAATAATAATAATAATAATAATAATAATAATAATAATAATAATAATAATAATAATAATAACATAAAATAATAATAAAATAATAATAATAATAAAATAATAATAATAATAATAATAATAATAATAATAATAACAGATGGCATTTGTTTAGCCAATTTTCAATGATACACACATGTGCCAAAGTAACTGAACATGTTTAAATATGCTAAACTACCAGTGCTTAACTATGCATTAAAGTCAAGAGTTTTATATCACCTAAAATAGCATAAATGCTAAGATATATAGCCATTTGTCAATCATAGCTTAGTTGTGATCTCTTTTGTAAGAAAAATTGATACATCGATCTTGGAAATGACGCATAAAAGGAACTATAAAGAATATTACAGGGACAATCGTCAAAACGCAAGTTCATAAATTCTCAATGTACCCTGATTAAACATTGCTGAGGTGTCTGCTGTTTTAAACGAAAGAAATATCACTGTTTTAAACGAAAGCAATATCAACTCTGTGGTGAATTAGCTTTTTTTTGAGGATAGTTGAGATAGAGGAATATTGTGCTACAGGAGGGGGGTCAAGAGGTAAGTTAAGGAAGACATTATTGAAATGATAAACAGGGTCTACAGCAAAGTGACAGTTTGAGAAGCAATTGGACGGAGATTAATGCAAATAAAGAGGTGTATGGGTGCTGAAGTTTATTTTGATCAAATTTCGTGCAGACAAGCTGTCCCTATTATAAACCACATGGGATTCAAAGCTCAGGGGACAAGAGATTTCATGGAGGCCCCTGGGATCAGAGTGCTTGAGTGAATCCAGATCTCAATCTTATTGAGCACCTCTGGGATCTCCTCAAAATACAGATAAACAAGGCAACAACATTTCCAAGCAAAAATTATTTGCTGGTTACGAGCTTTGGAACATTGTTGAAGCAGAATGGAATGACTTCACAGCAAATGACATTGATAAACTCTATGGAGAGACTTGTCTAAGCAGTGATTGGACATTGTTGTGGCCATACTTTATTGTGACAAACTTTTCCTCTGTTTTCATAGCAAAGCGATCCGACTTGAGTACTTTGAGTGGTCTTTACTTTTAGGATTATGCATGCATGTTGATGAAATTTGGCTCACATATATTATATAAAAGATGTTGCTCATTTCTAAGTATTACGTTTGTCCAATTTTGTCTCTTAAAACTCAAATTACTATAAACAAATGTCAAGCTACCTTTGCACATGTGTATCTAATGATCTATGCTCTTTTACATTGCCATTGATAAAAATGCATTTCTTAAACTAAACGTCACACACATACAGACACACACAAATAAACAAACAAACAAACAAACCCACAGATAACACAAATACACGAACATAGTTGAATATTCACAAATCGCTATAATCGTAGATGTCTAGGATTAATAATAGATGTGAAAAGGAAATGTTTTAGTTTATAATTTAAAAATTTAACAGTGGGTTGTTCCCCGATGGTTCTGGGAATAAAATTCCATATACAGGGGCCCATGATAGAAAAAGATCGCTCGCCAAACGATATATTTTTTTGTGACAATTATGGGAAATTCTGGGATGGTAGGCATGCCTGCATAAGATACCTATTATCAAATACTAAATTAAATAATTTGAATCCGGCAGAGAATTAACAACAATATCAACCTCAATTGGATCCCCTCAAGGAGACCGCTTGAGTCCAATTCTATTCACAATATACCTCGAATCAGCCATGACAGATCTAAGACCAAAATTACCACCAATAAAGAAGATCACATGTGAACTGATATACACAGATGATGCAGACCTAATCTTTGAATCAGAGCATCAATCGAAAATATACACACCAATAATATCAACTACTCTAGAAGCATAGAATCTAAAAGTGAATCAATCCAAAACAGAATATACAAAAATCAACAGAAATTTAAATGAATGGAAAAGTGTACGTAAACTAGGCAATTTGATCAACGAAAATGAAGACGTCAACAAAAACGAAAGCAGCTGGCCACCAATGCATTCAACCAATTACAAAATTTATGGAATAAAAATAACATATCAGGGAGAATAAACGAATACAGATTATTCCGATATTGACATACATTTGTGGAACCTGAGGCCTCACAAAAAAGAACTGCAATCACAGAATATTTCCTTCATGGCAACAAATATGTAGGAAGACCTCCAACATCAATAGTAACTACCCTGAACCAGGATCTCGCTACATATAAGAAATTTCTAGATTCAGATGAGGCCAAATCAATCCCTGAAGAACAAAGAAAAATGCAGTGCCCTCCGTACTAAAGTCACAACAAGATCTTGAAGCCTCAAAATTCTGGCCCAGGACTGTGACCAATGGAAACAATTAATAACACTGATGGAGAGAGCAGCTATACACACTCATCAAGGTTTTTTTAAATCTGTGACTGAATCAGAATCAGACAATTCTTAGCAAGCATCATTCAGACTGAGAGGCTTTCTACTTACTTTCTTACTTACTACTTGCGTTCGGTTATAAGGTAAGAAATTAAGCAACTTGCATTAAATAGATATGATCCTTTATTGTATCCTTAATTATATTTTGTATTTGCATCTCCTTTAATTAATCAGTTATCTATGTTTCATAAATATTGTGCTTTTGGGCTTTTATATTCTTTTTTGTTGAGATGAGCTTCCTTAGCCTTATACTTATATCTCCTGGAGACTTTGAGATGGGCAATGCACTTAGGAAAAGGCTATTCGGACCCGAGTCTGAATTGCTTCCCATGGCAATTCGGACCCCGAGTCTGAATTGCTTCCCGTGACAATTCGGACTTGAGTCTAAACTAAATAGAACTCAGTGGCTAACCAGGGTCGAGTCTGAATAGTCTCCGATTGCTCTTCAATTCGGAATACTGCAATGCAATGCGCCCGAATGATGAACTTATCATAATAGTATCATTAGTGAAACTCTCAGTTACTATTCCGTTTGCAGTTATAGAAACCATATTGGTCTTCCTAAACACACACACTCATGAGTATCTCTAAGTAATTAAAAACAGAATAATCCCCACACACACACACAACCCCCCCCCCCCCCTCCGCCAACAACCATTTCCACAACCCAAGTACCCAAGAAAAAGTAAGACAAAGGGGAATAATAGATCACCGCTTTTAAAGGTATAGTCATATAGTCATTTTCGGGAGTTCTAAAACGTGACTTGCTCGCTCACTCGCCCTCCTACCGATTGACAACTGACAACTGAGAATGAGCAGCTTCCCCCCACCCTACTACGCTTCACTTTCGACCCAGCCTCCACTTCCGACACTTCCAGTGATTGCGCAGGCGCATTGTGGCAGGAGTCCGAATTGCCACGGGAAGCAATTCTGACTCGGGTCCGAATTGCCACTTCGATGCACTCAATGATTGCAACCAATGTACACATATTAGCAGGTCAGACAGCAGAGTGAAAATATGGGCTTAATTTAGCTTAGTTGTAAGGGAGAATATCTTTTGTTGGTTTGAGAGTATTTCCATTACAACAATGAGTCCAAAACAATTTTTAGTAACAAACCTGCAAACACACATAAATATTATGACATTTTTCTGCACGAGTTACCTACCCTAAAGCAAAATGACTGTTTTGCTGACATTGTTCTCACGACATCAACATGTTTTCATCCTGCTCCATGTTTCAGTTTGATACTTTTTAATATTAAGTTTGTAAATCAACTAAAAATAAAACATAGGGGAAAATCACCAAGTAATGTATAAAAGTTTGCAAACCTTCATTTAATACTGTTTCGATGATGTTAAAAATCAATTTCTGTGATGTTCCACTCAAACTTGGCAAATTGTCTTTCAGGATCATAATCAAAAGCTGAGGACAAAATTTTAAGTTTATACATATTCATGACACAGAAGCAATGTAAGACTTCTAGCAAAAACGCATTAACACATTTCCAGATTTTTAATGATTTAGACTTTCTCATTTTAACCTCGTCTCTTGCCCCTCATTAGCAATCAATTGATTAAACTAGATCTTTTTTAAACTAGAGATTTAATATAGCGCAATATTTACTAAATGTGCTCAAAGCACTTTACAAAGTGTCCCTGACCAACAGCAACACGTAACATGTAGAACAAGACATAACGCCAGTTAGGCGATATTACAATTTTTTTGCGACAGAGACAACACTGTTGACAGCCAGTTACTCATTTTACATCTGAGTATGGTGAGAGAATGTGAGTAAAGAGTCTTTTCCAAGGACTCAACTATGGGCAGAGTGAGGCTCAAACCCAGGACCTTCCAACCCAAAAGCGAGTATCATACCACAAGACCACATAGTCGAAATTGATTAAAAATCCTTAATTTTATTATAAATTATAAACTTATGCCAGATTAATTCTGTACTGTAATGGTGGATTACAAATTTCGTTTTCAATGGAAATCAAAATAGAAAAGATGAACCTCTAACCTGAAATACATAATTAGCCCGAGGAATATCTCTTGAAGCTCCGGCCATATCAAGTCTGACGAGGGCTTCACTCAAAGGGGTAAATTCATGTTTCTAAAATTTAAACAAAAAAGACATATTAGTTTTTCCTTGAGCATGAAACTCAATCCTTATACCCCATTTAGCAGGGATGCACCACTAAAGATGCCTGGGTTATATCAGTCATTATTTCAAGGCCAAAAATACTAATTTCTCCTTGGAGGTAAGTAGTCAATGTTCACTAGGTACTGTTTTACAACTTTTCATATAAGTTATGAGACCAAAAAATAAACTGGAATGCTGAAATGGTGTTGAGGTGGTAAACGGATAGAAACTTTGCCATTTGCCTACCAATGTTTCCATCAGACAGGTTCCATAAGGGGAATAATCAAACACCTCAGAAAGGGGGTCGGGTGCTTTGACCAAATATTACACGTTTTGTAAGATGACCAACCAGGTATTTATTTTACTATTTCCGCGTATACAGACATTTCAGATTCATAGGATTTCTTTTTAAAATGCAATGTTACACTGAAGGGCGAGGGGTGGAGGCTAAGGACAGGTGGATAAGTGTAAGAAAAGGTAGTGGGGTGGGGGTTAATAAAAATCCCAAAAAAGGTGTAAAATAATATTTGAACACTCCCTAATCTCATCAAAGACTAGTTAGACATTTCTTCACACAATATAATGGAATACAATAAAACAAACCCTACAAATTGACAAAAACAGGGGCCAGCAAATTATATAACAGAAATTGAATGAAAAAAATAAGAGGAGGGAGAAGATATCATTCATTTACTTTTATTGAGTCTATTCTTACTTCTTTGCTCCCACCACTATTGAAGGGAATATGTGGCTGACTGCGAGGGGTCTCATGATGAATATTATATTCTTTTTCAATTGTTTGGCGGTTGATTCTGAAAAAAAAAAAATCATGTATGTATTGAATAATTACACTTAAACTTTTAAAATAAATAATTCGAAGAAATAAGTTATGGTAATGTTATCGATGTCTCCAGCAGTGTATGATAACTGTTACAGTTGGTAAGAATGGTATTTATCATAGCCACAATGACCATAAAACCAACGTTAATTTTAATCTAATGATTAGAGTTTCAAATAAACATTGTAAAAATAATGATAATTCACAGTAATATGATGGTAAACCTACGGCTCTGGCAGCAGGCTAAAAAGGGTAATGGGCTAGAGGACGGCGGATTTGGAAGGAGTGTGCATTAAATCAGCTAAGTTTGTGCGGATGTTACTAAGTGTTATTATTATCATTACTATTATTTATTTTTTTTATTTATTTTTTTTTTTTATTATTATTATTATTATTATTATTATTATTATTATTATTATTATTATTACTATTATCATTATATATATTATCATTATTATTATTATTATTATTATTATTTATTATTATTATTATTATTACTATTATCTTATTATATTATTATTATATTATTATTATCATTATTATTATTATTATTATTATTATCATCGTTACCATTATTATTATTTACAGCAACGTCTGTAACAACAATACTTGAAAAGAAAATAAGAAAATCCATTATTGCTTAGCTGTGTCCAGGGATTTCTAGCTGATTAATTACAGATCTGGTTACGCTTCAATGTAACTCTCTTGTTACAATTATGAGGGCTCCTTATAGTTGTTAGCTCTTCAGAGTACTGTTTACAAACTCTACAAATGAGTGCAGAAGCACAAGTAAACAATTTTGATTATAAAAATATAAACAATTCGTTTGTCTCAATGTGGGATACAAATTATTGAGAGCTTAATGTAAGAAAAGCAGAAGAAATTATTATTGACTTCCAATAAAATGTTGCTATCCATAAATAAAACAACAAGCATTTGAAATACTATCTGTCATTGACAATTGATTTACCACACAAAAGCAAAAAAAGAAAAAAAAATCAATTAATAATTATGTATACTTTTTATCAACAATTGATTTTTAAATTTAAAGTCCACAGAACTCAGTGGACTTGTTATTTTATAGGTTAGTAATTGAAAGTGTCGTGGCGTTTTGCATAAGTTCGTCTTGGAAAGTAACGTCTCTGCCAATGACAGGCAGATTATCAATTATTAAAAGGTAATTTAAAGTCACCACAAAGTCATAGATTGCTTTGATCCCTTGCTCAAGCAAGCTTTTTCATTGAATGCCTACTAAAAAATTCAAATCTGTCTTAAGTTTGTATGTCACCAAATGAGGGATTTGATAAATTCGTGTCGTTGCATTAGATATTTGGGGGGTCCAAATAGCTCAATGGGTAGAGTACTAACTTCACACACTAAGGAACCTGGGTTCAATCCCAGGTGAAGTTGAGAATATTTTTCTGACCCCCTTGTCCACTTAGCAGTGGTTGGGGTCTTTTGATCATTTAGATCTGTCAGAAAGTACTTTGTGATAAACGTGCGTCCTCAGGGCAGCAAGCAATTACTATTATCTTATGATGCTATAAAAATAGGATAAACTCTGGGGCATGAGGCCTTAGATCTGAAGGGAAAAAATCGAACAACAATATGTGAATGTGATGAAATTCGGAAAAGACAGATAAATGAAGTGCCTAGATGGGCATTCTTTTTAATTTTTTTTTCACTCTCAAATTTGAAAGCAAATATTTACAAAATCCTCAAAATAAATTAAAATAACGAAATTTTTTTATCCAATTAATCAAACTGTGATTGTGATTATTGATAGAATGTGCCTAAAATTGATAATCATACCAAAAGAAAGCTTGATCTCTGTTCTTTATTGATAAACCAGAACCATTCAGATGCTGTGAAAAATAATGCGCCAGTGATTATGTGAAATTGTATATTCAATTCTTAACCCAAACTACTAGCGCTTCACTTTTCATCTAATGAGAAACAGGCACCTGTCTATAATTTACTATACGAAGTGGTAATTCAGACTCGAGTCTGAAAAGTCTCCCATGGCTATTCGGAATCAAAGTCCAATATGCATGTGCAGAGACGGGGTGGAGGGGACGCTGGTCAGTGGGTAGAGGGTGGAAAACGGATATAGTTATAGAAATAGAAGAGTTCAGAAGAACTTGTTTTACCTTCATATATATCACACTGATACAGCTCAGCTCATACTCATACCCATACTTCGGCCTGAAGAAGGATGGTTGGTCCCTGTCTCACACTATCGCAATGTTTTTTCTTTGTCCTGATTTTATGTGCACATCGTGTTATGTTCTTAGAAAAGCTTTTCCTGTAGATCACAGTTACTTTCTCATTTGTTCTTTATAATTTCTGACTTCCACTTGATCTATGACTATGACTTTGTCGTTCTCAAATAAAAAAAAGGGGCGGGGGGAGGGTAAGACGTTCTCAAATATAAAAAAAAGGCGGGGGGGGGGGGGGGAAGACTACTTACGTTACTATACCATTTACTGTTATTTTCAGTTGCACCAATTCGATGGAATTATCAGTAATTAAAATAATAATTAAAAAAAAATAATAAAACAAAAACAAACAAAAGCTATATTGCCATGGAAGACTATTCTGACCGAGTCTGAATAATCAGTTGATTGCACATGCGTATTGGAATTTGAGTTCGAATAGTCACAGGAGACTATTCAATTCAGACTCGAGTCCGAATAGCTGCAGTCTTTACTATAATAGTAAGTAATAGTAATAGTAGGCCTAGTAATAGGCCTTGGTATCTAGCCTATCTAGATAGATATTTAAAGATGGTCAGGTCTAAATGTCAAGGGGGGGGGGGTGACTTGTTAAAAAGACAAGGAGAACCGATGATCGTAATAATAAGCAATTGAAATATATGTACTATACTTTACTACACAACAATGTTACGATTACACTATTGAAGTTGAAGAACCATAACATTAATTATTAACATTAACATAGCCGTGCCGTAGGTACCTGCCTAAACTTAAAACAGATTCAGCTAGGCTCCGACCTACCTGGCAATAGCGTTTTCATTCAGGTTTTCAAATATTTTCACTCTCCACAACTTCATTCTTTCCCATCCTTCCGCTGTTTTGACCCATTGCTCTCCCGGTGATCTCCAATCTTGACCAATGAATGGCATATTTAAGATAAGATAAACAACTGTTGAATGAATGAATTCGTAGAAACGTTAGGTTCAAGCCTTCGGAGAAATTGCGTGCTATTTGTTTGTAAACATATGCTAATATCAATCATGATTCCGAGGAGAATACAGTAGAGTTTTTTCATTGGTCGAAATACATTACTGTCAAGAACTGATTGGCCAAGAAAGAAATCAGCTGGGACCCAAACTGCTTGCAAGAACAAAGAAATTACGACTGTTATGAAGTTTGCTTTATTTTTAGGAAGCCAATTTTTCACTGTAACAAGTGAAACGAGCAGAAAACGACTGTGAAAAAATTGCTGCGCAATTGTTTGATACAGTGAAAAAGAAAATGCCTTCCTTATATTTATCTTGCTCCAAAGGAACGTAATTGATGCACTCACCTTTTTGTTATTGTTTTTAGCCAGCCATTTTTGATGAGTAGTTCTCATTATCATCATCAATATCGTTATCAAGAAACGAAGTGGTTATTTGTACTACCACTACAAATAGCGAAAACTACCGCTTTTCACTATTTGTACTCCCAGAACTGTTATGTGTTTAAAGTTGCAAACCACCGCTCCTTTACCTCTTTGTAGCTACCTACTCCCAGCACTCTTATGCGTTTAAAGTTGCATTTGTGAGCTTTCAAGGACCAGCCGACCAGCCTCCACTTTTCGCGGTCTTTCTTTGAGAAATGTGAAGCAAAAAAAAAAATGGCCCTCTCGGTAAACGAGACATTCTCATCTTTTCTCCAATTTGAAAACATTCGAAAATGAGAATAATGTACTTTTTATTAAAAAGTCAACACAGAAGGTAAGTAAACTAGATACGACAATTTTTTTCCTTAATTAAGTGGCAACTCATTTCTCGTCATTCTCACTCTAACTCTATCAACTAAGAAGAGTACACCTCAAACATTTGTCAGTTCATATCTTTGCTTTTATGAGGTCTATTTTCATTTTGAAAAGTTCAAAGTGAACAACTAAATGACGCCGATTCAGTGGTGTATTTGGTCTATCTTCATGTGAATAAATATTTTATTATCGACTTTTCCAAAATTCCAATAGGTCATTCATTTGTATGATACTCTATGTCGTGATCTATTTCTCCTTGATTTCAGCTGTCTCAGCTCTAAACTATACTTTTCTTTCTCAATAAATAATTCATTTTCTGTTTGCAATGTATTACAGAGATGTTGATTTACCACATGTAAAAATTTCAAAGTTGTATCTGAAGCTGTTTCTGAATTATACGTGATTATCCATTGGGATGCTGTGCTTTGGTCACATTTTTTCCTATTACTAATTAAGCTATCTATATATAGAGATTTTCCACCACATAAACGGTCATAACTTTTTAACCAGTTGAGACAGAGCGATAATTTTTCACTCTAATTAATGTTTCACTCCCCTTTATTTTTCTACGCTAAATTAATACCCATAGCCACTATTTTGAAAAATTCTTGCAAGTGCCTACTAAGAGGGTTGAACTTGAACCTGAACATGCTCCTTCTTCTTCTTCTTCTACTAATAACTACAACTAGATAGGTACTACGCCTCTCCTGAATGATCGGAACCGTTTAAGAAACTAAATTACGGGTTCCACCGGCGCAGCTCTCTAGACTTCCAGTCCCACAGTGCCCAGTATGGGCGGGAGACCTTACCCCCGATGTTCCTCGAGCCTCGAGGTAGTTTCACTTTATAGTTGTTTTAGCTTTTGAACTGTGGATCTTTTGTCAAACGTTTTATTTTAATTTTTCAAATTTAGTAGCACTTTAAAGGTCTGCGTTAGGTATCGCTCTGCTGTACTGTAATTGTAAGAGCGTAAGAATAACATGATAAAAGTACTGTAAAAGTATGCTGATGAAAATGATATTGACAATGAAATTATAATAAAAAGAAGAACAATAGAACTTATAAACAAATCAATAAAGAAGCTTTTAAAAAAATGAAATTTAAAAGAAGAAAAAACTGCCTCAAGAAGTGAAAAAAATTGTCCCTGTTGTTGAGATGTGAAGTGGACATAATCGTGTCTGTTAAGAATTAGAAGAAATGAAAGATGCCACTTTTTATTTTAAATGTAGATTGCACATTAGCAGAACACTAAAAAAAAAAAGTAAAGAAAGAAAATCCAATGTGGCAACTTGGTTGCTAGTGAAAAAAGTAAAATTACTCCGCTCAGCATTGCTGCTGGTGTGATGTCTAGTGTTAGTTAGGTGTCACTATATTAGAGTGATATCTTGTTACTTCATATTTTCATTTTAAAACCTGTAGAACAACTTGATTGATTTGTAAATTTCCTTATATGACCATTGTTTTAGTTTTCCGCAGCCATTATAATTCAATTTGAAATATTGAAAGGTACTGGAGAGGAGTCTTAGCGGGGGGTTTTTTTGTCTTGTTAGTTTTAGTTATAGGTCATAGTGCAGGTCCAAGTGTTGGAAATGTACAAGGTTTTATTTTTTATTTTAAGGTTAGTTGAAGGAATACTTTCCTTAGCTCAAGGAACGTGCAGAAGACCTCCCCTATTTACTACTTACTACTACTACCCAAGTACTAGTGCTAGACTACTTCTTCCGCCACCTCACTCCTAAACGGACTGACACCACAGGCAACTGATATTATTCTCTCTCTCTCTCTCTCTCTCTCTCTCTGAGTGTGTATCTGTCTGTCTATTTCTGCCCATCTCCCCTCTTTTTACTAATTAGTTTGTAGGTCTTTGGCAAATTCTCAAGAACAGCCAAGATATATGCGGCTGTGTGGCACTCACTTCCGGATTGGAAGGTCCTGGGGTCGAGCCTCGTCAAGGACTCACGTTCTCTCACTGTACTCATGTGTATGATTTCCTATCCGCTAAGAGCGTTGTCTGTCAGAAGAAAAACATCGCCTAACGTTCTACTTGTTACGTGTTGCTGCTAGTCATGGATCCTTAGTAAAGTGCTTTGAGCATGTTTGGTGGATATTGCGGCTTATGAAAGCTCAATTCTTTTTTTAATATTTATATATATATATATATATAAAAAAGATGCAGGATGATGACGGGCATGCGCTACTTTATGATGTAGTATAAACCATTCCTAATATATGATTTTGCTAAATAGGCCTACACTCAAATTTTACGAGTGTATCTGGTGGCAAATATTAGACACTCGTTGCCACTGTGATTTTGATGAAACTTGGCTTATACACAGATACATGAATTTTCCTAATACGGCTTCAAACATGGGATCTGAACTTCAATTTATAATGAAGTAATTTTTCGACAGCTTGATTGAATGTGACAAGATCCTTTTACTTAATACAATTCAATTTAGTGTGGTCTGTAGTTGTTTGCCTAATATTAGAATGCACAGAATTTGAATTTTTATTGACTTTAAATATTGAAAACAACATGCCTTTGGCTTTCCATTTGTGCCATTCCATTCAGCTTTTGACCTAGTCCCTAATTTGAGTACCACGTCACAAATTTAAGTTCTTCGAGAAAACTCTCGACTTACTTTCTTATTCTTCTAACGTACTGAACTGTAACACCTTTGTCTCAGTTGGAGAAAATATTGCAATTTTTAAACTTAATATTTAGGTATTTATGTTATGATCTTTTATATTATTCCGTGTTTTTCAGCTTCCATCATATCACCCTGAGGAAAGTTGGCTAATTTATGACTTTTGTGTCTATGAATGCAAGCAGGGCAAAAAGCAATTGACTTCAAGCGAAGGAGTTCGCCCTAACCAGAGGTAGGAGGTTGTTTTTGGACGGGGGCAGGAGGTGTTTTTTTACTTTTACATATTTTTAAAAAAATGAAAATATTATATGCACAAGGTTATAATATTTCAGAATAACTCGGAAGTAAATTATCACCATCAGCTTTTCTATCTTGATTGCCAAGACAATTTTAATAAAGCAATCAAACTGATTCTGAATTTTAAAACATCCAGAGGAAGAGGCAATGTGTGCCTATCTGCAGCTCATTTACAGTCTTCAGTGGGCGGGCTGCACGATGTAATGCAGCAAGACAATAGTTCAACTATTACCAGAACAGTTTTAAAAAGTGAAAGACTTGATTTGTTCAAAAAATCTGATTGCGCTGGATTAGTATTATTATTGAATGTCTTATTAAGATTTATTTTCAATTGCTCTATAATCTGCATGTTGAAATCCTTCACAATTGAGTTATGCAAGTGACAACGCTATTAATATTTTATCATACTATGTTGTGGATAATTTTATTATTTTGTAATAAAAAGTTTTTCTTACCATGCAGGACTCTGAAATTAATACTGGCTTCTGAGGGTTACAGGGGCTAATCACCCATGCGATAAATTGGTAAGACTCATTCATTTTATACTTATTTTCCATCGACATTTTGTCCCTACAGTTTTTCGCTGCCGAAAATTTTACACTTGACAACAATTAATCGCAAATTCTATTTTAGTCGCAATTAGACTCAATTTTTTGTATAAATATGTATTATTTTTTCTTTTCTTGTTACTTTATATTTTCAGTACTTAATTGTCCCTCCCCCCTCCCACTATTGAGTGTAATCCATGTTGCTCCCTGTCTTTGTTATGGATTAAGATTGCTCATTTTTTTCCTGGTTCTTGCGGGGGGTCTTTAGTTGGGATGCAGACAGTCAAATACAGTACCTTTCTTCTTGAGATGATTTTTTATACTGTAAATCATCTCTCTGTTATGTACTGTTATAGTTATAGGTTTTGAATATTATTGCATTATGTAAATGTTTTAGCAGGATCCTTTGCTTGTGTCTCGGTGAGACTTTGAGGTAATGTCAAAATTGGTACATCTTTGAGGTGCTCGTGAAATCTACTGTTCCCTATTGAATCAGTCACCATATCATCATCCTTTTTATAATGTTGTAAGCGCTATTAAGTCCTGTAAGACAATATAAGCAGATCTAGGTGGTGGTATTTTTTTGGGTCTTTTTTTTTTGTCTTTGTTTATTTTTTGTTCCAGATAAGGAATTTTAAGATTTGATGGTTGTCCATAGACTTTTAAAAATAAAATTTGACTTTGACTATGAGTACGGTGCAGTTATAAGTGCTTGATTTCTGAGGACTAATTATAAATGGTGACCACTCTATTGCGTTTTTGTATGCCATGAAAATGTTACAAAGACAATGAAGCGACATTTTTTGGGAATTCTGCAGTCATTCATTTAACCCTTGAATTTGATGAGCGCCTGTTGCATTTTAGTTCATTCAAGTATTTTAGAGTGACAAACACAACTCGTGCATTATGGGTTTATATTTATATGCAGATTTTTGTCTTTAAATTGTCAATAAAAAATAAAATGCTTTTTTTTGTTTTGTTAGCTGGCAGGTCTGAATTGAATGCTATTGCATACAATTTTGTACTTTTAATCTTTTTTCTTTTTACATTTAGCCATCCTCACTTTATCCGGAGAATCGCCTGCCCCTCGTGAATGAGACAGTGAAGGCTATGGCTAAAACAAAGGTGTCCACAACCCAACTTAGGCAATACATTCAATCAAGCCAAGGATAAAATGTATTGCCTAAAGATGTCGAAGATTTGCAGCGGAGATTGTTCAAGACTGATATTGACAGGACGGACGGTGAGACGGTACAGGAATTACTGAGAGAGATAGAGGAGGAAGGAGGTGTAACAAAGTTCAGTGTGAATGAGGATGGTGGTTTTGAGTATTTGTTTTAAGTAACGGGAAGAATGAGGCGTGATTTGAGTGTTTTTTGTGATGTGTTTGTTATGGATGTAACATACAAAGTAAATCGATATTTGTATCCACTTGTGAATATTATGTGCATAGATGATGAGGGTCATGGCGGGCGAAAGACTGGAAATCCATGACCAACCTGAAACTGACATTGTACAGTAGAACATGAAAGTAACGTACTCGGAAATAGCGAGTAAAATCTAAATCCCCGTTTTTTTCCCTTATTTGAGTCAATAAAATTAGCATGAAAGTAGCGAGTATGAAAAAGAGGTCAACTCGGAAATAACGAGCATTTCCTGCCCCAGCCTAGGACTGCGAACGAAGTAAAGCAAAACAAGAGACAATGGCAATTTAAATCTTTTTAGCCTAGCCTCTTTTCTTTTCTTATTTTTCGTTACGAGTAATATTACATAGTAGCCTAGTCTGTAGTAGTACATAATAGGCGAAACAAATTTGGGTGGGGGTTGGGTTTTGTCTGCGTGTGTGTGTATTGGGGGTGGGGGTAAATTATTCACCTAATGTGGTGCCACGCGACGCGCGAGGTAAGCACATGTCAACATGCCTCACTTCGCAGCATCGGTCAGCGAGTAGCATCGTTAACGAACGACACGATCAGCGAGAGAGGGGAGTGTGGAACCATTATTTCAATGGGTCAGTGATTGAGTGATGCGCTTGCTTACCTCATCAAACATGCCGAGTGCATACAAACACTCGCGCGCACACGCACACACACACACACACACTTCTATGTTCTTGTTTTTTCTAGTCATGATTTTACTTGAAAATAAAAACAAAAAAACAACAAAAAAAAACAAGCATTCTGCCACTTCTGTGAAGAAATTGAAATAGGGGCGACGGCTTTTACTCGAATTACACACTGAGGGGAATAACCAGCAATATTATAACCTTTCCTGGCAACTCGGGAATAGCGAGAACTCGGAAATAGCGAGTAATCAGGAGTGGACCCGTCGAACTCGCTATTTCCGAGTTCTACTGTACCAGTATGACGTGTGACAAATACACAGGAAGGACTGTATCAAATTGTATCTTCAGTGACAAACAGGATCAATAGCTTGTTTCAAGTTATGGTAGAACATCAGTTTCTGCAAAGAATCTCCCAGTTGGAACAATTTTTGACTCTTGTCTCTGAAGATAAAGACTTTGACATTGTCGACATGACTGACTTAATACAGACAAATCCCCATTCTAACCCTCTTTCTGACTTTTCAGAGACACCAGACATTGTAAATGCACGTACTGACCAGAGACCACAGACATTATAAATACACACTCTGCCCAGACAGAGACCACAGAAGTTATGGACACACAGACTGACCAGACAGAGACCGCAGACGTTATGGACACACAAACTGACCAGACAGAGAGACCACAGACGTTATGGACGCACAGACTGACCAGACAGGGACTCCAGATAACAGAGACATGCGACCATAAAGATGCCCTTGACACAACAGAGACAGTTAGACTGCGAAATTTTTCAAATGTGACTCTACACAGGAAATTTCATACAGAATTCCCTTAATACCTTTACTCATTGTCCATTCGTAAAATTTATTTTCATGTAATAAACCACCAAAAAAGTAAATTTTTAACGTGGGTGGGGGCTGTCACGTTACTGTAGAACGAGCTTAAGTCTCAATGGGATATTAGCTTTAGGCAACCACAAGTTGGTATTTTTCAAACCTGTTGCTATGCTATCTTGTAATGACAACGTCTCTCAGTCGCCAAACGTCACTAGCTATCCTTCACATAATGCAGGGTTGATTGTGTGAAGTACGTTTGGGGCCGGAAGATAGCAAGGCATAGTGCAGGCTACTGTACTGTGTCAGTCCGTGAACGGGTGACCAATTCATAGTACAGAGAAGGCAAATCTGTTCCTATATGTCCCAATAAAAATATAACACAGAGAAGGCCGAAACTGTGTTATACAGGTCGGTACAGAATAAAAAAAATATAACACAGGAGACCAAACACTGTGTTGTAGAATATCAAAATTTCAAAGGTGGTCGGTCAGTGACGAAATAAAAAGGGACATTATAAGTCGTAATATCACATCCCAATAAAAGAGTGTGATAGTAAAAAGGTGCCCGTTAACAATTGAGTCTGTCAAGTCTCTATCCAGATTCAAAAGGATAGTGCAAAGTCCTGTATGTAAAACAAATTTGAGAAGCATGGTTGTTCTCAATACTTGTTGGGTCGTGATCGGTATAGAGTGAAGTAGTGTTCATGATACACATCAGAGCAATGCTGTGTCAAGATTACAGAGGAGCAAGAAGACAAGATTTGTTTGTGTGTCTTTATATGTTACGGAATAGGTACATTTTGGTTGTCAAAACTTTCATTTTTATTTTGACATTTTCTTGATCTTTTAAAATAAAATTATAATTTAATTTAATCAACAGACTTGTTTAATAATTTAAAGATATACTTTTGTGGGGACCTTTTGTAAAATCATTAGTCTGATTGTAGTTGTAAATCTCTTTATATTCTAATGTCATAAAATCAGTGACACCACTGAATTCCTACCAGCGCTTTTACTCACTGAGTCCCTACCACCAGCGCTATTACTCACCCAGTCCCTACCACCTGGGCGGGGTTCCTGACCTCCCATAGTGGGCAGGGGGGTTCATACTGTGTCTTCTATCCCCTTATATCTGTTTTCCAACATGCTTTCTGTCTTTGTCTTGGAATGAGATTACTTGGTTTTGTCCTGGTCCTGGCTGAGAGGGAAGCAGTCGAATGTATAGTTAGTTTTGGGAGATGATATTTTTTTCATTGGAAATCATCTCTCTGTTATGTACTGTATTATGTTTTATTTACATATTATATTTGATTTGTTAACATTTGAGTGTATTCCTCTTAGTCGGGACCTGTGCTTGTGTCTGGATGAGACTTTTAGATGATCTTAAACTAAGTACTTTGATGGTGTGCTCTTGGTATCTACATCTGTTTCCCATTTGAACAAATTCCCCTTTGTCTTACCTTTTCTTGGGTGCTTTAATTGAATTCTATAACTTTTTACTATCCCATTTCTTCCTTTTTACTGGCGCTGATATGACCTTGATGTGTTGCAAGCGCCGTAAAACCCTCAAAAACAAACAAACAAACAGTCCCTACCAGCAGCGCTTTTACTCATTGAGTCATAGAGCTTTTACTCACTGAGTCCCTACCACCAGTGCTTTTACTCTTCCGAGTCCCTACCACCAGCGCTTTTACTCACTGTCACTGTCCCTACCACCAGTGCTATTACCGAGTTATAGAGCTTTTACTCACTGAGTCCCTACCACCAGTGCTATAACTCACCGAGTCCCTACCACCAGCGCTTTTACTCGAGTCATAGAGCTTTTACTCACCGAGTCCCTACCACCAGCGCTATAACTCACCAAGTCCCTACCACCAGCGCTTTTACTCATTGAGTCATAGAGCTTTTACTCACCGAGTCCCTACCACCAGCGCTATAACTCACCGAGTCCCTACCCAACGCTTTTACTCTTCGAGTCCCTACCACTACCACCAGCGCTTTTACTCACCGAGTCCCTACCACCAGCGCTATAACTCACCGAGTCCCTACCCAGCGCTTTTACTCTTCGAGTCCCTTCCACCAGCGCTTTTACTCACTGAGTCCCTACCACCAGTGCTTTTACTCTTCCGAGTCCCTACCACCAGCGCTTTTACTCACTGTCACTGTCCCTACCACCAGTGCTATTACCGAGTTATAGAGCTTTTACTCACTGAGTCCCTACCACCAGTGCTATAACTCACCGAGTCCCTACCACCAGCGCTTTTACTCACTGACACTGTCCCTACCACCAGTGCTATTACTGAGTTATAGAGCTTTTACTCACCGAGTCCCTACCCAGCGCTTTTACTCTTTGAGTCCCTACCACCAGCGCTTTTACTCACCGAGTCCTTACCACCAGCGCTATAACTCACTGAGTCCCTACCACCAGCGCTTTTACTCACTGAGTCATAGAGCTTTTACTCACTGAGTCCCTACGACCAGCGCTATTACTCACTGAGCCCCTTCCACCAGCGCTTTTACTCACCGAGTCCCTACCACCAGCGCTATTACAGAGTCATAGAGCTTTTACTCACTGAGCACCTACGACCAGCGTTATTACTCACCGAGTCCCTACCACCAGCGCTATTACTCAGCGAGTCATAGAGCTTTTACTCATCGAGTCCCTACGACCAGCGCTTTTACTCACTGAGTCCCTACCACCAGCGCTTTTACTCGTTGAATCCCTATCACCAGCACTTTTACTCGCCGAGTTCCTACCACATGGCTATTACTGAGTCCCTAACACCAGCGCTAATACTATTAGCCACCAAATCCCTACCACCAGGGGGGACAATATAAGCTCAAATTAGACCCCAAAAATTCTTACAGTGATGCAGAAAAAAACAACGAACAGATCTCTTTCAAATTTACACAAAATGTTTCTTACAACAAGATGGATAGGTTTAGCAATAGTCTTGAAAATAAATTTTTCAGAATTTTTTTTCGATTTCTTAGTGAAAATTTGGTGTGACTGACATGACAGGAAAAAAAAAATTGATTTAAAAATTCATAAAACTGCTAAATTTTTGTTTAGCCCAAAACCCAACCATCATGATGCAAAACACATCATAAGAAAAATTCTGACCAAATTTGAAGACAATCTGATGGGAAACAATCCAGATGTGAATGTTAGAAAATCAGAGAATGACGCACAATGAAATTTTGAGAAAATGAAAAATTTGTCTTTAATTTGATAATAAAGCTAATTATGCAGACAAAGGCCAACATTCATCAAGTATAACCAATATGGAACAAGAAAACAGTAATATTTTATAAATTGATCAAATTCGGAAAAAAATTATAAACGATTCGCTAACCCATACCTCTAAGAAAAAAAATTGCGAAATAATTTAATATCTGCTGTTATTCACCAAAAAATTACTTTAGTGGTCAAATATTAATATGCTTTATAGTTCTAAAATTCTTTAATTATATCTCATGAACGAATAATGTAATGTATAATTTGATGCTAAACACCAAAAATAACTGAATTAAAAAAAACAACTTTTTTAAGGGGCAACATAAGCTAAAATTAGACGTAAAACCCTAAAATTTCTAACATAGATGCACCAAAAACTAGCATATAAATTTCTTTCAAATTTAAACACAATGTTTCTTTCATAAATAGCTATATCATGAAAACTCTTGGAATAATTTTTTAGAATTTTTATTTGATTTCAACTGAAAATTTAGCGCGGATCGACAGGAACAAATGAATTTTAAAATTTATAAAATTGCTAAATTTTAATTTACCCCCAAACACTTACATCATGATGTTTTTTTTTTTTGTTTGTTTGTTGCTTTAGGTCTCTTCCAACACAATTGAGGTTATATGAGAGACCGCTGAAACAAAAAAAAAAGCAATCTAACAAAAATAGTACAAATGTCAATCAAAATCATAACCTAAAGATATCATAAGCTAAATTATAAATAACCAAGAACAAACAGGCAGAAGATTTACAGGAAAAAAAATATCCCCTGTCAAAAATACAATCACAAACCAAAGAAGCAGGATAGGCTAGTAAAGAGAAGAAGAAACGACATCACTACCGGATCGTACACCCATGCGAACATCATAGGTATATGATTCAAGGGTGATGCTCCCATTCAACCACCTGCACATCATGATGTAAAACACATCATAGAGAAAAGATTCTGAATAAATTTGAAGATAATTTAAAGGAAAATGATTGAGGTAGGATTGCTAGAAAATCAGACAAATGCCATAAAACAGACATTTGAGAAAGCGCAAGCTTTTTCTATAATTTGACATAAAGTTAAAAGGCTGATTTTGCAGACAACTAAAAGAAATGATCCATCAAACTTTCAAATATGACCGTAATAGGACAAGAAAACGAAAATTTTGTAGATTGATCTAAGTCTAAAAAAAATTATAATCGGTTCACTAACCCATACCCCTTAGATAAAAAAAAATGCTGTAAAATTGATTTTTTTACGCCCAGAGATAAAATAATTTTGTGGTCAAATATGATGTCATACCTTATGAATTCATCATTATAATCACAAAACCTAATTATTTACTGTATACAATAGGTTATACAGATGATTTCTAGATATATTAAATGATTTTTCAAAATATGATATGGCACGCTATCCTCATTTTTCATTTTTTTATTCTACTTGAGAAACAAGTCGTATAAAATTAGATATCTAGTCAAGTTGAACTGCAAAATCAATTCTATTTTAGACAATAAAACAGTTAAATAGTGCACTAGCTCTGAATAAAAAGCAATTTGCTTTCCCAAACCCTTGGAATAAAAATCTCTTTCGCCTCAATACAGAAAAAGTCAACACTACTTGTTTGCCACCACTTTTTTTGTAGCTCCACAAAGAGGGTTGATCCTGCTCTGGATGGAAAAATTGAAATAAAAAAGAGACACATTTCATTAGCAATTTTTGAAAATGGCATTATTGTCATAAAATGCATTTGTCAAAGACATAGCAATTTTTAAAAAATGATCATTATTCACACCAACACACTTGAAATTTCATTGGTTTTACATCCATAGAACAAACTCTTGGCAACAAACTATAGTCTGTCGTTAAGTTAATACATTCAGTAGTAATTCAATTCAAATGATGCTTTGCCATTTTCATTTAGAAAAATGAGCATTTATTTTATTGATCACCAATAAAAAATGTAAAGGCGCAATGGAGATTTGAAAACATTACTAACCATTGTCAAAAAGTGCATGCAGACACTCTGGTCTGCTGGCCCAGATGATGGTTTGCTGATTGATGAGTTTTGCCACAGGCAAAGGTTTGCCTCAACACACCTTGCCAGAATAGCCCTTGAGCCAGCATCTTTATGGATTGTCAGGACACCAGTAACGTCAACAGTGTTCTTTCATGTTAGCTGTCGATGAAAACAAAAAATTAAATTTAATTCACTACAGCAAAATAGGCACATACATGCCAATGCTAAAGTTTATAACAGCAACACTTCGCATGTTGAACGGGACATAACGTCTGTTAGGCGATATTACAATTTCTTCGGACAGAGACAACGCAGTTAACGGCCAAGTACACATTTTACAACTGAGTCCGGTGAGAGAAAGTGAGCAAAGTGCCTTTTCCAAGGGCTCAACTATGCGCCGAGCGAGGCTCGAGCCCAGGACCTTCCGGTCCAAAAGCGAGTGTCATACCACTACGACATAGCCGTACGTAATTTTTTAAAATATAATAAAAATAATCACACTAATATAATTATCTCACATTGTCATCATCATAGGCATTTCAAAACTACTAATAATACTACCACTACAGATATCTTCTCTCTCTCTCTCTCTCTCTCTCTCTCCATGAACATAACATACAAAACCCAATTTTCCGATATAAAAAAACAGCCCCCCCCAAAAAAAAAGTTTTGAAAAAGTATGGACGATGCATGCTGTGTCGGCCATAATAAAGATAATAACAATAACTGAATGAAAAGTATTTTTTTAAAGGACCCTGAGCCTGGAATGTCGTGAGTACTCGAAACCTCTTGATCTTGATAAAATTAGCAACCTTTTGACTGGGGATCGAACATTGAAACGCCTGGTTTTAATCGCCTGACATGGAAGGCTGATTTAAAATATTTGGGGGGGGGGAATTAGTATTTTAATTTTTTTTAAGCCCTGTTATTGTTATTTTTCACAAAATAAAGTAATAAAGTTAAGTAATTCGCGGTAGCGACAAATGTGTCGTCAGCTGATGCACAATCAACAAACACACAACCCCAAAGCATGTTTAGTTATAAAAATAAGAAATGAATTAAAATGTGCATTTCGTATGCTTACCTTGTAAACTGAGTATTCTGTGACTTGAAAAGAGTGAAGAATTACCAAAGTCCGTCAAAATCAACTGAGATGAAGTGGTCACTTTTTGACTTCCAGATAATTCATTGTATATTGCAGTTCTATCCGTATAAAATGTTATATTTTTAGTAATTACGCAAATTCTATTTTTAGTAAGAGTACAAATAAGCTCTGGCGTTATTTGCAGTGGTAGTACAAATAAGCGTAGCCATCAAGAAAACCAACAATATCAACATTCACATCATCACCACCATTCATTGTCGAATTCGTCTTTACCGTCATCCACATTATTTTGTCATTTATTTAGTGAAAACGTTTTTTAGGTAGGCTACCTGTTTCAGTCTCTTATAAGTGGATGCCAAGGAAAATAACAAGTGTCCACTCCTATAGACGGTGTGCGCTTGGCACAACAAAGATAACACAGGACTCCTTGTAGTCTGTGCCATAGAGAATACAGGACTAGAGACGACAAAAGGTAAGAAAACGTCATCAAAAGTGGCTAGTGAGAGGGCGAGCGCCGCCATTTTCTTTTTTATGCAACCAGGGACGCTGTGCGATTTTAAATCTCTAAATGAATGACTTTGACTGAGCTCGATTAACCTTGATTTGTGGACGGAAAATAGAAAAAAAAAGGCCAGGTTTATGATGATAAACCAAATTAGACATATTAAACTGCACTTTTACTTGTACATTTTAGACTTGGCTCCAATGATCGGGTTTATATTAATAAATTAAAAAAAAATATTATGAATAATTTATAACTCCCTTATTTGTGGGGCGATTTTGTCATTCGTGGTATCAATTTTATTGTAATAAAGAGATAGGAACTTGAGAGTTATTTTTTTTCTGACGCGAAATTATTACTTTGTAATTTTAGCACTAAGAAAAGTAGTTGGTAAATAAATTTGGTACACCTCTTTGATCTACCGCCACCGTCCATTCGTGTAGAATTGTGAATCTCACCGTCGATGTATTACGCTATTGTTACGCAAGGTATATAACACTTTTTTGAGTAGGCCTAAAAGCTAAAATCTAAAAGTAAAAAATATAATTCTGAGGAATTTGAAAATCACATTGTTGAAATCAGCTTGAAAAAAAGAAGAACATTGGTCCTTATTTCAGAAAAATCGGTTGAAAACCAACTGTTTTACGAATAAATTTGATTTTAAAAATTGCTTTTGTTTATTTTAGCTTTTTTTTTAAGCAACTTTTTTATTTATCGGCCGATTTTCTTGATTTTATATCATTCTTTATATCTCAATGAGATGAAATCAGTGATATACTTTGTTTCAAATGTAACTAGAACATAATTTGACTTTTTTACCTATCAACCGTGCCTGGATAATATATTCAGCAACGTGGTGATTGTGACGCAACTATGCCATGAGCGTCTTCCAGTGTTTTAACGATGGTTCAGTTCATTGTTGACGGCTGTTGACGGCTGTTTAGCCACGGGTGACCGTAGACATCAAAGGGTAGGCTTATATCATCAAAGGATGTCTACATGATTGACATGGCCATATAGGGAACTCATTATCTACTCCCCCATAAAGAATCTGAACACGAGAGGTCGAGCGCCGCCATTTTCTTTTTTATGCAACCAGGGACGATTAGCCACTAAAAAGTGGCTGTTGTCAGGTCTGCTCCTAGTAGTCTGTGGTCTGTGGGTCACAACCATGGTAGACTAGAGTACTATAGTTACGTCATGGTCACAACATACCCAAAACAAAACTAAGCGTAACCTTAAACGTTTATATTTAGGAACTGTGTTTTCAGTCCACCAGTTGGTTACAATTCTGTTAGTGGGATGGGGAAAAATAAGTTGGCAAATAAGAGAGCATAAATATTATAAATAATAAAAAGAGAATTACAATTTCAACAAGCTCACGTCGCTATATAATTTATCTCTCCCCTGGTGGACAAAGCACATATACTATATCGGACGGTATTGGAAAATAAGGGAAATGTGAAACAATTGTCTCATTCAAAACCCTAAACAAATAAATGCTTCTGTTTGTTTTGTGGAGTACAGTAATGACAATGTCAAGTATTGACAAGTCTGATAAAACAAAATGATGTCCTTTTATGCATTTTTGGGCCCAACAAAATAAGAAACTAAACCCTGAGAGAAAAATATATTGAGTATATCTAGCTACAACAATAAAGAGACGCAAATGGAGATGTTTTGGTCATATTGCAAGAATGGAGGCAACTCCTTTGCTCAAAACTGCACTCGATGAGGATAAGTCCGTAAGTCATGCATTTTCTTCGCAGTTTGCAAGATATCGTGTTATATATATATAACAATCTTTATATATATATATATATATATATATATATATATATATATATATATATATATATAATATATATATATATATAAAGATTGTTGAGGACGACTCGAGCAATATAATTATTAACCTCAATGACCTCTTAGGAAATGGAATGGAAATCAATAATTTAAAAAATCAGATAATGTTTACGTTTAGGGTCTTCCCCTTTATTTACAAAACTCGAGGAATGAGAGATGTGAGAATGGCGTTGTTAAGATGATTAAACATAACAAGAGGAGAGGCACTAGACATACATTGTATCTATGTAGTCTCGAACAACAACGCACATGTATGTTTCTCTCTGGCCGAAGAGCAAAGACAAAACAAACAAAAAAAGAAAAAAGAAAAATAGCTTCATGGTTAAATTGGCTGCCTTAAAAATATATTTGTTATGAAATTTAACGCTTGATAATCTGATGACACAAATTATTGTTGTAAACTTGATATTATTAAGCGTTACTATTTATGAGAAGGGGTAGAATGATAGATTCTGAGCAATGGAATCAAAAGTGGATATCAAATTAAATTCATTTTCCAATGGGGGCACATTAAATTTGTATTCTCTACTTACTATCCAATTTTGAGCATAATTATTATTGCTTTATATTTCAATATGGGCCTAATGGGTTTTTGAATGAAAAACATGGGGGAAAAGAGGCGAAAAACAAATCTTGGGATCTCCAATAGCCTAGGCGAGGCCATAGAGGTGAGAGGCTAGCCCTAGACATGTTTGTCCGTTATTTAGTGCCAATTTTGGATGCTAGCATTGAAAGTCGCCGTCTTTTCACAATTTTTCATAGCTTTTGTTGGTTTTTTTTTAAAAACAAAAAATCGTCAATGTAGCCTAAAAACGGCGAAAATTGCGGCTTTTTGCGGCCAAATAAAAATGTGCGGCTTTTTGCGGCCAAGGGTGAAATTTGCGGCCGCGAATAACTGCGGGGACAGTAATAGGTTTAATACTATTTAATAGTGGTCGGAGATCTTAAGCTGACGTGTGGAGTTTTGTTGTCTTGAAATTTTGTTTTATAATATTCAAAAAGAACATTCGAAATGCCATTGGGGTTTATAATTAACTTGCCCGAGTCGTCCTCTATCTTTGGATTTTCAATAAATGGTCTTTGATTTTTTAGTCTCGCAGCTTTGTACCTACATTGCTTGGTCGTTGTTGCATTTACTAATATTATCAACTTTTTTGTCCAACTCTTCATTTGTAATTTCGATTAATCTACGTCTTATGCGGTGTAATATTTTGTTTCGTTCATATTTTAGTTTCTGTCTTTCTCCTTCCATTTTTGAGTTTTGTATTCTTATTCGCAAATCTTTTTGTTGGTTAGATAATTGAACTAGGGTGGTGTCATACATACGGCCTTGTCGTTTGGTTGTTGCTCTCCCGGAGCTTTGAATTGCAGTATTCATTATTGCACTTCGTACACGTGACCATGCTTTGTTTGGCGTATTGTTGTCGTTTGTTAGATTGTCTAGTTCAATATTAAGTTGTCGCTGATATTGTTTACGACATCGTGAGTTGTTGACAATATCTATTTGTAATATTTTTTGGGGGGGTTCATGCATTGTTGTGCTGCGTTTACTTGAATATTTGTGCCATTCGATAACAAAGTGTGTTTTAACTAGCCTATGATCTGTTGTTATCAAGGTGCCAGCGTATGATCTTACATTTGTTGTGAATTGTTTTGTTTTTTTTTTTTTTGTCTGCCAACGTTCCAATGTTAGAACATTTTTATTCTCTATTGTCCTCTGGCACTTTTCTACTCACTTCATCTCTTGTTGTTTCCAATGTTAAAATATGCTTTCATCCTCCAAAAGCATTTGGCAAGTGAAGTAAAAAGACAATTCACTGAGCGGAGGCTCAGTGCCAACAGGTGTCAGCTATGTTGACCTGACATATAGACCGTGTGTATCAATCATAATTTAACCCCCCGCCCCCCAAAAAAAATTTTTTTTTTTTTAATTAATTAACCTTTTTTATTATTTTCCACTTTCATGTATGTTGGCATCAAATTGTTGATTTATTGGCGAAAGCCTAAGATTGAATAAACTTTGAAACTATTAAAAAGAAAAGAAAGAAAGAAAGAAAGAAAGAAAAATGCAGAACCCCACAGTAGTAGGTTGGAATGTCAACAGAAGCAAGCATTTCATTACATAACTTAATTAATTAATTAATTTAATTAAATAAATCCCATAATATTTCGTAGTGCGTGGCTTTCACCACTTTCAACTGGCAAAAGTCTAGCCTAGTCATATTATTGACTCTCGCCCTTTCCTTGCAATATGTTTCGAACAACCTGATACCTGCCGACGTATTTGCAGGTCTGATTATCCAATTCACTATTGACTCATTGTTGTAATGGGATTTTTTTAATGACACAAAATATTGCCCATCTGGCATTCGGATATACGACCCGCGTAAGGGGGTGTAAGAAGTAATTTGAATGTCAACAAGTGAGTTGAGATAAATTGTCTCTTCCTAAAGACGAAAATTAAGATTGTAGACTCCGCTTTTTATAGTCAAATTAAATAGCACTGTGATCATGCTGCCCTACAAATCAAGTGGAGCAACACCAAACAACGAACATCGACGCCAGATCCCACCATCGTCGGTTTATTGCTGACCCAGTTCTGGAGCTTAGCAAAATGGCGTGAGATAGTAAAGCAAGCAATGATAAGTCCTATATTCAGCCTTAAATAGAATAAAATAAAATAATATCTATATGTTATGAGACTTTTTCATGACTATTCTAGCCGCACAACTTTGCGTTCACTGGAGTTTATATATATATATATATATATATATATATATATATATATATATATATATATATATATATATATATATATTATTATTATTATTATTATAATATATATATATATAATAATATATATATATATATATATATATATATATATATATATATATATATATATATATATATATATATATATATTGGTTGTCTCCCTCATTTTTTCGAAACTAGATCATTGTAACTCCCTGCTTGTCAACTTGCCTCAGGCTTCTATAAAACAATTACAACTACAGCAAAACAGTGGAGCAAGATTCGTTTTTGGCAAACGAAAATTTGATCATGCAACCCCCTTGTTGGCCTCTCTCCACTAGTTGCCTATTGAAAAGCGCACATATTACAAAGCAGCGGGTCTTGTTTATAAGTGTTTGACTGGTATAGCACCGGCATATCTCACAGATCACGTGGTCATGTGTAAATTTGAAAATTACACTTTAAGATCATGTAATGACCAAACGAAAATTTTGGGAAAAAAATCAAGAACAAAATTTGGTGATAGATCGTTTGCTTGTTTCGGCCCCAAGATTTGGAATGAACTACCACGTGATCTGAGGAAGTGTAAGTCTTTACCTGCCTTTAAATAGAATCTCAAGACACATCTTTACTGTATAGAGCAGTAAAGTGAGGTGCCCCAAACGTAAACAATAACAAGTTGCTAGTGATTTCCGTTAGGGACCGGAATAATTTACGCACAATATAGGTCTCCCAATTTTGTAGTTTGAGTTGTAGGCAATACACTTTCAGTATTGAAAATATGTTTACATAAAATCTAACAGTTGCAGAAATAATAATATAAGACTAAATTATTATGAAAATCAGGCTCCGAATAATTCTCGTTTTGTTCATACCAGCGCAATAATTTGCTCTGGTCTAAAAATAGATAGACGTAACTTTTGATAAATTTTACCTTTTTGTTCCATAAAATATCCATATCTTATTTGATGCATGATCGAGTATTTATGAATATGTGTTTCTTTTGCCACCTAACAGCCAAATTTTAAAGCTATTTTTCTTTCTATTATTTACATTGGAACGTGAGCTGTCAAGACAGGAACATGTGGTTTGCCATGTGCTTCTCGACCTTTGTTTACGTTTGGGGCACCTAACATTACTGTTCTATTTGCTTTTATTGACACTATGAATCCTTGATTTGGCTATGAATTCTTTTTTTTTCTTTCTAATAATTTATATTGTAAAGTGCCCAGAGCTTGTGTTTCACACGAGAATGAGCGCTGTATAAATGTGTATTGTTATTATTATTATTATTATTATTATTATTATTATTATTATTATTATTATTATTATTATTATTATTATTATTATTATTATTTATTTATTATTATTATTATTATTATTATTATTATTATTATTATTATTATTATTATTACTTGCATGTAAAAAATGACAGTGCATAACAGAGAGATGATTTACGAGACAAAAAAATACCATCTCCCAAAACCCTAACTATACATTTGACTGTATCCCTCCTAGCTAGAGTATCCGGTCAGGGCCAGGTCAAAACCAAATCTCATTTGAAGACGAATATAGAAAGCATGCTGGAAAACAGAGATAGGGGGATAGTAAGTGCCTCGTTGTCCACTATGGGAGGTCAGGAACCCCACTCAGGAAAACAAACTTGAAAAGGCTTGAAGGTAAATTAGATGAGGAAGTAAGTCATACCCAGGCCGGTTTCAGACCAAACAGGTGGATCTCGAGACCAAATATTCGACCTAAGAATGCTGATAGAGTACTGGAATCAAGTATCAAACTGTATCACAGAATCTGCAAGAGAAACTATCCCATCTGTGAAAAAACGAACCAAAACATAAGTGGATGGATGACAAGATCTTGAAACTGATGAATGAAAGACGAAAACTAGAACGCAACAGCAATAAATATGAAGAAGCTAATAAGATTATAAAACGTGAGTGTAAGAGAGCAAAGGAAGATTATATTGAACATGAATGTCACAGAATTGAAAGACTAAAAACAATCTAACACCAAACAATTCTACCAGTCAATACAAGATCTAAGTGGAAAATGCCCAGCCGTGGCAACTGTGAACACGGGTCCCCAGATTATGCGAGAAGAAGTAGAAGCTGCTTGCAAAGAGATGAAAAAGGGGAAAGCTGTAGGCCAAGATAGCTTCTCAATAGAATTGAATGACGCCTTCGACGATCTGGGAATAGACATTCTGACAAAAGCCTTTAATGTCTTATATGAAAAGGGTGAATTGCCTAATGTCTTAAGACAATCGGTATTCATTACGATACCAAAAAAAAACAAAAAAACAAGGTACTATTGACTGTGACCAACACAGAACAATCAGCATAATGAGCCAGGCCACAAAAATTATGTTAAGAATCTTTATGAAAAGAAAGAGCAGCAAGATCTCTCCAGAGATAAGTGACGAGCAGTTTGGTTTTGTTAAAGAAAAGGGTACGGTAAATGCAATCTTTACATGGAAAAGATTAATGCAACGGTCAATCGAAAAACAAAAATCATTTTATCTATGCTTCATTGATTATTCCAAAGCTGTTGATTCAGTACAGCACGATACGCTATTCAAAATCTTAGAAAAGATCGGTATAGACAGTAAAGACCTTCGACTTGTGAAAAACTTATATTGGAATCAAACAGCGTGTGTCAAACTGGATAATGAAACATCGGACTTCTTTAACATCGAGAAGGGAGTAAGACAAGGTTGCGTCTTATCACCGGACCTTTTTAACATATATAGTGAAATAATATTCAAAGAAATTGAAGATATGAAAGGCGTCGTCGTTGGAGGGCAGAATATGAATAGCATAAGACACGCAGACGACGGTACTCTGATGCTCTCAAGAACACGTACAGAAAAGTTTTGATATAGTGTGTGCAAAAGTGAAGAGATGGGCCTGAAACTAAATATTAAGAAAACCGATTGCATGGTGGTCTCAAAGAATGACAACAACGCGACCTTCCACTTGTCAAGCAAAGGAGAGACCATCAAACAAATAAAGAAATTTAAATATTTAGGCACTATCATCAACCATGACGCAGGTGGCATAGAGGATATAAAATAAAGAATAGCAATAGCAAAAAACGTGTTCCATAAAATGCGACCAGTTGTGTCAAACAACAACCTAAACTTAAGACCAGAATGAAAGTAGTAGAAAAATATGTTATAAGTACCCTTTTATACGGTTGTGAAACGTGGACGCTTGACAAAGAATGTACGAGGAGGTTAGAGGAATTTGAGATGTGTGTGTATAGAAGAATGTTGAGGGTATCATGTACAGACAGGTGTACGAACGAGGAAGTGTTGGAGAAGGTGAGAAAGGGAAGAATACTGATCGATAACATCAGAAAGAGGCAGTTACGCTTTCTGTTTTGTTTGTTTTGTTTTTAAGGGTTTTACGGCGCTTGCAACACATTAAGGTCATATCAGCGCCAGTAAAAGGAAGAAAATGGGATAGTAAAAAGTTCTAGAATTACAATAAAGCATCCAAGAAAAGAGAAGACAAAGGGGAATTGGTTCAAATAGGAAACAGATGTAGATTCCAAGAGCACACCATCAAAATACTTAGTTTGAGATCACCTAAAAGTCTCATCCAGACACAAGCACAGGTCCCAACCAAGAGGAACATACTCAAATGTTTACAAATCATATATATTTAAATAAAACATAATACAGTGAATGACAGAGAGATGATTTACAAGGAAAAAATATCATCTCCCAAAACTAACCATGCATTTGAATGTTTCCCTCTCAGCTAGGGTATCCGGCCAGGGTCAGGACAAAACCAAGTAATCTAATTCTAAGACAAGACAGAAAGCAAGTTGGAAAACAGACATAGGGGGATAGAAGACACAGTAAGTACCTCCCTGTCCACTGTGGGAGGTCAGGAACCCCACCCAGTGTTACGCTTTCTGGGACATGTGTGGAGAAGAGACGGAATAGAAAAGTTGGTAACATCTGGGATGATCGAAGGAAAGAGAGCGAAAGGAAGACAAAGAATGACTTATCCAAATAACCTAAGAATGGCCAAATGTGACTTAAAAAGCAACACAGATTCCATGCGCACCACAGAGGATCGTGATTCGTGGAGACAGCTGACCGGCAACGTGCTCACGAGCACAAGCCACGATGGATGATGATAGAAAGCATGCTGGAAAACAGAGAGAGGGGGATAGAAAATCGAAGACACAGTAAGTGACTCGCTGTCCACTATGAGAGGTCAGGAACCCCACCCAGGAAAACAAACTTGAAAAGGCTTGAAGGTAAATTAGATGAGGAAGTAAGTCATACCCAGGCCGGTTTCAGACCACACGTGTGGATCTCGAGACCAAATATTCGACCATGACACATTATATGAATGACAGAATAGAAGAGCTCTCTCCTCCAAACCAACAGGGAGGAAGTCATGTGCCTCCTCCCAAACTGTGGCTGTAAAATATGTGATTGGCGTGGTACGCCTTTGATCAAATGAATGGGTTACTACGTTAAAAAAAGTTTTCTTCTTCTTGTTTTTTTTTTGGGATGGAAGAAACAAAATTATCATTGATCAACATAAAGACTCTTTGGTTTACTTTACTAATGACGTCCTCATGTTGTTACGTATTCTCATATGGAATGTTTAATCATTTGCGTCATTTATAATCATCAACTGTTTGTTTGTTTGTTTTGTTTTGAAGGGTTTTACGGCGCTTGCAACACAATTAGGTTATATCATCTCATCTCATGTAGTTCCATATCTGAAGCAGACGTCGGAGGTCATCTTCCGCCAAGCTGATCTATCTCTTGCCAATTCTATTAAAGCAGCGCCACCTTTCTCAGCTTCATCTGTCCAAGTTCTTATCCCTTTCAAATACGTTATTCTTTGTCTTCCTCTTATTCTTTTTCCATTCATCTTTCCAGTCAAGGCGAGTATTTCCAAACCAGGGTGGCGGATAATGTGTCCTAAAAATTCCATTTGGCGTTTGATGATTTTTGTTATCAGTGATCTTTTTCTGTTTGCCATTTCTAAAATTTCTTCATTTCTTTTCCTTTCCATCCATGACACCCTCATCATTCTTCTGTAAAACCACATTTCCACTGCCTCCAGTCTTTTAAACCATGGTCTTGTTTATGGTCCAGCTCTCACAACCATATAGCAGCACAGACAGTACATAGCAATCCAGGACTTTGATTTTTGTTTTCATGCTAATATTCCTGTTTTTCATAATTGTATGCAGCTGGTTGAATGCATTCTTCGCCATACCTATTCTTTTCTTTATTTCACAATCTGATTTTCCATTGGATGTTACATTGAAGCCTAAATATTTGAAACATTCAACTTGTTGTATTGTTTGTCCTCTGCTTGTTATTACACAGGCTGGTGGGTTATTATTTTTAGATACCGTCATACATTCTGTTTTAGATATATTCAGTTCCAGTCCCATATTTTCACTACTCCTGACTACAACATCCAGCAATTCTTGTAGTTCATGTTCAGATTCTGCCAGTAGAACCGTATCATCTGCATACCTCAGATTTGTTACATTCTTTCCTCCAATACACACCCCCTTCTTATGTTCGATATCTCTTAATATCATTTCACTATAGAGGTTGAATAAATCTGGAGACAAAACACACCCCTGCCTAACTCTTCTAATAGGTGTAAAACTGCTTAGCTCGTTGTCAACACGCATTGCTGCTTCTTGTTCCCAGTACAAATTCCGTAATATTCTTAAATCTTTACCATCAATGTCCAAGGATGATAGAATTTTGAATAGTTTTTCGTGTTGTACTTTATCAAAGGCTTTTGAATAGTCGATGAAACACATATACAGATCTTTATTTACTTCAATAGGTTATATCAGCGCCAGTAAAAAGGAAGAAAATGGGATAGTAAAAAGTTCTAGAATTACAATTAAAGCACCCAAGAAAAAGTAAGACAAAGGGGAATTGAGAACAAATAGGGATCAGATGTAGATTCCAAGATCATACCACCAATGTACTTAGTTTGAAATCACCTACAAGTCTCATCCAGACACAAGCACAAAATCCAGCAAAGAGGAACACACTCAAATGCTTACATTATACATTCACAATAAAAATAATAATACATAACAGAGAGATGATTTACAAGGAAAAAATATCATCTCCCAAAACAATAACTATGCATTTGACTGTTTCCCTCCCAGCTAGGATTCCGGCCAGTGCCAGGACAAAACCAAGTAATCTCATTCCGAGAAAAAGACAGAAAGCATGTTGGATAACAGATATAAGGGGATAGAAGACACAGTATGTACCTCCCTGCCCGCTATGGGAGGTCAGGATCCCCACCCAGTCATCAACTGTTACATTTCCCTTTTAATTTTCTGTAAACATAAGTTTGTCCCATTTTCTTTTATTTTGTTTGTTTTTAAGGGTTTTACGGCGCTTGCAACACATTTAGGTTACAAGTTACATCAGCGCAAGTAAAAAGGAGGAAAATGGGATAGTAAAAAGTTCTAGAATAAAAAATTAAAGCACCTTGTTTCTTAAGTAGTGATTTTACTATGGCACTTTTGAAAGCATCAGGAACGGTACCTGTCCTGATTGATGTGTTTACAGAAGTAATCTTATCATCAGTGCCATGTTTTAATAGGATTGTTGGGATGGATTATGGCTCACATGTTTTGTTAGGGGATGACATAATCAATGCTTTTACTGCTTCCAATGAAACCTCTACAAACTCAACATTTCAATTCCAATGAAAAGTGTAATTTCTTCAGTTGTTCTTTAACACTCGTTTGATGGCTTTGATTCAATGGGTGGGGTCTCATGGTGGTATTGAAGAACTACAGACCAGTATCGAACTTGTCATTTATATTCAAAATATTAGAACAAAATGTCCTTAATCATTTATTGTTACACCTGGCAAACAATAATCTACAAGAATGTTTTCGATCAGCCTACTGTAGAAGCCATAGCACAGAAACTGTTCTTTTCTGTGTCGTCAATGACTTGCCAAATGTGATTGACCAGAATAACACAGTATTGAATTTGCTAAATATTTCAGCAACATTTAATACCATAGATCATACCATCCTATGTAATCACGTCCATAATACATTTCGTATAACGGGTACTGCACTCCATTGGTTTAGAGCAAGGACACATGGATCAGTTGGAAAAGGTACGTCAGAAGAAAGAGGTCTCCAATACGGAGAGCCATAAGGCCGGATCTCGGGCCAGTTTTATTCAATATGTGTATACGAAACATTTGGGAGATATAATTTTTTTTAAAGGAAAAAAACATAAGCTTTTAAATAGCGCAATATCGCCTACACATGCTCAAAGTGCTTTACAAAGGATCCCAGACCAACAGCAATATGCAACATATAGTACGAGACATGATCCTGTCACTGTTAGGCGATATTAATTTTTTTTTTTTCAGACAGAGACACTATTCAGAGATGCTATTAATGGCCAGGTACTCCTTTTACACCTGAGTATGGTGAGAGAATGCGAGCAAAGAGCCTTTTTCTACAGACTCAACTATGCGTCAACCCAGGACCTTCCGATCCGTCATACCACACAGTCGCACAACACAGCCCAAATCGTGAAATAAGCATTGATTTTAAAGTTGAATATACTGAAAAATGCATTGAGAATATAAAAGAAGGGATCTCAAACAGACTGAAGTTGAATTATGATAAAGTGGAAGACTTCAAAATCAGATGCAAAAACCAGCACTCAAAATTGGACCTTCAATCTAACAATGGCAGTTGATAGCTAAACCATGACTTTAAAAAGATAGATAAAAAAATTGTGAGAGTAATTATGGATTCAGAATTTACCATGGATAACCCTATCAGTGCCTTGAAGAGATCAATCTGGCTCAAACTCTGATGGGTAGGATCAATACGGATGTTCTTAATGACAGAAGTAACTAAGCAGTGAGTTAAACGTCCCATTAAAAAAACTTGATTACTGCAATGACTTATCATTTACAGCAACTGCGGAAGGACTAAAGGCTGTACAGAAAATGTTGCATTATTTGTGCTAATTAAACATGGCCAACTGATGCATTGCCACTGCCAAGTTGCATTCGCCACCAGCTTACCTTCATGTTTAATTTAAAATGCCACAACTGCTTTTTTAAATGCTTGACATGACATTACCTCAAAATTACTGGAATTCATTTAACTCAACCAGCCAAAGAAAACTATGCCTAAAACACACCTTGAAAAAATCTAAAAGCTGCCTTGCTTAACTTCTCTTCTTTTGCCCCAAAATCTGAAATGATGTGGTGATGTCTGTAAAAAAAGTCACTAACAGTGGAGGAAATCAAGAAAAAGCTTACATATTTTACTTGGTTCTTGGATGTGAAATAAATTTTACTTTTGCATCTACTTCTCTTTTTCCAACCTATTTCTTGAGTATCATTTCTTTAAATACCTGTCACATGATTCCATTAATTTGGGCAAAACTGTATAATGCCAATACACAAATTTGAATCATTTCAGATCAGATTTTATGTCTGAAAATTGTTTTGTTTCTTTTTTGTTTTTAAGGGTTTTACGGCACTTGCAACACATTAATTTTTTCATCTTCCTCGAACTCATGTGATTTAGATCCTTTACCAACTAATATTTTGAAATTATGTCTTCCTGAATTGATACCTTGTATAACTTATATTATAAATCAGTCACTTATCTCAGGACAAGTCCCAGATATCTATAAACATGCAATTGTAAAGCCTCTCATAAAAAAGCAAAATCTCGATGTAAATGACCTTAGTAACTACCGTCCCGTCTCAAATCTGCCATTTCTTTCTAAAATCCTTGAAAAAGTTGTACTCAGACGTCTTTCACAACATCTCCATGAAAACAATCTATGGGAAAAATTTCAGTCAGCTTATCGTTCTTACCACAGCACAGAAACTGCTCTGTGCTGTGTTGCGAGTGATTTGCTTGATGTTTTAGATAAAGGTTCTGTTTCTCTTCTGACATTGTTAGATCTTTCGGCGGCGTTTGATACTATTGATCACGGTATTCTCATTAAACGACTTAATATAACCTTTGGCTTGTCTGGGACTGTCTTGCAGTGGTTTGAATCTTATTTAGATGGCAGAAAGCAACAGGTTATGATTTTAGATAAACTTTCTCATCAACATACATTGTCTTTTGGTGTTCCTCAAGGTTCTGTTTTGGGTCCAATTCTTTTTGTTTTGTATACTTCTCCATTATCTAATGTCATCACTGGTCATGGGCTGCGCTATCATCTCTATGCAGATGATACGCAACTTTATGCTACTGATAAAACTAAAAATCTCGAAAATATTGTGAAACGTGTGGAAGAATGTGTGACGGATGTGAAAGAGTGGATGGATGCAACAAGTTGAAACTGAATGAGTCAAAAACAGAAGTGATGATTGTGGGAAATAGAGGGCAGTTGAAGGTGAATGATGGTCTTGAGGTGTTGATTGGGGGTGAAAAGATCAAATTTTCAAAGACTGTGAAAAATTTGGGTGTCTATTTTGATTCAGAAATGAGAATGTCAGCTCACATTTCTGCTCTCTGTAAATCTTTATACTTTCAATTGAAGAAAATCAGTTCGATCCGTCAGTATATTGCAATTGGAACATGTAAAACATTGGTTGTTTCCCTCATTTTTTCGAAACTAGATTATTGTAACTCGCTGCTTGTCAACTTGCCTCAGGCTTCTATTAAACAATTACAACTACTGCAAAACAGTGCAGCAAGATTAGTTTTTGGCAAAAAAAAATTTGATCATGCAACCCCTTTGTTGGCCTCTCTCCACTGGTTGCCCATTGAAAAGCGCACATATTACAAAGCAGCGTGTCTTGTTTGTAAGTGTTTGGCTGGTATAGCACCAGCATATCTCACAGATCACGTGGTCATGTGTAAATTTGAAAATTACACTTTAAGATCATGTAATGACCAAACGAAAATTTCGGAAAAAAGATCAAGAACAAAATTTGGTGATAGATCGTTTGCTTGTTTCGGCCCCAAGATTTGGAATGAACTACCACGTGGTCTGAGGGAGTGCAAGTCTTTACCTACTTTTAAAAAGAATCTCAAGACACATTTTTACTGTATTTCTTGACTCTATATGAATCCTTGATTTGGCTATGAATTGTTATTGTTGTTATTATTATTTTTATTTTTTTCACTTAAAATTGATATTTATATTGTAAAGTGCCCAGAGCTTGTGTTTTACACGAGAATGAGCGCTATATAAATGTGTATTATTATTATTATTATTATTAAGGTCATTTCAGCGCCAGTAAAAAGGAAGAAAATGGAATAGTCAAAAGTTCTAGTATTGCAATTAGATCACCCAAGAAAAGGTACGACAAAGGGAAATTGGTTCAAATAGGGTACAGATATAGATTCCAAGAGCACACTATCAAAGTACTGAGTTTGAGTCACCTAAAACTCTCATTCAGACACAAGCACAGGTCCCCACTAAGAGGAATACACTCAAATGTTTGTTGTTTTTGTGTTTAAGGGTTTTACGGCGCTTGCAGCACATTAAGGTCATATCAGCGCCAGTACAAAGGGAGAAAATGGGATAGTAAAAAGTTCTAGAATGAAGATTAAAGTGGCCAAGAAAAAGTAAGACAAAGGGGAATTGGTTCAAATAGGAAACAGATGTAGATTCCAAAAGCACACTATCAAAGTACTTAGTTTGAGATCACCTAAAATCTCATTCAGACATGAGCACAGGTCCCCACTAAGAGGAATACACTCAAATATTTACAAATCATATATATAACATGTAAACAAAATAATACAGTGCATAACAGAGACTTACAAGGAAAAAATATCATCTCCCAAAATTTTAACTATATATTTGAATGTTTCCCTCTCAGCCAGGACTCTGGTCAGGGCCAGGACAAAACCAAGTAATCTCATTCCAAGACAGAGAGATGATTTACAAAGAAAAAAATATCATCTCCCAAAACTAACTTTACTTATCACTGATTCCCTCTCACCAAGGGTATCCGGTCAGGGCCAGGACAAAACCAAGTAATCTCATTCCAAGACAATGATTGTTTTGTTTTTGTTTTTAAGGGTTTTACGGCGCTTGCAACACATTTAGGTTATATCAGTGCCAGGAAATAGGAAGAAAATGGGACAGTAAAAAGTTCTAGAATTACAATTAAAGCACCCAATAAAAAGTAAGACAAAGGGGAACTGGGAACAAATAGGGATCAGATGTAGATTCCAAGAGCATACCACCAATGTACTTAGTTTGAGATCACCTAAAAGTCCCATCCGGACACAAGCACAAGATCCAACAAAGAGGAATTCACTCAAATGCTTACATTATACATTCAAAATAAATATAATAATACATAACAGAGATTTACAAGGAAAAAAATATCATCTCCCAAAACAATAACTATGCATTTGACTGTTTCCCCCCCAGCCAGGACTCCGGCCAGGGCCAGGACAAAACCAAGAAATCTCATTCCAAGACAAAGACAGAGAGCATGTTGGAAAACAGATAGAAGGGGATAGAAGACACAGTATGGACCCCCCTGCCCACTATGGGAGGTCAGGATCCCCACCCAGAAACATCTAAAGTAACTGAACATAAAACATGATCTTTGAATAGGCAAAATAAAATTATACGCAGTGAAAAGAACTTGAGTAAATATAGTCTCTATTATCAGTTTTCATTTTACCATGATTCTTGATGATTACGTATAAGATGTCAAAAGAAAAAAAAAAAGAAAAAAATTAATAAATAAAAAGAGGATCATATAAATTAATTAAGTAAAAAACTAATCTCAAAATGGGTTAAATAAAAGAGAGTATATTATTAAATTCAGATGTCTGTTTGTTTTTAAGGGTTTTACGGCGCTTGCAACACATTTAGGTCATATCAGCGCCAGGAAAATGGAAGAAAATGGGATAGTAAAAAGTTCTAGAATTACGATTAGTTATTTTAAAAAATGTTTTTAAAGGTTTTATAGCACTTGCAACACATTTAGGTAACATGTTTGTTATCTATGTCTTTAAGGGTTTTTCGCAACACATAAGATCATATCCGCGCCAGTAAAAAGGAAGAAAATGGGTTAGTAATAAGTTGTAGAATTACAATTTAAGCACCCAAGAAAAAGTAAGACAAAGGGGAATCAGTTCAAATAGGAAGAGCATTCCAAGAGCACACTATCAAAGAAAGTTTGAGATCACCTAAAAGTCTCATCCTGGGGGGGGGGGAGAGAGAAAAGAAAATAATATAAAAAATCCTTTAACCAACCTAAAATTAAATGTGTTGAAAGGAGGGGAGGGGGGAGGATTAACTAAATTCTTCATTAAAAAAAAAACATGTGTATCATTAAAAGCAAATGAGCACTCACTTTTTGTTTGTTTGTTTGTTGCTTTAGGTCTCTTCCAACACAATTGAGGTTATATGAGAGACCGCTGAAACAAAAAAACAAGCAATCTAACAAAAATAGTACAAATGTAAATCAAAATCATAACCTAAAGATATCATAAGCTAAATTATAAATAACCAAGAACAAACAGGCAGAAGATTTACAGAAAAAAAAAATATCCCCTGTCAAAAATACAATCACAAACCAAAGAAGCAGGATAGGCTAGTAAAGAGAAGAAGAAACGACATCACTATCGGATCGTACACCCATGCGAACATCATAGGTATATGATTCAAGGGTGATGCTCCCATCCAACCAGAGCACTCACTGGATCCTATCCATTGTTTTACCCACTGTGATTATTTTTCTCTTTTATATTTATTTATATACTTTGGGAATTATACCACTATGTGTGAATTTTAAAAGTAATATAAAATGTACTCAACATGACGAGGATACACAAATTTGATAAGCTATTGCTGGCTTGAATATAATTAAATACAAAATTATACAATTTGTACGTTATTAATCAATCAAAGTTTTGAAAAAAAAAAAAAAAAAAACTTTTTGAAGCCAACTTAATTTTTGCTGAATATTTTATAGAATATCTTTACATTTTTCGATTGGAAACTTGTTTGCTTGTCAACTAAAATGAATAATATAATAAAAAAATAAAAAACCAAGAAAAACTTTTAATATCAAAGATGACCATTGTTTTGAGAGAAGTTACATCAAGCATTAAATGAATGAACGAAATTCAAGTAGTCCTTGCTTTTACAACGATATCACAGGAGATTGGTTTTATCCTTAGCAATCTTTAAAATGGAATAGTGATGCATTGATTGATCCATTTCTGCCACATGTAGAGATATTTTGTAACATTGATCTCTTCTGGTGAATCTTTAGATTTCTGCCCAGGTTGACTGAATGAAGGGGCGGAGAAAGCTGTTGAGATTTTTTTAAAGACTTTGAACAACTTTTACAAATTTCATAATCACCAGTGATATTATATATATATATATATATATATATATATATATATATATATATATATATATATATATATATATATATATATATATATATATATATATATATATATATATATATATAAAGAGAGAGAGAGAGAGAGAGAGAGAGAGATAGAGAGAGAAAGAGAGAGAGAGAGAGAGAGAGAGAGAGAGAGAGAGAGAGAGAGAGAGAGAGACAGAGAGAGAGAGAGAGAGAGAGAGAGAGATTGGTTTCCAATCTATAAAAACATCATTTAGTGCTGGTTGAATTGTATAAAAAAGTACAGAGAATCAGCTGATCAATCATAATATTCTAAAAGTAAAAAAAAAACAACAAAGAAAAAACCATGCAAGATCTCCAAAGAAATGAGATTTGAAACGTCCCTCTTATCAGAAGTTCAGAAATTAAAGCTGTTACCGTAATGGAGAGATCATATGAGACAAAAAATAATTTTAAAAAATGATTTTATACCAAAAATCCATATAGCAATACAAACAATTTCAACAAAATAGTAATTATTTTCCGATAATAAAAAATCCCTGTTAATAAAAGATGTTTTGTTTTATAACAGGAAAAGAAAAAGAAGTCAAACAATCATTTAAGATTTCATTTATTATGCTATATCATCACATTGTCATTGATTGATCTAGTCCTAAATCTTGAGTACAATATCATGAACAAAATGCAGTTAGCTAAATATATCATCTTTAGCTCTCTCCCTTGCGATTCTTTTGCTGTGTTGTCAACACTTGACCTGAAAGGAAGAAGACACTCCATCACTAGACGTATTACTATATAAAAAACTGTTCCAAGAAAAATGGCAGAAAGAAATATTGACAAGGAAGTCAGAAGGCATTAGTAATCGTAACACAAAAATAAGTTCTGGTACTCCCACCAGGATTTTCTTCTTCAAATGGTTTGTTTTTGTTTTTAAGGGTTTTACGGCGCTTGCAACACATTAAGGTCATATCAGCGCCAGTAAAAAGGAAAAAAATGGGATAGTAAAAAGTTCTAGAATTACAATTAAAGCACCCAAGAAAAAGTAAGACATAGGGGAACTGGGAACAAATAGGAATCAGATGTAGATTCCAAGAGCATACCACCAATGCACTTAGTTTGAGATCACCTATAAGTCTCATCCAGACACAAGCACAAAATCCAACAAAGAGGAACACACTCAAATGCTTGCATTATACATTAAAAATAACAATATAATAACACATAACAGAGAGATGATTTACAAGGAAAAAAATATCATCTCCCAAAACAATAACTATGCATTTGACTGTTTCCCTCCCAGTCAAGGACTCCGGCCAGGGTCGGGACAAAACCGAGCAATCTCACACCAAGACAAAGACAGAAAGCAAGTTGGAAAACAGATATACGGGGATAGAAGACACAGCAAGTACCTCCCTGCCCGCTATGGGAGGTAGGAACCCCACCCAGTTCTTCAAATGGCAAGTAACCCCAATATTCTAATCTTATAAATGACTAAATGTGGATTGGTTATTGTCATGATGGAGATAAATATCCCTCATACGTCTATCCACGCAGTGGATCAGAGCTACAGATCCGAGGAATACAAAGCATATGACCCTGAGCTGAGAGATACATGGATGCTAGCACCAAAGTATTGAAACACCTGCAGAAATTTCTGACCACACAAAAAAGCCTGCAAACAAATTACAATTTTTAAATACTAAATACACTAGCCAAGAGCAAGAGAATTTCAAAGGGGAAACAGGAATTGCTGTATACGAAATACGATCTTTATTCTGATAGTATAATACTTTGATGTAGACAGAATGATAACAACCACATAGACTTTCCTTTTTTTTTTCTTCTTCCTCTTCATATCCAACACAACTCCTAAATCAGATAATGTCTAATAAAAATATATACAAATAGCTCTGTAGGTGGTAGAGATAATTATGATGTTGAAATAATGGTGATTGTGGTACTGGTAGTAGAGATTGTTTGTTTTTAAGGGTTTTACGGCGCTTGCAACACATTTAGATTATATCAGCGCCAGTAAAAAGGAAGAAAATGGGATCGTAAAAAATTATAGAATTACAATTAAAGCACCCAAGAAAAAGTAAGACAAAGGGGAACTAGGAAGAAATAGGGATCAGATGTAGATTCCAAGAGCATACCACCAATGTACTTAGTTTGAGATCACCTATAAGTCTCATCCGGACACAAGCACAAAATCCAACGAAGAGGAATACACTCAAATGCTTATATTATACATTAAAAATAACAAATATAATAATACATAACAGAGAGATGATTTACAAGGAAAAAAATATCATCTCCCAAAACAATAACTATGCATTTGACTGTTTCCCTCCCAGCCAGGACTCCAACCAGGGCCAGGACAAAACCAAGTAACCTCATTCCAAGACAAAGACAGAAAGCATGTTGGAAAACAGATATAAGGGGATAGAAGACACAGTATGTACCTCCCTGCCCGCTATGGGAGGTCAGGATCCCCACCCAGGTAGTAGAGATAATGATCATGTATTGGTTGTAGTAGTGGTGGTAGAGATGTTGTACTGGTTGTAGTAAAAAAGTCGTAGTTATGATGTGGTGGTTGTGGTGGTAGTAGTGATAATAATGATGTGGTGGTAGTATTAGTGTTGTGGTATTGATCATGATGATGATGATGATGATCGTTGTAGTAATTGTGTTTGTGATGATGGTGGTAGTGGTTATAATAATGGTGATAGTGATAATGATATGGTGGCGGTGGTGGTTGTAGTAGTGGTGGTAGTGATGATGATGTGATGGCGTTGGTGGTTGCAGCAGTGGTGGTGGTGATGATGATGTGGTGTGATTGCAGTAGTGATAATGACGATGATGTGGTGGTGTTGGTTGTAGTATTGGTGGAGGTAATAATGGCGATGGTGGAGGTTGTAGTGGTGGTGCTAGTGCTGATGATGAGGTGGTTGTAGCAGTAGTAGTGGAAATTTTGCTGATTTAGTGGTGGTTGTAGTAGTAGTGGGGTGAGGGGTTCTAGTTTTAGATAGATGGGGTGATTTTTCAATGTCCAACGAGAAAAGTACTTATGCTAGACAACTAAAATTAGAAAATAGAGAGTACATGTTAATAAGTTACCCTGCCAACTTTGAAATTTCATCTCCAAATATGTATTGGAAATGGTCGGAAATTATGTGATCTTTACCCCCCCCCCCTAAAATACCCATATCGCTCCGGTAACTGTAAAAAAAAATAGGCCCTATCGGGGCAAACGGAAAAACCGGCAGACTGTATTTTGGCTTGATAAAAGGCCGGTCCACCGGCTTATGCTCGCAATTTAGCATCGATGGAGACAGGAAAGATTACCATCCTAAGCACGGCTGTCCCACAGGCTAGTAGATAGACAGAATTGCCTATATACTCATTAAAAAGAAACAATTTAAATCAGCATCTGGGGGAAAAGGAGGACAAGGCAAGGACTGTAACCAGTAAACTAGATGGGTAAAAACTTATTCTTATTAAGTCAGACACTATTGAAGACATAAGTAGTTATGCAACTCCGATGGAATTTGACTAAGATGAAAATTATACACATGAAAGAAAATAATAAAACCTACAGCAGCTCTCAGAGCTGTATCCAGGTCTTTAATTAGGTCTTCAATGTCCTCAATACCAACTGACAACCTAATAAAGTTGTCAGAGATGCCCAAGACTTTACGTTGATCCTCTGGTACAGATGCATGAGTCTGAAGGCTCCTGAAAAAAATATACATGTCAATCAGCAGTGACTTCAGATAATGTAAAAAAAAAAGTTTATTCAATCTTTGACAACACCTCATGGAATTTTTTTTTAAAAACGAATCTGGCATTAGGCTCATAATATAATCAGCTATTACTCAGTGCTAATGGTGACAAAAAGAGAAAAAGGAGGAAAAACCTGAACCATTGCTTTAAGCCCTATTTTTACTGCACTAACCCCCATTTTCAGAGCAACAGAGATGATTTTAAAAAAAACTATCATTGATAATAATAATAATATAATATACTTAAATCGCGCCCATTAATTCACTGACAAGTGCTCTATGGCGCTTTACAATATAAACTAGCATTCACACTACAGGCTTACACACATGCACCTGTACATCCACATACTGAAACTTTTCCGCGTCCACATACGCAAGCTCTTCTAAATAATTCAGTTTTCATTTTCTGTTTAAAGGTTTCTAAATTTTCACTATTCTTAGTATTATAAGAAAGAGAATTCCACGATCTGGGCGCAGTCACTCTGAAGGATTTGTTGTGAAACAAAGACTTAGAGGGTACCTCTGTCAGAAGAAGCATACTATTAGATCTTAGCGATCTACAAGGTGTATAATGATACAAGATCATTTAGATAGGATGGTGTCAGGCCATGAAAGGAGTTATAACAAAAACATAAAATCTTGAACTCAATGCGCTGCTTCACCAGCATCCAATGAAGAATTTCCAGAACAGGGGAGATAGGATCGTCACGTTTTGATAACATCACCAATCTAGCCGCCCTGTTCTGAACATTCTGCAATCTTTGAATATTGTTATTGGGACAACCAATGAGCAGCACATTGCAATAGTCAGGTCAACTAAGAATAAAAGAAGTGACAAGCGTTTTAGTTTTAGTGATTTCAGTGTCAATCAAAGACCTAATACAGAGACGCCAACTTTAAATTTCGCTCACAGGAGTTTCAGCCACCACTCGTAGGAATTTCAATGCCGAAAGAGGAATTTCAGCGCACAAAAAAAAAAAAGGAATTGGAACGCTATCTGGCATTGTGTTTACATATTGTATAGTTCTAAATAGATAACTGATTAGAATTACAGTGTATATTATGATACATAAACACATTGCAAATTACAAACCCAAAGTTTCCTTATTTCAAATGAAGTAAAGCGCCAAAACCTAATGGTAGAGATTGTAGTACTGGTGGTAGTGAGGATGATGTGGTATTGGTGGTTGTAGTAATAGTGGTAGAGATGATGAAGATATGATAGTGGTTGATGTTGTAGTTGTAGTGGTAGTGATGATGATATGGTGGTGGTGGTGGTTGATGTATAGTGGTAGTGATGATGATATGGTGGTGGTGCTGGTTGAAGTAGTAGTAGTATGATGATGTGGTGGTGGTATAGTAGTTGTAGTAGTTGTGGTCGAGATGATAATGATGTGGTGGTGGTTGTAGTAGTGGTGGTAGTGATGTTGATCTGGTGGTGATGGTGGTTGTAGTACAAATGGTAGTGATGATGATGTGGTAGTGGTGGTTGTAGTAGTAGTGGTAATGATGATGTGGTGGTGGTGGTTGTAGTAGTACTGGTCGTGATGATGATGTGGTGCTGGTGGTTTTAGTAGTAGTGGTAGTGATGATGATGTTGTAGTGATTGTTGTTTTAGTATAGTAGTAGTAGTAGTAGTAGTAGTAGTAGTAGTAGTAGTAGTAGTAGTAGTAGTAGCAGTAGCAGAAGTAGTAGCAGTAGCAGTAGTGATAATGATGATGTGGTGGTTGTAGTAGCAGTAGTAGTGATGATGATGATGTGGTGGTGGTTGTAGTAGTAGTGGTGGTGGTAGTGATGAAGATGAGGTGATGGTGGTACTTGTAGTAGTAGTGGTAGTGATGATGATGATGTAGTGGTGATGGTGGTTGTAGTAGTGGTGGTAGTGATGATGTGTGGTGATGGTTGTAGTAGTATTAGTGGTAGTGATGATGATGTGGTGGTGGTGGTTGTAGTAGTAGTGGTAATGATGATGTGGTGGTGGTATTGTAGTTGTAGTGGTAGTGATGTGGTGGTTGTAGTAGTAGTGGTAGTGATGATGATGTGCTAGTGGTATAGTGGTTGTAGTAGTTGTGGTCGTGATGATAATGATGTGGTGGTGGTTGTAGTAGTGGTGGTAGTGATGTTGATGTGGTGGTGATGGTGGTTGTAGTACATATGGTAGTGATGATGATGTTGTAGTGGTTGTTGTTTTAGTATAGTAGTAGTAGTAGTAGTAGTAGTAGTAGTAGTAGTAGTAGTAGCAGTAGTAGTAGTAGCAGAAGTAGTAGCAGTAGCAGTAGTAGTAATGATGATGATGATGTAGTGGTTGCAGTAGCAGTGGTAGTGATGATGATGATGTGGTAGTGGTGGTTGTAGTAGTAGTAGTAGTGATGAAGATGAGGTGATGGTGGTACTTGTAGTAGTGGTGGTAGTGATGATGTGGTGGTGGTTGTAGTAGTGGTGGTAGTGATGATGATGTGGTGATGGTTGTAGTAGTATTAGTGGTAGTGATGATGATGTGGTGGTGGTTGTTGTAGTAGTATTAGTGGTAGTGATGATGTGGTGGTGGTGGTGGTTGTAGTAGTAGTGGTAATGATGCTGTGGTGGTGGTTGTTGTAGTAGTGGTAGTGATGATGATGTTGTGGTGGTGGTTGTAGTAGTAGTGGTAGTGATGATGATGTGCTAGTGGTGGTTGTAGTAGTAGTGGTAGTGAAGATGTGGTGGTGGTTTTGTTTTTTTTTGTTTTTAAGGGATTTACGGCGCTTGCAACACATTTAGGTCATATCAGCGCCAGTAAAAAGGAAGAAAATGGGATAGTAAAAAGTTCTAGAATTACAATTAAAGCACTCAAGAGAAAGTAAGACAAAGGGGAACTGGGAACAAATAGGGATCAGATGTAAATTCCAAGAGCATACCACCAATGTACTTAGTTTGAGATCACCTATAAGTCTCATCTGGACACAAGCACAAAATCCAACAAAGAGGAACACACTCAAATGCTTACACTATACATTAAAAATGACAAATATAATAATACATAACACAGAGAGATGATTTACAAGGAAAAAAATATCATCTCCCAAAACAATAACTATGCATTTAACTGTTTCCCTCCCAGCCAGGACTCCAACCAGGGCCAGGACAAAACCAAGTAACCTCATTCCAAGACAAGGACAGAAAGCATGTTGGAAAACAGATATAAGGGGATAGAAGACACAGTATGTACCTCCCTGCCCGCTATGGGAGGTCAGGATCCCCACCCAGTTGTGGTGGTGGTGGAGGTGGTTGTATTAGTAGCGGTAATGATGATGTGGTTGTGGTGGTTGTAGTAGTAGTGGTAGTGATGATGTGGTGGTGGTGTTGGTGGTTGTAGTAGTAGTGGTAATGATGATATGGTGGTGGTTGTAGTAGTAGTGGTAGTGATGATGTGGTGGTGGTGGTTGTAGTGGTAATGATGATGTGGTGGTGGTGGTGGTTGTAGTAATAGTTGTAATGACGATGTAGTGGTGGTGGTTGTAGTAGTAGTGATGATGATGTGGTGGTGGTTGTAGTAGTAGAGATCGTGATGATGTGGTAGTGGTGGTTGTAGTAGTAGTGGTAGTGATGATGTGAAGCTGGTGGTTGTAGTAGTAGTGATGATTTGGCTGTGGTGGTGTAGTAGTAGTGGTAGTGATGATGATGTGGTGGTGGTGGTGGTTGTAGTTGTAGTGGTTGTGATGATGATGTGGTCGTGGCGGTTGTAATGGTGATGGTGGTAGTGATAGTGATGATGATGATGTGGTGGTGGTTGAAGTAGTAGTTGTAATGATGTTGATGTGGTGATGGTGGTGGTTGTAGTAGTGGTGGTAGTGATGATGATGTGGTGATGGTTGTAGTAGTATTAGTGGTAGTGATGATGATGTGGTGGTGGTTGTTGTAGTAGTATTAGTGGTAGTGATGATGTGGTGGTGGTGGTGGTTGTAGTAGTAGTGGTAATGATGCTGTGGTGGTGGTATTGTAGTTGTAGTGATGATGTGGTGGTGGTGGTGGTTGTAGTAGTATTGGTAGTGATGATGATGTGCTAGTGGTGGTTGTAGTAGTAGTGGTAGTGAAGATGTGGTGGTGGTGGAGGTGGTTGTAGTAGTAGCGGTAATGATGATGTGGTTGTGGTGGTTGCAGTAGTAGTGGTCGTGATGATGTGGTGGAGGTGGTGGTGGTTGTAGTAGTAGTGGTAATGATGATATGGTGGTGGTTGTAGTAGTAGTGGTAGTGATGATGTGGTGGTGGTGGTTGTAGTGGTAATGATGATGTGGTGGTGGTGGTTGTAGTAATAGTTGTAATGACGATGTAGTGGTGGTGGTTGTAGTAGTAGTGATGGTGATGTGGTAGTGGTGGTTGTAGTAGTAGTGGTAGTGATGATGTGATAATGGTGGTTGTAGTAGTAGTGGTAGTGATGATGTGAAGCTGGTGGTTGTAGTAGTAGTGATGATTTGGCGGTGGTGGTGTAGTAGTAGTGGTAGTGTTGATGATGTGGTGGTGGTGGTGGTTGTAGTAGTAGTGGTTGTGATGATGATGTGGTCGTGGTGGTTGTAATGGTGATGGTGGTAGTGATAGTGATGATGATGATGTGGTGGTGGTGGTGGTTGTAGTAGTAGTGGTAGTGATGATGATTGTAATACTAGTGGTAATGATGATGATGTGGTGGTTGGAAGGGGGGGGGGGGGGGTATCCTTGGAACAAATTGACCTCCCCGGAATTTGACGGAAGTTGCCCGGAGCCCGGAATTTTTGCTCCAGACCGGAGTTTTTTCTGGTGAAACCGGAGTTTTTTCTGGTGAAACCGGAGTTTTGGCATCACTGCCTAATACGACCAATGTTTTGGTGATATAATTGTTCATGGACATATTGTTATTAAAAAATGCACCCAGAATGCGAACATAGGAACTAGAAATAGAAGCTTTGCAACCTGCCACATCAATTTTATCTATTTTAATACTATTTCTGCAAGATTAGTTCTTTATACACAGCACCTCGGTTATTTCTTAATTCAATTTCAATTTGTTTATATCCATCCAATTTTCAATTTCATTGATACAAACTTCAACTTTCCGCGACACACTTACTTAGGGGGGGAGCGACATTAAAAATGATGAATTTTGACCAAGTTTGCTAAAATTAGATTTTGGTGGGATGTTGTCATGTGACCATTTGTCTGCATAAATTGCATGAGAACTTCATCTTCAGTTTTTTTCGACTAAAATAACGTATTTTGTGACCCATAGTATTAGGTATTCCAAACCAAAAATTGAAGTTTAAAGCAACCATTTGGTTGTTGCTTGTTTAGATAGCTTTTAAAACACAATGAGCAACACAGAAAACCGCATGAAATTATATTGAAAAACAAAAAAGTTATGAATCTATTAAATAAATCGGACTTAGAATATTTCGAACATGTTCGCAAATACAAATATGTAGCCTATTTCAGAGGCTAGTAACCAACAAAAAAGTGACAAATACTCATTTAAAATAACTTTCCTATGCAGAATTGCACATTGTGAAACCAATAAAATAATGAAATCTTAAATGCTATAACAATTGACGGAAATATATTTCAACAAAAATTACAAAAAAACTGAGTCGTGACCAAATTCTTATGAAATATGGGCCTTCAAGCCATTTTTCTAGAACCACATAAAAAAAACAGAACAATAGCACAGGGTTATAGCTCTTGCAATCTACTCAGCTGCATTCACAGTCACTCTCCAATTTTTTTCAAGACTTTTATACAGCAAAAAAAAAAGATATATGCGCCTGAAAGTGGTACAAAGGGTAAAAATGCACGTTTTGCGAGAAATCGCAGAATTAAGGAATTTCAGTCGTTTTTAAAACGAACACAATTTTCGAACTAACAAAGGTACACAAACAAACCATATATCAAAATGTTCAGCATTTTCTAATCTATCAATGCAAATAATGAAAAGAACAAAATATATGGAAATACATTGTTAAAATTAATTGAATTCAGCGTGTCTATGATTATCTTTATGAAATTGGCAAATCCCGAGTACATTTAAAACTACGTCACTCACAAACCAGAACAGCTACAGTAACAAACCATACATCAAAATTATCGTCAATTCATGATCTTTCATTGCATAGCAAAATAACAGCAATATATCTAAAATAATATCATTCAAATGAACTGAACTCCACATGTGGATAATGATGTTTTAAAAAATGAAAAAAGTCGACAACGGATACAAAAATTGCCACAACTTACTAACCGTTACATACACATACACAAAATACATTCAACACTTTCTAGTCTATTAATATAAGGCAAAAGAACATTTAAAATTAACAAATGGAATGGATTTGAACAAGATGTTTGTGAAAAATTTGACCAAACTCAAAACACAACAATATAGCCTTCCCAATTTGTCTGAATACCATTTGATCCATTTAGTACAATATATGAAAATACAAGCATATATCAAGTTTTTATCTATATTTCATGGAAAAACAACAAACGTACAATTCAGAGTTATCAATGACAGAGGCAAATGCTTATCAATATCAAGTGTTTATCTTTCATGGAAAATCGACAAATGCGAGTTATCAATGTCTAGGCAATATTGAAAAAATAATATGAAATTAGCTCAGAGATTTATGTCTTGAAATTCGAATGCTTTAAACTACTACCAGCTCAGAAAAAAAAACTATTAATGAAACTGACCATGGAAAGTGTTATATCAAATTTTGGGTCAAATAATATAAACAATGTGGTCGAAGATGAGAAGTCCCTATAGACTATATTCTCTTTACTCTTAGCTTATATCACCGCTTGACTCTTTTTCTTGGGGGGCTTCGAGATTCAGATTCCAAAAAGGAAATTAAACTTTCATACAATCTTGAAAAGTTACCAGATAAAACCAAATTATCCTCTTTCATGACAAACTTCCTGTATCTGATCTGCGCCTTCAAATTTTCAACGCGATTGCCTCCGGCCACGAGCCTATCAACATCTTCCTTGCAGGTACATAAGCCACCCTGAGCCACCACAGCAGTAACTATTTGTAGATGCCTCTCCCTCTCATGTAGCTCTTTCTCTTTACTTTTCTTTTCATTTTCCAGCAGTCTTTCCATCACTATCCTACGTACTTCTCTCTCTTGCTCTCTACTTCGACACCGGACATGTGACCTATTCTTTCTAGCTACAGATAGCAAATGTTTTGCATCCTTGGCCTTCTTCCTACTCAACCATTCCCCAGTCTTGTTATGCTTAAACATATTAATAGCTGATCTCAAATGAAGAGAAGCACGCCTACGCTTCCCAATGTCATAGTCTAAATCTCCGAAAAGGCGTTCCCCTGTTAAATTTGATAAAGGCGCAGTCAACAAAACTGCCTTGACCTCATCTTCAATATGACCAGCAAAGATACCATCTCCGATAAAATCGGAAAGTTGTCGATGTAAAACATCCATACTTTTATCACATATTAACTGAAAGGTGTCAACAAAAACTTTGCTTTCCTGAATGTCTATATCTAAACATGGAGTTACAAAATGTTCAAAAACTGGCTGAGATGATGGGCATTTAGCTTCTAGGAAACTCTCCATTAGAGCGACATAGGGAGGAAATTGTCCATAGCTAGTTTGGCTATTCAATAATTTCCAATATGGGGAGCTGAATAGAAAGTTAATCCTAGCAAGAGCAGAAACCATGGCCATAACATTATCATCTTGAATATCATCAAGCACACTTTGCAATTTCAAATTGTCATGAGACACCTTACGTTGAAGAAAATGAAGAATGTGGTTTACATGAAATATAAGGGCAGACGCATTATCGAAAATATTATTGAATCTGTTGGATCGAAAGCTTGAAAATTTAGAAGTAACACCAACAGAATCAAGGTAAACAATCCACTCGTGCCTGCACCCACTCTTCTCATCTGGACGAGGTCCAAAGACGTCTGCAGCTAATCTGATTAACCTTAGTGCACTGGGTTCACTAACTTGCTGAAATTTGAAATATTTCTGAGGCAACTTATCTCTCCCTAATTTTACACCCTGATCTGAAAACTGCAATTCAATTTCCTTTAGAGCAGACTCGGCAGCTGTTGTTATGCCTAGCAAAAAATGGGCGTTACAAAATAAAAAATGTGTGCTGCAATCTGTGCCCAAAATTTCTCTTTTGTAATTTGCCAACTTTTTATCGAAAAGTTTCATCACCGAGGCCCTATCACTCATAAGACATTTCATCTTGACTAAAATTTCTTTAAACAGTTCGTCTCTAAGGACTTCTTCATCCTGAGCACAATAAATTTCACATAATTCTTCAAAAAGTGAGATTGATTTCTCTAACAATGTGTCTGCATTTTCACAAGCAATTTCAGTGAAGCCAAGACTTAATGTACCACCATTAGCTAAAGCAATATGTCTTTCTAAATATTTTCTTTTCTGTCTAGAAGTTTCATCTGTTCCAAGGGTGAAGTGGTCAGAATTTCGAATATTCTCTACAACTTGGGTTTTAGACCAAAAAAAACCTTCACTAGCAATATTCAAGGCTGTTTGTGTGTTGGGGAGATCTTTTATGGGTATTTCTTTTTTGTAAAGATATTTCGAAATAATATTAACTACTTTAGAACACTTTGAGGCTGCAACATCAGCCTCTCCCTGTAATGCCATATATGTCATGTGAATTTCATTTGAATATGTGTTATTTTTGTTCCCTTCACACTTGAGATTAACATTATTTGATTTAAGTGAAACCCCGTCCTCAGAAAGTAATGCTTCAGCTGTTTCTTCTAACCTCTTCTTGTAATGTGATTTTTGTTTCTGCTCAGAACGCTTTTCCTTTTGAAGGTTAAGTATTTTGGAATTTAAATTTTCAATATCACACACATGAGACGCTATCACAGCATTTAATTGTTTTATCTGTTCGCGCATTTCATTTGGGTCACATACAATATTACAAGTTTGAACTGACTTACTTTTGAATGCTTTATCACATTGATGTTTTTTTATGTCATTGAGCCCATTCTTTAAAATATTTCTCTCGGCTTCAAGAAGTTGATTGTCTTTAATTAGTTCAATTTTATTGTCTTTCAAAGCTTCATTTTCATTGCGTAAAGAATTAATTTGATTCGAAAGATTTCTCTCCTGTTCACGCAAGTTGGCTTGACTTTTCACTAATGCCCTTCTTTCAGTTGTGAGGCTCTTCTTAAGAATACTAAGTTCCGTAACATTAACAGGCGAATCAGATTCAGGTTGAAACAAAGGTCCCATTAGAAAGGTTTTTAATTCCAACGGTTTACTCTTAAATTTTAACTTATCCTTCTTCGCTTTGCACAATCTATATTTAATCTTGGACAGAATCACAGTTATTGAAAAAGGCTGCAAAAGAGCGTTTATCCACTTCACAATGAATGCTTCACTAAGACACTCTTTTACTCGCACTGCTTCAAGGGAAAAAAGCACAGACAGGGTGGGCATATATCCATGAGGCGGCACATATAGCGATTGGTCACCAAGTAGAACTTCACGGCTCAATCCAATCTGTTGAAGCTCCTCAGGCACTGCATTAAAATCGACACTACCTTGCAGAAATCCAGAAAGCTCTGCGGGGCAAAGACACTCAAATGATGAAGATGTCTTTTGGATTCTGTACTGTAGTTGTGCAGCTGTGACATCCTGGTTGGGAAATAGCTTCAGAAACCACGATAGAACCTGTGGATTAAATTATACAAATGAATTGATACATAAAAAAATGAAAACATAACCCATTGCCCTTAACAGCTTTCACTATGCAGGCCTGTTGGAATAACTGATCAGACATTTAGTTGAATCAGCCTACTACTAAAATTAGGCATGCATTGGAGGTGGAAATTAATTTTGCCAGAAAAACTCTGTGACTACCCTGTCCTTTTGTCACTACAGTTATAATTAAATGCTAAATTGTATCTCTGTTTTTCTTCCAATCTCTACTTGTGTAATACTCAATATCCGATAATCAGCATTCCAAAACAGGTCATCTGGTTAAATTCTCTTTTTCACCAGAAAATGAAATTGGCTAAAGGTTGATTAGCATAAAACCTGGAAAAACGAAATATTTAGAAAAAATAAAATCAGTCATGGTGCCAGAAACAAATCAATCTATCAGTTGAAAACTTACAGTGTCCCACGGTTCATTGGTTTCATTCTTCAGTGATGACAATTGTAACAGAAATTGATTGTTGAGGGCAACATCTGGCAAGATTGGTCTTCGTCCTTTCCCCTCCATCAGAAAATGCCTCTTGAGCATATTGTATGAATCATCACCTGTTCATAAAAAAAAATAATAACCATCATTCAATAAATTTCAAGTCTATTTAAGAATGATAAACCAGAATATTTGCAAGAAGAGGACTTGTCTTGTTGCTTCCAGATGAAATCAGGTTCGATGAACTTAACATTAAATCAACTGACATATCAATATCATTATCCGTATTGTTTACACTTGGGACACAGTGTTATAAACAAACTACAAAACTAACAAAAGTCATGTCATAACATAAGAAACATCTGAACCGACACTTGAATTATATTATCATTTGATAACAATATCAGTGACTCCCAGCTGACACGATTGTAGTATCATTTGTTTACATTCTCTACCCAAACAAGGAATGGGGAAACCTGCACACTCCACTTGCATTTACACCCATTGGTAACACTGCCATGGTGATCTGAGTTTGATAAGGCACATTATTCAACTGATCCGTAACATTAACAGGCGAATCAGATTCAGGTTGAAACAAAGGTCCCATTAGAAAGGTTTTTAATTCCAACGGTTTACTCTTAAATTTTAACTTATCCTTCTTCGCTTTGCACAATCTATATTTAATCTTGGACAGAATCACAGTACGGTAACATTTCTAAAAATAGAACAAGGGCCACATTTGCTTTCGTCGGCTCAGGTCTTCAGCAAACAAAAATATTTGGCACTTCATTTGTACACATATGTTAGAAATTGTGAATACAGTATAAAAAGTAAAGATTTTGTAAATAATATTAATCCTAGTTAATTACACAGCGATTAGATTGTGAGAATAGGACAGGAACCTCCGTCGGGGGAAACTTTCTCAGAAATGTTTACTTCTGGGCACATCGTTTTCACCAGCCTGAGCCTTGATTATTATTAAAAGTAAATAATGTTCAACTAAAATTAACACAGAATGTAAAAAATACTTACATATGATGAGGTTTACATTCGATTGTAGAGTTGAATCAGCGAATGCAGGGGCAGTTTGTTGATTTTTAACGACCATATCGGAGGGAGAGACAACGCTTGGCGGGACAGCCATTGTAATGGCCGATGGGTGACTCAAGAGGCTTCGTTGTGTGTGTCACTGCATGTCATAAACGTTCAAATAACTTTATCATGGTTGATAAAATATCCATCCAAATGAAACAGATGTGTAGTTAAATGGTTTGCGATGTTGGTGATACTACATTTAAACCAACCCTTAACGAAATTCGTTGAAAATTAGTCGTTCTCCGACTTCACAACGTCACTTCGACCGGTTCCAAAGTGATTTGAAAGAAAAACGTACCGGCAGGAAGTAGGAAAATTCATGCTTAGTTTAACACAAAAAACCGGAACAAAATCGGTTGATCCATGAGGGAGAAAACAATATTTGAAGCGGGTACCCTCATTCAGAAGAAAAAAATCTCGGGTCAAAATGACTCTATGAACGACGAAGTACGGGCTATGTTTTAATGAAAACAAAGAAACTACTTTGATTTCAAAGTCACAAGATCAGTTTTCTGTAAAGAGCAATTAACGCTGATTAAATTGATGTAAATTTTATTAAATTTGTAATTTGTTTACATAACGAAATATTTTTTTGAAAACTATGAAATTTCCATTTTTGCCACCTCGGCACCATTTTGTCACTCAGAAACTAGGCCGGTTTGGAATACCTAATAGTATGGTTAAATCCTGCCCATTTTAAGTTTCAGTGGACTGATTTCATGAAAGAATATCAAATAGTCTTTATAACTAAGTAAAAGCAAAAACATATCAATTAAAAGTAAAAACTCTCCTCTATCTTCAACAACC
>NC_088360.1:61108448-61117401 GCF_034508935.2 Berghia stephanieae | reverse complement strand
AGTTCCTCTATAGTTCAAATGAGTTATTCTAGCTAGTGTCCATTGTCATCTTAAAAAAAAATAATGATGGAAGTGCTGTTCATAGCACACCATTCCAGTAACTTAGGGGTAATGACTCTCTGGCTCACTGAATCTGGTCTACTTTTGAACGTCGGTTGATGTTATTCAGATAAAAATGAGTCTCATTGGAAAACCATATGTGGTGTATCCAGTCAGGATCATTCTCCATTTTTCCTTTAAACCAAGAATCATTTCCATTCGCACTAACTTATCCCTCCGAAGAAGCTCATGTTTTACAGGTTCAACAATTGTTTGTAAATTTGAAATCCTTTCTCAGTATTGTATGGACTGTATAACAACTCAATACTAGCTCCTGTGAATGTCGTCTGATCAATTTTTTGAGTTTGTTTTCAAACATATTCACAGACAATTAACACGTCGTCCCTTGTTCTTGTTCACTTTCTGCCAGAACCGGCACTTCTTCATTGGTGATATCCCATTGTACTTTTGAATTTACTTACGATTTTTTCGAATTGAACTTTCGCAAGGAATATCTCAGGGACCTAACCATCGACAGTAGATAATTTTCTGATCACTGACTTGACAGACTTGGTTTTGAACCAGTACTGCAAAATCCTGACATGGCGGTTTTTTTGCAAAAAAAAAATAATCCTGAATTTGCAAGTAAAATCCCAAATTTTGCATGCTAAAAACAGCAAAATTTGCGAGAAATTTGCTAATAAAATTTGCAAAAATGGCGATTAATTTTACTAATTATTTCATGAAAGAGAAAGGTAATTGTTTGTTTTTAAGGGTTTCACGGCGCTTGTGAACAAAATGTAAAGGTCATATCAGCACCAGTAAAAAGGAAGAAAATGAAATAGTAAAAAAGAAACATTGATTAATTGTCTTTCATGTTCTTCCCGAGCTATCAAATTAAAAAGAAAAAAATTCTGCCTTTTTTAAAAAAAATTGATTTTAAATTTGAAAATTGAAAATCTCGAAAATTTGTAAAAAATTGCAACGTGCGATGCAAAAAACCGCCATCAGAAAATCTTTGCATTGAACTTTGAGTTTATTTGACAAGGCCATTTCCTCAAAACATTGCCTACAAAAGAGATTACTTTCATTTGTGTTCAATGATGGTGCTGAATAACACTGTTCGGGTCTTTTCAAGAAAAAATGTAACTGAAATAGACTGGAATGCTAACTGAACAAAGCTTTAGATAATTTCCAAATTGAATGCATTGTTTGCTCAAATTCATAAATAAGATATCTCAATTTATAATCGCACTCCAACCCTTTTCAAATGCTTTTGTTACATTCAATGAAAAACCCTTGTTCCAATCTTTAACTTTTTCAAACAAATGAAATTAAGTTGATTTAATACGAGGTCGACTGATTTTTTTGGGATGTTTTTTTTTTCTTGTATTTTTCTTTTTTGCTTGTCTGGTACCTTTCATACACACTTGTTCAGTTCTTTATCTTACACAGGTGCCTGCTCCTTAATCTCTTAAATAAATGAAGCAAAAAAAGAACTAGCGTATCTAGTTTATTAGAACAAACACTAGAGTGTTGAGATTTTAAAGCTCCAAAATGAATTACATTGAAACTGCTTTTCAAATAAAAGTAACCACAAAATGGAGGACAGAATCCAATGGGTTTTTTTTCATTTTAAATTCATAATGTCTATTTGGTGAACTAGAATCAGACCTAGATTATTAGGAGGCGCGTTGATGTGCAATACAAAATTGCAAGTTTGAAATTTGATATTGTGATTTTTAAAATGACTTTGGTATAATTGGCACAATTCTTTAACCAATTGAGGATTTTTAATCAAACCTAGCAAATATTTCTTCAGATCATGTTCCTGTTGCTTGCACATTTTAAAATGTTTCTGATTTCTTTATATTTTGAAATAGCATCTTACTTTTTTCCATTTTTCCTATCGCAACCAATATAAAAAGAAAAGAATACTCAAGTCTGCATGACATCATATTTTATTTTACATTATGTAATCAAATATTTGTTACCATTAATTGGAAGCCACAGAAATCAGAATAAACTTCTGCTCTGTGAGCCCTTTTTACGTCATTAATTGATGATAGTAATGCTTATGATGATAAACTCTAAAAAGTTGCAGACAGACTCAAAATAAATATTGGAATTATCAGTTTAATTTTTCATTGTTTTTATCGCCATTGATCTGTCTTACTGTCATCACACACTTTTCCTGTATCAATATTCTCATCTTTATTATTGATCTATTTCCGTGTAAATAGTCTGTATTGTAGGCACATTGTTGATATCACATATTGTTTTGCATTGATATTCAAACTTTTACTTATACAAACGCTTCAAGAAACATATTTACATCGTGTATTAATATTTTTGATTTTGTATAGTTAACGCAATGCTATTTTAAAAATGTGATTCAATTTGTCCCTTTTGACCCATTGATTTAAGCATATCAGTTATGTGATCCTCTTTGTTACAGTTTTTATAAAATTAAAAAGATAAATCATTTTTAATGTTTTAATTGCAGTTCCTGCATATTGAAGGGTTTGTATTTATTTATTTAGTTTAATTGTTTTCTTTTTTTTTTTGTGAAGTCAGATTTATCGTCTTATATAAGAAATAGAAAAAATGAAAGATTTCCACCCTCTGATATAGTATAAGGACGGTAAAGCCTAAACTGCCTTTAGTAGAATTTACTCCTGAATTCCATTATCTAATTTTTCAGTTTGAAAAGATTATTGATTATTGAACATAAGTTAACACAAGAAAATCTGAAGTCGTTTGGCACTATAAAATGGTACTTCATTAGCTAACTTCCTTTATAAAGTTGAAGTAATGCAAATGTAGCTGCTTGAAGCTCGAAAACTAAATAACAAAAATAAAATGGAAAAAGAATTTCTATTTAATTTAAAAAACACGGATGATAATGATATTAACGTTTTGGGCCCCCCTTTGTCAACAAAATACGATGAATGAGAGGATGCTGTTAATGAGGCAAATAAACAATGTCATCCTCTGGTCTTTCATCTTCTATAGGGTTGTTGACAAAGGGGAAACTGGGTGGGGTTCCCGACATCCCATAGTAGCATGGAGGTACTTGTTGGTTTTATATCCCCCTGTATTTGTTTTCCACTTGCTTTCTGTCTTTGTCTTGGAATGAGATTACTTAAGTTTTGTACTGACCCTGGCCGGTTGTCCTTGGGCTGGGAGGGAAACAGTTGAATGTATGGTTATAGTTTTGGGAGATGATACTTTTTCCTTGTAAATCATCTCTCTGTTTCTATACTGCTATTTTTTATTTTTTATTTTTAACATGTGATTTGTAAACATTTGAGTGTATTCGTTTTAGCGGGATCTTGTGCTGGTGTCTGGGTGAGACTTTTAGGTGATCTCAAACTAAGTACTCTGATAGTGTGCTCTTGGAATTTACATTTGTTCCCTATTTTTTAACATTCTCCGTTGTCTTACTTTTTCCTCAAGTCCTTTTCATTGTACATCTAGAATGTTTTTTACTATCCAATTTTCTTCCTTTTTACTGCGCTGATATAAACTAAATTTGATGCAAGTGCCATAAAACCCTTAAAAACAAAAACAAACAAATGGGAAACCCAAAACTTCAACCTCATCGGTATTCGTAAATTGAAGCAGATTTCTATTCCATTGTGTTATATAAAAGTAAATTAGCATCTCATTTATTTACAGTAAAAACAATCTTATCTTGCTTCAGTTACACAATTGTCTATTAGTCTGGAGTTGGCATCCCTCATGACATACAAAAGAATTCACTTTGTTTAAAATAGTAGCTAATATACTGTTATAGCACCTTCACTGGGAAAGTCTGAGAAGAATGTTTCCAGTCTATTTCCAAGTATCTGTAGCAGCAATCTCAGCTGAAGTAGGCTACTTTGAAAATATTGACATGTCGCTCGCGCACCAAAGATATCATTGTCCGCACTTTCTGTTCAATTTGGTAGAAGTAGGAATAGACATTGTGTTCATTTCCATATTCGTGCGTGTGATCAGCAATCAGCGATTCTGATAGCGGGTCAGTAGTGCAGTATCTTATTACTGAGGCCTGCTCTGTTGTGTATGGAGTGTTCACTAGCTGGTCAACCGCTGTGGCATTGGCTCTCACCATGAATGCTTGTGCAATGTGAAGCAATAAATTAGGTTTTTACTTCACTTTGCCTCGCATAAGCAAAATGCCCACATCAACTGGTTCAGAGGAGATTGGATATCATTGGTCCACCTATCAAGAATTTTCATTATATACAATTATGAGATTTCATTTGTTGGAAACAAACATTGGACCATAAATTTACCTTTTACAGTCGATTTGAAATTTGCAATTATCACCAAATTGATGTCACTGTACAGGGTTTTCACGAAAATGTATGTAGTTTGGTGAGCGAGTTTTTAAAAATTAATAGTAGAGTATATATAGAGAAAAATCGGAAATTGTACTTCATGTCGTCGCTATAGAGAGGATTGTCGCTATAACAGATGGCATTATAAGTGGGCTGCACTGTAATTGATTGGTTCAAAAGACTACTGGGCTATGCTGTATTATAAAAAAATGTTAAATTTGTTTTTGTTCACTTAAGTTACTTGACCATCATTTCATACTATATCAAATCTCTTAATAAGCATCATTCATTTTTTAATATTAAAAGGCTATCTGTTGGCCAATACTTTTTTGATCGATAGAAAGAGAACATAGTCTAGAAAAAATTATGGGGTTGCCCACTTGTCTTGATTCCGCTCAATTTACACACACCTCGTGTTGGTTCATTTGTGTAAAGTAGGTAACCTGATTCAAGAAACACAACATCTACACTGTGCAACCATTGCTACTATCTTTCTTATTATCATTATCAATGGCCTAATTAATAAGAGCACACACAAAACACGTATGAAAATACTTCTAAGGGGGGCCTAGACTCAAATCTCCCAGCTGGCACTTTGAATAAAATTTGCAGAACGGAATCATGACCTAGATCAAGTTCATCCCTTTAGAATAAGGGGTTTACTCTCTGGATTTCATATGGAAAATGGAACAAATACATATGTTCAATTTTCAATTATGACGAACCCGAGAGAGTTAAATATTGACTTGTAAAACTGATTTTCAGGAGGGAGGAGGGTCTTTGAGCACACACTGCGCTGACTCTTCCAAGTTTTGTGCAACAATTTTATTTAGGGTATCCAAGTATCAGATTTTCAATGCATGCTAATCGTTTATATTACATCTGGCTCCACCAAACTGTTTTTGGGTAATAAAGTAACTTTGAACCTAATTGTTATTCAGAATAGACATCACATAATTTAGAAATCTCGGTAAATTTAATAAAAATATCTAATTGCTAGTTCCAAGATGAAAGTGTTTATTTGAATTATATTGAGTCAATGCATTAAAAAAATATTTTAACACAAATCAAAATATATTCATACTGTTGTTGGTCATTCAATATGTTGGTGTGCTTTTATTTTATATATTCAATTTCATCATGTTTTTGTAAAACTCGCCCAATTTCATTCCATTTTATGAATAATATCAATGCATCATTCTGAAAACACCGCTCTTGCCAATCCTTCTTCATTCATTTTGTTAAGAATACAATCAAGATAAATCTAACAATGTTATACACTTCAAATAAATGTAATTCATTAAGTTCAATTCAAATAGAAATACTACTGACTAAAAATGAATACATAAAACCATTTACAGTGCACTCACTGGGTGGGGATCCTGACCTCCCATAGCGGGCAGGGAGGTACATACTGTGTCTTCTATCCCCTTGTATCTGTTTTCCAACATGCTTTCTGTCTTTGTCTCGAATGAGATTACTTGATTTTGTCCTGGCACTGGCCGGAGTCCTAGCTGGGAGGGAAACAGTCAGATGCATAGTTATTGTTTTGGGAGATTATATTTTTTCCTTGTAAATCATCTCTCTGTTGTGTATTATTAATTTTTATTTTGAATGTATAATGTAAGCATCTGAGTGTGTTCCTCTTTGTTGGATGTTGTGCTTGTGTCTGGATAAGACTTGTAGGTGATTTCAAACTAAGTACATTGGTGGTATGCTCTTGGAATCTACATCTGATCCCTTTTTGTTATCAGTATAATATCAGTTCCCCTTTGTCTTACTTTTTCCTGGGTGCTTTAATTGTAATTCTAGAACTTTGACTATCCCATTTTCTTCCTTTTCACTGGCGCTGATATAACCTAAATGTGTTGCAAGCGCCGTAAAACCCTTAAAAACAAAACAAAAACAAACAGTACACTCTGGATACGTCGACGTTGCTTAAGTCAATTTTACCCAAGTCGGTAATTTTTTTGGTCCCTCCCTCTTCTTCTATATAACATTATCTTAGTAAGAAAGAAAAAAAAAAAACACTCCACATAAGTCGATGTCGCTTAAGTCGATGTTCTTATCACTCATGACCACAATAGAATCACAAATAAACATATATTTCCATTGGTTAAAAAAGCTATCAGTATCAGTAAGAACATTGGTTAATAATATCTGCGATATATATATATATATATATATATATATATATATATATATATATATATATATATATATATATATATATATATAATATAATATAAAATATATATAACATTCTGCATCGCTGTCATTAATGATTCGAACATACATACATAATTTAAGGGTTTTTTTTTTTTTTACAATTCCACAGGGCCAGTGTAATGTTTAATTCAAGTGCAATGTTTATGTTTTTTTTAATGGTCTGTATGATTATATTTTTCCGAAGTCCGTATTTTTAATAGCTTTTCTGTGATGGCAAACAATAAATTATTTTACTGAAATGCAAAGGAGGAATATATGGATTGATGATTATTGACGTATCAATAAAAATAGAAAGAACTTGTATAAATCTGTCATCTGCATTTTTTGCCAAATTGGGACCTAAAATTTGCCAAAAAATTTTGCCGAGGAGAACTAAGCGTTTCAGTAAAAATTAACACGCGATACAGAAAAAATATATATAAAAGACAATTTATTACATTTAAGGAGGCTACATTTAAAGGATCATTATCCGTAGAGAGAAGCTTCCCTTGGTTTGGGCCTAGGCAAAGCTGCAACATTTCTCAAGTTTCGCACTTTTTTTTTCGTTATTTTGTTTTTGCTTCTTTTTTTTTTCCAAAATTTGCCAAGCGATTTGCCAATTTTCCCAAAATTTGCCACGATTTGCCAATTTTGGGAAATTTGCCAAAATTTGCGGATTCGCCCTGATATTTGCGGTCGCAAAAATGCACATGACAGACAAATGTAGAGACAATATTTATTTGGTTATAATAAGATATCATTGTTAGTTGTAGATTATTTTGCTGTTTCATTGGTGGAGATTTTATGGCATTGCATATTTAGATGGTTTCAGATGTACTACAAGTCAAGGAAAATATATTGGTCTTTTATCTTGGGTGAATATGGCCCCTTTGTCTTGAAAGATTTTACTCGCTTTTTACCCTTCAATCTTCCATTTTAAAGGTGCTGAAATGGCTTTGTAGTGTGCAAACAGTGTAAACCCCCAGCAATACCGAGTAAGTGAAGTAAACGATCAGATGGATTTTTTTTTCAGGGACATGAATTTCTTTTTCTTGTAACCGTGTGAGTGTATCCTCTGACGAAATCCTAGAATGTGTTTAGTATTTTAGGTGATGAATTGCTCTTAGGATAGAACTTCCAGAAAAAAAATGTAAAAAAAGAAGATAATGATAATAATAATAATAATAATAATATAATAATAATAATAATAACATAAATAGAACATTGCAAAAGCGTATATCATGTTGGTTTTGATGTTATAAATGTTTTAATGATTTATTTAGTCGTAATAAAATTAATTATGTTTAATAACAGTTTTTTTAAATATGGCGTTACTTATTTGTTAGACAATGTGTGCATAAGTGTTTGAATGCGTGTGATTACCTTTGAAGTCATTGGCTCTGTTGACTGGAGTTTAGAGACTTGATTTACTGGGTGGAGTTCCCGACCTCCCATGGTGGTCGGAGAGGTACTTGCTGTCTTTTCTATCCCCTGTACGCCAGGGTCTTTGGCTGGGAGGGAAACAATCGAATGTATTGTTATAGTTTTGGGAGATGATATTTTTTCTCCTTGTAAATCATCTCTCTCTCTCTCTCTCTCTCTCTCTCTCTCTCTCTCTCTCTCTCTCTCTCTCTCTCTTATATACTGTTATTTCTTATTTTAAACATATTATTTTTAAACACTTGAGTGTATTCCTCTTCGTGGGATCTTGTCATTGTGTCTGGGTGAGACTTATAGGTGATCTCAAACTATTACACTGATAGTGTGCTTTTGGAATCTACATGATCTGTTCCCTATTTGAACCATTTCCCCTATGTCTTACTTTTTCCTCAAGCCCTTTTAATTGTACGTCTGGAATGTTTTTACTATCAAATTTTCTTCCTTTTTACTGGCGCTGATATCACAAGCGCCGTAAAACCATTAAAACAAAACAAGACTTAATTTGTTTTATATTTCGTTTTTTTTTCTTCTCTTAAAAAAAAAAGAGTTTAAGGTTGTCATTTTCTATAAGCTTGCGTAAATTATATACTTGTCACTCCGTTGGTAAATTTATATTACGTGTCGCTACGTTGTAACTGCGTATCGGTTAAGAAATGAAAGTGATTGTCTTTTTCAACACAATTTATAATAATTTTCCATTTATGTGAATTAAGGATGTTATAATTTGACTTCTCAGAAATAGTCCACTCTAGATTCGCACGGTCCCACAACAACAGGGTTGACCTAAAAAGCACAAAAAAGCTTTGCCCATATTTTACCTTGTTCTAAAAAAAAAATAACGATAAGTGTTTCAATTGTAAGCTTCAGTTTATTAGACAAAGACATACTGTGGACATTTTGGGTTTCCCCTTTATCAACAA
>NC_088360.1:61098577-61105848 GCF_034508935.2 Berghia stephanieae | reverse complement strand
TTAAGTGGATATTGCGCTATAAAGCTCAATTTTAAATATTAAAAAGACCAAAATCGTGAATCTCGGACCTGAACCCTTGGAAACTAAAAGAGCCCAGGAACCCGACATTCAATGGGTTAACCAAATCAAAATCCTCAGAATAATGTACTGCTAAAGAACCAATACACCGAAACACATCAGGAGAGGAATTATACAAAACATAGACAGGAAACTACATTCATACACATACATTAAGGCCAACTTATTCGATAGAACCAGGATAGTGAACACTAACATCATTTCAAAAATCTTATATTACATAACTTCAAAATCTTCAAAACTCCATACACCACGATACGGACATTAGAAAAACACATAGACACATTCGTATTACGAGACGGAAAACCCATTCCACATGAAATACTAACACTCCCCACAGAATAGGGCAGCACAGGACTTAAATGTAGTAAAAGAACTTTGGATCAGATACAATGACTAAATAATACAAGAAATAACATGAAATAAATTCGGGGACATGACTAACAAAATTTAAAAAGATCGACCTCTCACTTCCCCATTTCGGGGGTAGGACCCTCCTCCCCTTTTACAAAGCATGTGCAGGACTGGTTAACAAACACCCAATCAAACAGTAAGCAGATATATAGGACTATTAACACACCAAAAAAACCACTGAGAACAAGACTTAATGCACGCATCAGGACTAACATGAGACAACATGAGAGTGGCCTCAGAAAACCTACACAAACATGACACCTCTAGATACAGTAAGCATGTAACGTACAGATTAATGTTCAACGCCTTACTAACAAACAACACACCCAGATGCGCCTTATGTCGTGTGCCTTGTCCAACACAAAATGTACACATTTTCAAACACTGCAATAAAACAAAAACACTGATTAGATCCACAATCGACACCGAAAACAATACTACAACCCATACATGCAGAACTAGCTGTTAGACGCAATATTTTGCAATAGAATTGGCACCTCAGATTAAGTACCATAAAGTGAGGTAACGATGGAGTTATGGGTGGTGTGCAGGTGCATAAGGTCTAACATGCTTCGCAGTTCCCTCTCAGTTGAGCATGCACACACACACACACACACACACACACATAATATATGCCACACAAACGCATGTGTAAAACATTAACTGACACTTAGTGCTATGGGGAGAGCGATGACATCTTGCGTTTCCGTTCAACACAAACAATTCGCAAAAAAATTTAAAAATTCAACGGACTGCAAGGGAATGTCCAGTTTGTTCAAGATTTCCGTGTTGGCCCCCAAAAGTGTTCGAGATTCTGGTGTTGCCAATACAGATGAAATAGAGGGATTAAAACTGGGAGTTGTACCGAGTTTGAGATTTCCGTGCTCGAGTGTATTTCTAAAAATCTCAGACAACTGTCAATCAAACGGCTTGCCAATTATCGTAAACAAAATCAAAATTCCTTGTGGCGCAAATAAGAATCATCTCTCCAGTAGCATGCCTCAGCTGGCCTGATTGAGTCCATCTGGTCTCACATAGACCTAGCAGGGAGATATTACATGTCAGCATTTCTGATGCCACTTGAGGTGCTTTCCCTGCTTCAAACATAGTGCAGACATTCCATGTGGCAATCTTTGTCTTGGTCTTGGGCAGTAAAAGAGGCGTCAACCTTGAAGCTTCTTTGTGGCTTTCACTCCCAGGCATCATACGTCTTCCATGGGAAGACCCTTCCACAACCAAGTTATGTCTTAATGGCTTTGCTCTTATTGCTTTCATAACATGATTGAGTTTATGGGTAGAGTTGTTAGCCCTATTCCAACCTGTTTATACTCTCGGAAAGCTGGTCTTTCCCCTTGACCTGTCCAGCATGGGTGGTAACCCTAACGAGAGCCAAAGTTCTCTTAATATCATTGGGACATGCAAGCCACCCCACTGCATCACCACAATATTAATATTCTTTTTTTTTAATATCGCATGACAGTTGACAATCAGTACATTACCATTTGAGAAATTTAAATAAAATTAGGGATCTACTCAACATCAGTTCCAACAAAAATTTTAATAGATGCTCTTGTGACAAATAATATTGACTATTGCAACTATCTTTTGTCTGGTTTAAACATGAATATAAGAAGGGTTTTACAGATGCCTCAAAATAATACCTTGAGAGTAATTTTCAAATCCAAGAGAAGAGATATCCAATCCAATCCAATTCATATTTTGGAATCCCATCATTGGCTTTGATTTAAAATTAACTTGTCTCATTTTTGTGTCTGCACTGCCAAGCTCCCAACTAAAGAGAGACCTCCTAAATGTCATATACCATCAAGACAACTACAATCTTCCCACTACATTCAATGCAAAATTAAGTAACCAAAACCAAGACAAAATACTCAGATCTAGCACTTTCCTACTTTCCACCACAACAAGAAACTGCAATATTTTCTGGGATTAGGCCAAAAATAAAGACTGAATTTTTCAAGCAATCATTAATTTGAACTTAATATAATTTGCTGACTATAGTTTCATGTTTTATTGTACTTTCTGAAGTTGTTAAAGTGCCTGAAAGTCATTGAATTGGAGCAATATAGAAATGATTTATTATTGTTGTTATCTTTATTGTTATTCATCAAATTTATTTTTATTATGATGATATTATTATCATCATCATCATCATTATTATTAAAATTATTTTATTATTATGATTATTATCTTTAAAATTAAAAATCATTCATAAAATTGAGGTTTGAATTTAAAGACCTATTTTGGTTTTAAAAAATGAATCCTCTGAAAAAGAGAAAAGATAACTGAATGATAAATGCTAAATCATCATCTTCACACAACACCCACCTTTAAATTTTCAAAGAAAACTTTGGCTTCATTTAAGCCCCCTTTGATGTAGAATACACACATGCCAGAGTATCCAATCATCTGGCGTTTGCCTAATTCGTATTGAGGGTGAGATGGAAGACCTGATATTTGTTGAGAATAAAAGCATGAATTAATCCACCTTTCCAAGTTACATGATCAATAAACCTATTTTTATAATAAAAACCTGCACAACAGCGCATGTGACCCATTGCCTCAAAACGATATTATATTGGGTTGAATTTGACACCAAACATTGACTTTCAGAAATTGACTTTCTAAATTTTGAAAATTTATTTCAATTGAAATACCCCAATTGAGAAGATCAAGGGTCCCAATAGCTCAGTTGGTAGAGCACTCGCTTCAGATGCAAAGGAACTGAGATCAATCCCAGGAGAAATCAAGATTCTATTCTGACCCCCTGTCCAATCAGCAGTGATTGGGTAGATGGGTTAATTAGATATGGCAGAAATACCTTGCGATAGACTAGCATCCTATCCTGATAGCAAGCAATTGCTATAGTCCGTTTCATGCTATAGAAACCGGCTCGAAGGACCTAATGGTTTTGAAGGACTACTTTGAGGAGACCAGTATTGCTCCACAAACTGATTTAGTCTCAAACTTTGAAATTCTCTTTGAATTTCAACTTTTGGAATCTAATTCACCTAAACATGTATCAGATAGAGGCCATGCTGAGAAAACCATACAGATTTTTATATATGCAGAGTTCTTGGCAGTATAACAAAAGAAAGAAAAAAATTAACATCTGAGCTCATCAAAAACTTGGTGATATTGGGTGGTTTCACAGTATGCAAAATATTTATTCATTTAAGCCTGTGAATTTGTACTTAATAAACAATACAACTGATGGAATATCGGAATTACAATTAATCACTTGGAAAGCCATATAATTCATGTAATGGTAAGGCATTTACCAGCTTCTTACTTCTAGAGCAAATTCAATATTTTATGGGGGAAAAAAACAAAAAAAAAACATAATTCAAAACATAAATTCCATGGTCAAGTGCATGTGTAATCAAAGTGAATATTCATATATTAATATCCTAGTGAACCACCTAATTACCAGGGTGAACAACTTTTTCAACAGCAGGGTGATTCTGTAGAAATTTTGCCACAGCAAGGCCATTCTTCATGTGCTCCTTCATCCTCAGATGCAGGGTCTTAAGGCCACGGTTGGCAAGGTAGCAGTCAAAGGGTGATGGGACAGTTCCTAACGCTAAATGAAAGCAATTAAACAGAAAAACAAGTAGATTCAGATCAATACACCAGCAGGAGAAAAAAAAAAATTAAGATTTTCTGTCTGAAAAATCAAAATGTCGCAGGATGAAAATTTCTTATCAAATTTTGATGCAAGTCTTCAATTACATAACATATTACAGGGGAAAATAATCAAATGCGTCATTGCTTAAAATTTTGTTTCTTATCTTGAGAATAAAAAAAAACACCTGAAACTGTGCTTTTAAAGATGTTTTGATGAACATGACCACAGTATTCATTATATAAGTCTAAAAAGTTTATGATTGAGCATATCCTAATTATAACGCCTTACACTACCAATGACTATCCCGCACAAATCTTTGGGCCTCTTTTTCGATCACGAAGTGCCCAAATTCGCGACAAAATATGGGACGAAGCCGTTTCTACATGCTATTTTTAAAAATTAATTACGACGCTGTTTATAATTGAATATGACTGAAAGTTGGCACACAGTTAGAAAAGAGGTCATTTTAGATTATGTCAAGCGACAAAACTCGTACGATTACCAGAAGACCGTAAAAAATAGATTTTTACTCTTTGGAGTACAATATTTCTAAAACTACAAAGAGGAGAGATTTTGTCGCTCATAAGGTTATATATGCACATTTCTTCTATTTATATTTCAAATTTCATTCGATTATGATAAGTACTTTTCCCGTATTCTCACAAAACATCAACCCAATTTGCATTTCAATGGGTGAAAATATGGAGATCATTTTGCTCCACCATCGCGCGACACGAAAATGATGTGAGCGAGGCAAGGCTGCCAGATGGCCAGACTTTAACCTGACCAAATTCGACTTCAAAAGTGGCTAAATAGAAAATCATATGGCTTTCAATATTAAAACTGGCCCACTTAAAAAAATGAACTAAATTTTAACAAACAGAAAATTGAATAGACTAGGATAAATGTCACAGACAAACATAGATGAATAAAATGTAAAAAAAGAAACAAAATTATATATTTGGCCACACACGTGGCCATCTGGCAACCTTGTTCGCGACGACGGATGACACAAATCCTCGCGCGCTTTTTAAAAATTAAGGTATTGTTTCATTGTTATGTCATAGGGATAGTAGATTAACACATTTCTCTCTCTCTCTCTCTCTCTCTCTCTCTCTCTCTCTCTCTCTCTCTCTCTCTCTCTCTCTCTCTCAAATAAATACTAGAACTAACATAAGCCATGGTCTCACGGGACTGATTGATAATAATTCACCAGGCATTTTTCGTGTCATTTGTATGGGTTGTAGACACAAGATTACAGATCGGAAAAGTTCCAAATGATCAATATTATGTATATTTTAAAACAAATTTATAGTTGACCCTAGCCATACAGCTCTAAAACTATAAAAGTTAGAACTCTTCTGATGTCTTCATCATATTTTCTGATAATTTTGCCATAAAATTGCCAAGTTTTAATATCTAATTCCACGTACGAGGGCTCTTTCATAATTAACCGAAAAATGCCTGTAAAATCCGCGTTTTTTATGCCATCAACAAAATTCTTGCACGTGTTCATACCTTGACTCGTCCTTCATTTCTCTACGTAACAGCCAAGTCTGTCGACACACTTCTGCCAACGCCGCACCATGGAAAAGATACCCTCTCGGAAGAAATTTCCGTCAAGGTTTTGTAGCCATTTCCGCACATGGTCAACAAGCTCTTCATCGACATCAAAGCGCTTTCCTGCCAGCTCACGTTTCAGTGGCCCAAAGAGGTGATAATCAGATGGTGCGAGGTCTGGACTGTGTGGTGGGTGTGGCAAAATCCCCCATCCATATTTCTCTAGCCAACCTTGCGTCACTCGTGCTGTGTGGGGTGTAGCGTTGTCGTGTTGCAAAATGACCCAGTTGGTCAACTGCCCTGGGCGCTTTCTGCGAATGGCCTCCCTAAGCTTGTCAAGAGTTTGGCAGTACCTTGCAGCATTGATTGTTTCTCCAGGTTGTAAGGTTTCGAACAGAATAACACCACGACTGTCCCAGAAAACAGTTCCCATTATTTTCTTTGCTGACCGCATGACTTTGAATTTCTTCGTGACAGGTGAGGATGGATGTTTCCATGTCATCGAATCTTGCTTTGTTTCTGAGGTGCAATGGTGCAACCAAGTCTCATCACCGGTGACTATGCTGTCAAGAAAAGTCACATCTACCCTAGAAAGTCTCCGCCGGCGTTGGCAGTATGCCCGTGAACCCTGCGTGAGCTCTTGCTTCTTCTCAAAAGTTCCCTGCAGATGTCCAATCTTTGTTCTTTATGATTGTCTGTCAATTGCTTAGGAACCCATCTTGCGCTGACTTTTCTGTAGCCAAGTTCATCAAATACAATTCTATGGGCAGAAGTTTCCGAAATTTCAAGACTGCTTGCGATTTCATGAAGTTTCAACCTCCTGTCTTGACGAATAAGCTCATCAACTCGCTTCACATTGTCTTCTGACGTCGCAGTTATCGAACGCCCTCTCCCTTCCCTGTCTGTCAAGTCGGAATGGCCGGCTTCAAACAAATTAACACAGTGATAGACTTGTGTACGGCTTATAACATGCTCACCATATACACTCTGAAGTTATTTATGAATTTCGGTAGGATTCAGACTTTTGGCGTTCAAAAAACGTATGACAGCTCTGATTTCCTCCTTTGACCAAGTTTCAAGGTGGGCCGCCATCTTTAAAATCGTCTAGAAATTCATTAAGCAAAATGATGCACTTCATAATTTCTGGGAATATCCGTAAGGAAATAAGGAATATCATGTCGTTTACAGAATTTAAAAATCTCCACTGGATGCTGAGCAATGGGCATTTTTCGGTTATTTCTGAAAGAGCCCTCGTATTAAGCGAGATACAGGCACAAACCAGAATAAAACGCAGAAAAAGCGTCCCATATTTTCCGTATTTTTTTCTCTTTTCCAAATAAATGACATCTTTGAAACTGCTTAACTTTGTTATATATTAATGGATTTTCAAAATTCAAAAAGAGTTTTACTCAGTGGAGATAGGGCTTTGATTTAAAAGTAGTATTTCCTACATAAATATAAAACAAAAATTTTTATAGTCATTGCTACCTTACACTACTGTAGTTCGGATGCAATATTTCAAAATGTATAAATATGATTCTGGCAAGAGGCACTTTGTAAAACCGTTACA
>NC_088360.1:61095322-61098478 GCF_034508935.2 Berghia stephanieae | reverse complement strand
CGATGCCCATAAAACCAGAGGCAACGGCTAAGTAGATAGTGTAAGCTATATTTCCCTTTTAATGAGTGTACTGGGCTTTTAAGTATTTTAATGTCTATATGTGTTTTGGCCAATTGATCATCTAATTACCGGATTGTTTTTCATTGTTATTATTATTATTAATATTATTATTAGCTAACATTGCTAGAGTAATTGAGGACAGTGGTGATTTCACTGGCAGAAAGAATGAGGCCGATTCTCATGATACACAGGTGTTGAGTTGAGAACAGTGATTTTGAGAATGGAATATTGAATTAAACCCTCTTGAGAGGGAGGCTCCCAACAAAATCAGAAGAGTTGTCTGGTCTGAAATTGCTTGCTACCCACCTATTGAATAGGACATGTCTATCGCAAAGTTCTTTCTAAGACACAGAGCTACCCGATGATTATTGGGTGGTATTGGGGGGTTTTAAAAAAAATGTATTCAATTGCACGTTGCATCAATACTGGCTCCTTTGTGAACCAAAGTGATGTATCAACTGATCTATCTGGACCCCCAAAGATATCACACATGGCTTGACATCTAATACTAGGAATTTATACTGTGAACTATCCACTAAATAATGGAATCAAAAGCACTTTATAATTACAAGCAAACAGCAACAATTAACGTGTCGGACATCAGTGCACAACACCTGTCTGTGAAGCTCAACAACAATTATTTTATCGATCAAGACAACATTATGTCTAACCAGGTACTCATTGTACATCTGAGTATAGAATGAAAATGTGACCCCTGCATCGAAACGGTATTTATTAGGATTTTTTTTTTTTAAGTTCCGTACCCGATAAATGCTTATTTTATGCCTAAAAATTAGATAGCAAATTTATAAAATTCTGATCATTTATTGCCGAGATATGACCCTTTGAAGTATGGAGTGTAAAAGCCAAGTTTTCGATTAATCCACTTTCAAGTTGAGTCACCTGTTTCACGCACAGTCGAGTTAATGGGCAAAGGTAACTCCTTATATACGGGCATTGAAAATGAAATTTGGCATGAGCTTTGAATACATTTAATAATGTTCATACAGACTTTTGAAATAATCCAACTGTTACTGTTACTGTTACTACTTTTGTAGTTATTAATTATTATGCAAGATGCTCTTAAATTAATCAGTGATAGTGATGATAAATGATAATGGCAATTTGTCAAAAAGTTTGAAAAAGGAGGAATATTTATCGATCCATCGGTCAAACTAAAAAAAAAATCATAAAATAAAATATCATAGTTTCGTATATTAAAGGTAGAGGCAAGGGAGACCAAGATTTTGGTCTGGACGTCTCTATCCCAAAGAGTCACGAGTAAAGTTTTAAGTTAAATCATCGTCCGTTGGTAAAACGATTTTAAAGACATACCTGCTTATATTCAAAAGATTTAAAATTAGCTTTTGGTCAAAAGGCATAAAAGTATTTGTTTTTGCGTATGAATTGAATAGAAAACTTTATAATTATGACAAAAGAGGAGTGAAAAACTGCTGAGTTACCGCATGTTCTGCTGGTGCAAACTGCTTGAAAGTAGTGGATGGAGAAATCAGTGGAACGACAGCTCTGGATGTCCACTGTTCAGGTTCCTGACCCACGTGGATAAGATCCGTGCCAATATGAGGAAAAGGCTTGAAATCATCCATTGTTTTTTCGGAACTAGAAGAAAATGACAGTTTTGAACGAGCAAAAAATGAAAGTAAATTGCAGCGGTAGCCACAAGTTATTCGGGTCAGAGGCGAGAGGTTGGTGACGACGAAGGACGGTAATACCATGGCTGCCAGATATCCATTGTTCCTCGTGCCAAATTATTAATTCAAAATTAGCCAAATAGAATCTCCTTGCTAAACACTACTAACACTCTTACCCCTTAAAAACATGACTTTAAATAAACAAAAATGGACTTACCGAGGAAAACAACGTTGTGGGGAGAGAATGATTAAAATGAAAATTTATAATTGAAAAATGACTCTCTGTCTGGCCAATTTTGGACATGCGTATGGCCATCTGGTAGCCCCGCTAAGTACTGCAAAAACACAAACAGAACAATTCAATGAAAGGTGAAAGGCGAAAGGTTAACCAAGGAACGTGGTTAGCAGTTAGCGTGTAGTTAGGGGCTACGTGTAATTTTTTTTTTTTTTTTTTTTTTTTTTTTTTGCAGGTCTGATAACCCTTATGGTTGTAATGGAAATAGACTATCAAAAAATGCCGCAAAATATTGTCCATTCTAACTATGTTAAATTAGGTCCATAAGTTGATCCGGATGCCAGACCCGCATAATATATTATGTACACGTCGTCGGAGTAGTTGGCATGACGATAACCGGCAGCCGATTCTTGCCTCGTCACGGTGATGTGTTTTCGGAACGAGAATTTCGGTTTAGAGAAGAGAGACGAAACTATTACCGATAATTTCCCCTTCTGAGTCAGGTTTCGACAATAAAAAAAAAAAGCGGTTTCTTGAAAATCTTGCGGTCGGCTTTACAAAACAGCATCTTGGCTAAATACTAAATGAAGCAGCTCCGCAAAGCCTGTTAATATAATAAGACTAATAAATAGAGGTGCCTCAATAAGTCAATAAAATGGAGATAAAGATAAAGGGAGTAAACCTGACCAGTCTTGAATCTGATTCATGAATGAACAACACAAAACAAACGACGTTTCGGCCCTTGGCCTTTATCAAGTAAACACATATATTTATATTAGATTGTCATAATAATAAAGGCGAACATTTGTAAATGTGTGTGTGTGTGTGTGTGTATTTCAAGAATAAGGTGGGGGGGGGGGGGGGGGGGCAATTGAAGAATACTAGACAGCAATAGTGTTATTAGTGGTCCCCTACATCCGCTGTTAAGATATTGAAAAAAAAAATAAAGCAACAACAACAAAAATAATTAAAAAAAAAAATAAAAAAAAATAAAAAAAAATAAAAAAAAAAAAAAAAAAAAAAAAAAAATATATATATATATATATATATATATATATATATATATATATATATATATATAATAAGGCATGGGAATACTTTGTGATTATTGAGGGCGAGAAAACAATTGGATTTAGCAAGTAATGATTTTTTTTTTTCAATAAATAATAATGATAATAATGATAGGCTAATAATAATAATAATAATAAT
>NC_088360.1:61077822-61090322 GCF_034508935.2 Berghia stephanieae | reverse complement strand
GCGAAGGTCCTCAGGAGCGATTGGTTAGCACCCCAAGTTGATCCCGTCATCTTCCTCAGAAGACTGTTGCGTTTCTCTATCTTCCGGGCATCTCCTTCGAGATGCACCCGATAGGTAAGGCTGCGGTCCAGCATCACCCCCAGGTATTTTGGATGCGGCTCATACGGGAGACGAGGACGTTCAGTTTATGGGGTTGCCAGCCACTGCATCGGTGAAATACAGAGGCCACGGTTTTCGAAGTATTCATCTTCATATTCCACTTGTCGAAGTAGGATTTTAGTCTGGTGACGTCCTCACTGAGTACACTCTCGAGACGGGTCCACACTTTGAGTAATGAGTGCCCAGTCGTCCGCGTATCCCAGCCTCGAGGAGGAAGTGTTCGACATGTCGCTGCTGTAGACTTTAAACAACATTAGCGCCAGAACAGATCCCTGAGGGACAAAAATTCTTCAGTTTCCTAACTTTACTGGTAGCGTCTCCCAGCGCGACGTGGAATTGTCTTTCCCATAAGATTGAAGAGGACAACTTCAACGTGTTTTTGCACCTTATGATCTTTGCGAGTTTGAGCATGAATCCTTCGCACCAGACCGTATCGTAAACCGCCGAAAGATTTATAAATATAGCACCAGTTTGCTGTTTCCTCTCGAACCCTGCCTCAATGTGTCTGTAAGGGCAATGACCTGTTCCTTGGTGCACCTCTCTTCCCTGAAGCCCGCCTGCTCGGGTGGCCGGGCGGTGTCTAGGACAGGCCCCCATCGGTTAAATAGATCTTGCTCCAAGAGTTTGTACAAGCAGCTCAGAAGTGATATGGGTCTGTAACTGTCAGCCTCCTTCGCCGTCTTCCCTGGCTTCGGGATGGCAACTAACTTAGCGTGCTTCCACATTTGTGGGAGCTTTCCTTTTGCAAGGACGCCAGACATTGCCTCTGTCAGCCAGGCCCGTGTCATGAGGGCCCGGATGCGTCACCATATCGGGATATATGCCGTCTATCCCTGCTGCCTTACCGTTTTTGACATCGCTAATGGCTGCGCCCACTTCTCGTGGACTGAATGGGGATGTCCAGTCCGACTCCTCCGTAGGTAGCGAGTCCAAAACAATACGGTATGCCTTGCAGACACCGCGCTCGAGAGCCTGATAAGGGACCCGTTTGCTACAGTTCTTTATGTTCCTGGCAATTGTGTCTGCCTCTCATTCCGGCGCAGCCTTTGCGAAATTCCGGTCCGGATCCAATTTCAAGCGTAGCGGCTAGTGTGTAAAGTCGAGACTTTTCACGGTCTCCTGCCACCGTTGCTTCATTCCTTCTGCCAGAGACTGAAGTAGTCTGTCGGCTAGGTCCTGGGACTGGGTCTGCAGGTACTCCTTGTACAGCTTTTCCGACTCTTCCGTCAGGCAGGAGGTAAAAAATTTCCGTTTGCCCCGTGGAATTTAGCGATGAGCGCTCTTAACCAGCAGCCTGTTAAATCTGGTTATGTTCTTGGACTTGGGAAGGATAGCAGGGCAGACCTACTCGATATAGGAACTGAATTCCTCCCAGTTATAAGCCTTTCTAAAGTTCCATCTGCAAAGTGGAAGAGACTGCACCCTCAGAATTGTCACCCCTGCGGTGACAAGAACCGGGCTGTGCTGGCTATGTGGGAAGTCGCAGAGGACTGTCGGCTTCACCTGCAGTGGTTCTCCGTTCTCTCCCTTCGTGACGAGTCAGGAGTATTCTCATTCTGATGGCGGTTGCCCCTAAAGGTACACTTGGCTGTAGGATCGCACACTAGGTGTATATCGTTACAGTCATGGCCAACTAGAGTACTACGTCATGGTTACAGTCCATCCATTAGTGGAGTTGTCTACCTGCCTCATTGCAGTCTCGGTAGCCCTATTCGTGGTGTTGGCTATTAAAGTCTCCCAGACAGATGGAAGGACGGCTAACAATCGGGACCAAGTCGCTCAAGGGGGTTTGTAAATGTTGTGTAAATACAGTCCACCCACTTTCACGGAAATTCTATTCACCCCGTAGCTGTCCGTTGCTCTCTCAATGAACCTTACCTTCGAAGGCTCATTAGCGTAAACGCCAACCTCTCCTTTGAGACTCGAAGTGTCTCCTCGCTTGACCACAGTATAGCCAGGGATCTGGAATCGAGAAGATTGCGCGCCTGAATAAAGATGGGTCTCCTGTAATAGGATTTCAACGATATGGACGGCCAGTAGCTTTGACAAAAGCTCTTTTTTTTTGGCCAGACTGTGGCTCTCGATATTGAGGGACAATATGTGCGTCAGGTGGCAAACCCTAGTATCATATTTTCCAGTTGAAGGTGTGTTGGGAGGTTCGCTTATTTCGAGACCGTGCCGACGACCCTGGCGACACGAACGCGGTAGTATTTGGCTAGGCCGCTTCGCTATTGATGAATCTGAATATTGGGCATGAAGTCATTAGAACATAGTAGTGTGGAGCCCGGGATGGCCGAGGCCATTCGGGCACCGGGTTGGATCTCCATTAGACCCATACCAGGGCGGACCATTCAGGGGGCCCGCTATAGGCTCGGCATCCGGGATGGTCTTGTGACAGTCAAACGGAATTACTCCTTTGCCCCCGATATGACTCAAGCTCCCCCACCAACGGCAAGGAAGGCGATCCACGAGGGAGGCCCAACAGCGATTTGATATTCAACTGTTAGTGACGAGTTCTTTCAAATCAGAGCTTGCTTGATTATGTTGGTACTCTAAACTGGACTGGCGTCATGTGAACTGTCAACACGTTCAAGGGTTGTCTTTCTGGATCTGCCCGGACCTTCTTTAAAAGCAATGACTGTTTCTGGGGTGTCATTGATTGTTCTAACCCGTAATTAAAGTTTAAACAAAAAGGTCTTAGAGCTAATTTTAGTTTATCTTTTGCCACCGTTTCACCCTTGAACGACACATCATAATAGCTTTAATTTGCGGACCAAAGGCAAGGAGAAGCGATCACTCCATGATGTCACCGATTTGATGACATTCATTACGATTTAAAGATATTTTCAACTACAATCGGACTAATGATGTTTCAAAAGGTCCCCACAGAAGTATAGCTTTAAATTATTAAGCAAGTCTGCTGGTTAAATTAAATTATAATTTTATTTTAAAAGATAAAGAAAATGTCAAAATTAAAATGAAAGGTTTGACAACCAAAACGTACCTATTCAAGAACATATAAAGACAATACAACAAACACAAACAGATCTTGTCTTGTTGTCGTCTCGGGTTTGCTCCTCTGTAATATTGACACAGCGTTGTTCTGATTTTTCGTGAAGATGTGTAGCACCCAACAAATATTGAGAACAACCGTGTTTCTCAAATTTATTTTACGTACAGGACTTATTACTATCCTTTTGGATCTGGATAGAGACTTGACGACTCAATTGTTAACGGGCACCTTTTTACTATCACACTCTTGTATTGAGATGTGATATTACGACATATTATGTTGTTTTGTTTTTTTGTTTTTAAGGTTTTTACGGCGCTTGCAACACATTAAGGTCATATCAGCGCCAGTAAAAAGGACGAAAATGGGATAGTAAAAAGTTCTAGAATTACAATTAAAGCAGCCAAGAGAAAGGAAGACAAAGGGGAATTGGGAACGAATAGGGATCAGATTATCAGATGTAGAATCCAAGAGCATATCATCAATGTACTTAGTTTGAGATCACCTATAAGTCTCATCCGGACACATGCACAAAATCCAACAAAGAGGAATACACTAAAATTCTTACATTATACATTAAAAATAACAAATATAGTAATACATAACAGAGAGATGATTTACAAGGAAAAAAATATCATCTCCCAAAACAATAACTATGCATTTGACTGTTTCCCTCCCAGCTAGGACTCCGGCCAGGGCCAGGACAAAACCAAGTAATCTCATTCCAAGACAAAGACTGAAAGCATGTTGGAAAACAGATATAAGGGGATAGAAAACACAGTATGAACCCCCCCCCCCCCCTGCCCACTATGGGAGGTAGGAACCCCAACCAGGACATATTATGTCGCTTTTTATTTCGTCACCGACCGACCAGCTGTTATATTTGTTTTATTCTGTACCGGTCTAAATAATAATAATAATAATAATAATAATAATAATAATAATAATAATAATAATAATAAATGTACATTTATATAGCGTTTATGCCGAAGCTTCGAAGCGCTTCACATTGACCATCAGTAAAAAACATTACACACTGCAGATTCGGACATACGAACAAAAGCTCACACGCATCCAATTACACACACACTCACACACACACACACACACACACACATTCAAATACACACTGTACATAAATATATTACTCACACACACAAACATATATATATATATATATATATATATATATATATATATATATATATATATATATATATATATATATATATATATATATAACACAGTTTCGGCCTTCTCTGTGTTATACTTTTATTGGAACATAAAGTAACAGATTTGCCTTCTCTGTACTATGATTTGGTCACCTGTTCACGGACTTACACAGTACAGTCGCCTGCACTATGCCTTGCTATCTTCCGGCCCCGAACGTACTTCACACAATCAACCCTGCATCATGTGAAGGATAGCAAGTGACGTTTTGAGGCCTGCCATGGGTTTATATAACCATGGTGAGTAGTATTCATATAACGACTGAGAGGCGTTGTCATCACAAGATAGCATAGCAACAGGTTTGAAAAATAACAACTCATGGTTGCCTAAAACTAATATCCCATTGAGACTTAAGCTCGTTCTACAGTAACGTGACACCTGATAATGGTAATAATTGTTAGAATCATTACATTTGTACATCAAACATCAAGTGACAGTTGAGCTATCTTACAGATGAGAATTTAACAGGGTTTGTCCCTTAAATTTTATAATTTATGAATTATAATTTATGATTATGATTTGTGGCAGGGTAGGTTACAGGCATCATCTATACATATTGAATATAAATATAATTAATAGCATGGATCATAAACATCGTGAACTTACTAATACTCAGTTCACGTCGATCATAAACAAATGTTAACTCTAGTATAAAATAGCTATAGTTTTATACAAGTATTTCAACTTACGAACATCCATAGAATAAAGTACAAATAAAATCAAGGAATTTACCCAATTAGCCACTCCCACCCCTCGTTCTGAAAAAAGCCCGCGAGATTACCCAGGAGGCAAGAGTCAATCAGCTGATCATCAAAATAATAGTGGAAGTAAGACATTTATCGAATCGCCGACACCGCATTGAGATTATTTTCCAGCTTCTTTTCTCTTTTTACAAATTTATTATCTGAAACAATGGATTACGTTAATTCTCTTTCACCTCAGGATAGAAACATTTATCAAAATAAATTAAAATTACGTGATGGATCGTCTTTTCCCGATCCGTTTGGAGACACTTCAATTGAGTGGATAAACAATCCAAGAAGATGGCCTTCTCTAGGTTATTTTGACATTGTAAATTATTTTATCCATGAAACATGCCTTTACAGCCTTGAAGAAACAAAGGCCTTCAAAAGTATGGATGGATATAATTATGCCATTAACGGCCATGTTCAGGAGATTCTAATTCACATGCCTTCAAATGGAACGTCAGCTGAGTACTGTGCCTTGAAATCAAAGGTTTTACCGAGTCAACGACAAGGACAAAACTCAAAATTGTATGACACATACGTTATACTCGAGGTGGAAACTGCAAAAATAATCACGACTCACTGCACATGTATGGCCGGGTAAGTTATTTTTCAATTTGCCTCTATTAGAATTAAGTTATAGAATTTTGTTATTGTTTTTATGATGTGGATTGGAGCTGGAAAATAAAATCAAGTGACTTCACTAAATCGTGCACGGACCACCCCATGGTATGGTGGCCTTGCCTTTATTTTATTTTTCTTTCACAAAAAAGTGGTAGAAAACAAACAGCAAAATAAAGAAATAATAATTATCTACGCCACTGGTAACGGCCTAAGGTTGGGAGGAGAAAAGTGATTATGTTAACATTAACATTCAATATTCTCCGACATTTCGCTAGGCTATTAATAATAATAAACCCTTTCGATATTAATTTTTTCATAGTTTTTCCCCTCAAAAAATTATATTTTCAACATGTGCAACCAAATAAAATTTAAAATCTAACATTCACTAAATATATAGAGATTTATCAAGCTTGAAGAGGGTAGCAATTCCCATGACAATCATCTGTCTGGCTACTCATGTTCTCATTTAGGTGGATAACGAATTTAATGACCTTAACTATTCCAATTTTATAATTTCCCCTTTTTGCTTCAAACTCTGACTTTTTGCACTCGGCATATTGTAATCAACATCCCATATTAAATGTTGGACCTAAAAGTATATTATGAAATGAGAAATAATATTGGTTGGCAAGTCTGTCCCAGTATGAGGGTTGAACAAATATAAATTGTGCTGACTATGAAGGTATGATTTGATGTGCATGAAATTTCAGGAAAGTTATGAATTATCCTCTGCTTTGAAAATTGAGAACGTTTTCCTGAAATTTCAAAGGAAAATCCGTGGGGAACCGAAACCCCAAAAAGCAAAGATGAGAGACTCTGCTGTAAAGGTCATGCGCACTGTATTTTGGTACATAGAAGGTTTGATTATCTTAACTGAAGCACGGGTTAATTGCCCTGCTGGATTCTCTACTGATTGAGCTGCAGAGCAATCTCTTGCCCTTGTTACATTCAGCCACTTTAAAAATTGGCCTACGAAAAGCTTTGACTCTCTTCAATTTTATTTTGTTGCAGGATTGGAAAAACATGCAGTCATGCTGCAGCACTTTGTTTCAAAGTTGAATTTGCAAACAGAACTGGGTTAACGCAGACAGCCTCAACAAGTGAACTGTGTAATTGGAACTCAACAGCGAAAAGAAAGGTTGGATTACAAACATCTTTTTATATTGATGATAGCCTAAATCGCCACCATTTTAATACAGTTGTAACTACCTAAAAACCCACTTTTCGTAACAACCCGCTACTAACTACTGTTGCTTTGTGAGTCCTTGGAAGAGGCTCTTTACTCACATTCTCTCAACGCACTCAATTGTAAAATGGGCACCTGGTAGAAAACAGTGTTGTATTTGTCGAAGAATTTAAAAAAGTGTAATTTCGCCTTGAAGGCGACACAACTTGTCCATCATGTCAAGTGTTGCTGTAAAGTGCTTTGAGCACATTTAGTGGATATTGCACGAATATAAATGAAAATGCTCATCTTTTTTTTTTTTTAATTTATCACAACCTTCCGTAAATAGAATATAAATATTAAAACGCCCCTCTGAAATAAATGGTTTACCCTTCAGCCTGAAGGGGGGAAAAGGAAAAAAGAAATGTATGTTGATTCCTGCTTATTAAACTTTGCGGGATTCAATTTAGAAATACATGGGCATAACTTTAAATTCTCCATCCAAATTTTTAGCGCAAGCATGTCTGCTAAACAACAGTTTGTTATGAATGAATAACAAAGAGATATCAAGCACGGCAGATATAATAATCGGATATGAATGGTAATGATAGCTGTGCCTCTGTGTCCCACGCGAATCAGGGGAGGATTAATACTACACTTTATTTAAAAATCCGAAAAACTAGAGCATTTATATAATCCAATATCCACTAAACTTGCTCAAAGCGCTTTATTAGGGGCCCCTAACCAACAGCAACACTCAACATGTATGACGGGACCCGACACCTTTTAGGCGATATTACATTTTATTCCAGCAGAGAAAATGCTGTAAACGACCAGGTACTCATTTTACACCTGAGTACGGTAACAATGTGAGTAAAGACACTTTTCCAATTATTCAACTTTGCACCACTCAGAGCATGTCTCGAACCTGAACCTTCGGACCTGAAAACTCGAGCCATACCACTCTACCTTATAGCCGCACAAGCTATATATGGACAGATGTAAGACTGGGGTGAGAATGATTGCTTGTAGTAGTTGTGGTGATAGGATGGTAATGTGGTGGTAGTTGTAGTAGTAGTGGTGGTAGTTGTAGTAGTAGTGGTGGTGGGGATGATGATGTGGTGGTGTAGTATCAGAGGTAGGAATGATGATGTGGTGGTAGTTGTAGTATTGGTGGGAGTGTAGTATTAGCGTTGGTAGGGACAATAATGTGGTGGTGGTTGTATAAGTAGAGTCGTATGAAATAAGTGAAGAGCAATAATCATTGTAAATTGTAAATCAATACAAGTGAGACTAGATAAGTAAGCCCATATTAATATCATTGGCTTCTGGTTAGACCAAACAAGAGATTAACTTCTTAGTAAATTAGCAGTCCTAGCCCTATTTTCTGATTTCCACTTCCCAGCAATTAAGCCATAGTCACAGTACCATAATATGATAAATATACTTTACAGAGGAAAGCAGCTTGAAAAGATAACTAAATTTTATTCCGAGAACAATCCAGCATTATAGAGGTAATCAATGAAATTGAAAATGTGTTGCAATATTCCACAAAGAAATAACAAAATACAAAATTTAAACAACAGGTATAGTACTACATTTATCAATTCTAACGGCATACTTCTTCCCAAAAAATACTCAATTTGCATGATAAAACAGTATATTTATTGCTAAATTAACAAGGGTTCCCATAAGCGCTTCACATGCAATGGGATCAATCCAAAGTGCAGTCAAGAGTTTTTATCTGATTCCCCTGTCTACCCAGCAGTGCATGGGTAGCTGGGTCTATTATATCTCAGCGAGAGACTAGTGTCCTATCCAAAGGGTAACAGGCAATTGTTATTGTCCGTTTCACGCTACACAAATTCAGGCTCCATGGGCATTATGGCTCTGATGGACTACTTTTTTTTTTTTTATCTTTCAATGAAATTGATATATATTTTCATTTTAATTTTAAAAACATTGTACCGATACTGCAGTTCAGCAGTACAAAATAAAATCCCATAATCGCAATGATTGCTCTCTCTAATACAATTTCCCTTCTAAATATCTAAATGTTAAAAATTAATCATTGACATATACAATGGGGTTTTTTTTTTTTATTGACAAAAACAGTTATTTGCCATATGTGCATAATTTATTCAAGTTCAAGTTGCGATTGATATTAAGGTTTAACAATAGACCACACCTATGGCAGAAAAAAGTTTGATGGAATCTTACATAGCTTTGGAGTTATTCAAACCTGAAATGTGTCAACAAATTTTAAAAAAACAAACAACACTATTTTGTGAAAGACTGCGGCTATGTGGTCTTGTATTATGACACTTGCCTTCGGACCGGAAGGCCCTGGGGTTGAGCCTCGCCTGGTGCATAGTTGAGTCCTTGGAAAAGGCTTTTTACTCACATTCTCTCATCATACTCAGGTGCAAAATGAGTACAGTGTTCTCTCTGTCCAAAAACAAAATTGTAATGTTGCCTAATAGGCATCATGTTCCGTTTTAAATGTTAAGTGTTGTTGTTACCAGGGACCGCTAGTAAAGGGCTTAGTGGATATAGCGCTGTATAAAAGGTCAATATTTGTTTGTCGTTAACCGTGTCGCAGCGATTGCGACATATCTAGGTCATTCCAGCGCCAGTAAAAAGGTTTACATCTCAACATTATCGAAAATGAAGCTTTAACCATTTATCACCATGATTCCTAGCTTGGAATGAAGATCTCAACTCATATTTGAAACATTGCAAAGGAAATAACACTACAATCTCTCTCTTTTATATGTGATCCACCATGTATTAAATCGGGGTGAATTAGTCATGGAAAACTGATTTTTAAGACAAAATTATGAAATTCTATTTGATTTATTGAACCCCATTTAGAAGCCGGAACGCATTTTCTCCAACTAGTCAAAGTCTCAAACTTTTTAATCATAACATGCTCAATTTAAATTCAATCTTCAGCTCTAGTTCATTCCAATATAACACTGTTCGTCACATATGTTAGTGTCCTATTTCTAGATAATATATAAATTAATCTTAACTGGGAAGAAGAGAAGGCTGTAGATTAACAAGACCTGCTACGATAACGACAATATCATCCAAGAGGGGAACAAGGTTAATCGTCAGTCGGCCCTGTAGAATTTTGTACTTTTTAACAAAGCCAATGACTCTCTCTACGTGAATTCTAAGACGAGAGAGCTGTCTAGAAGTAACAACCTCCTTTCCTGTTAACTGCTTCTTTCCCTTAGTGAAAGCAGGCAAATGAACTGTAACTCCTCTCGCAGCACATTCAGAACTAATCAAAAATCCTCTGTCAGCTAGAATCTCATCTCCATGCTCAAGTTTATCCAAAAAGCCAGAGTCGCATGTGATTTGTTTATCTGAAACTCTCCCTCCCCATCCAGCCGACACAAATGAAATTGCTCCACAAGGCGTTATGGAGATGAGGAATTTTACAGTATTGCAATGTTTGTAATTGCTCCATGTTTGAGCTCTGGCAGTGAGTCCATCGGGCCTAGAAAATGGAACTTCGAAACAATCTATAGTAGAAATGACATTTGGAAAACACTTAAAAAGAGATGACATGTTCCTCTGGCAGACATCTCTTTCTGGCCACACAATCAATGGTCTTAAAAAAGTAGCTAAAACAGGAATTACTTTATGAATGACTCTCGCCACTGATGAATTGGAAATCCTGAATCTTAATGCTAAATCTATATTGCTGCTAAAATGTCTAATTTTCATCAAAACCAATAACAACTGATCATCACAAGAAATTGATTTGTTTTGAAGAACAGGAGCAAGTTCCGTTGATAAAAATGTGAAACAGTCAATAGTCACTCCTGCGAAAAAATGAATGTCTTTCTTTACATTGTTGAAAGTAAATCGTTGATCTGCCAAATCCTCTTAAGTTTATTATTTTCTTCCCTCAATTCAGCCAATATCCCACGAAGATTCAAACAGTCCCTTACACACTTTTCAACAATGTCAGAGATACTGCCATCTGTTTGAGTTCCTGAAAGAAGAAACATAGAAAAGTTAGAATATGTGCAATAATTTAATAATTACACTACATATATATATATATATGTTTAACAAGTCATCGTTTATTCTTTCTCATCAGGTCCAACCGGCAAGACTTCGTGATATCAACTTTAAGAAACCAAAACATGGTGAAGATAACTGTTCGACTCCAGTTCCTGCTCGTCCAAAAATCTCAACAAAAACTGTAGATTTGGATGATATTAAACAACGTTTTCCTAATTCAGTCGTGCTGAAATCTCTCAGTTGTACAAATGATGTGCCATTGACCATTGAGAAAGCAATAAAAAATTCTAAGGACAAGTTTCTAGAGGCAGTGACAAAAAGTATGACAGATGCAGCAATTAAGTGTCTTGAAGAAGAGACAAGAAAGCAATCTCAATCTGTCTTGTGGTTTGAGCACCGTTATGGAAGAGTAACATCTTCAACTATGCACAAAATATTGCATGCCAGGAGTGATGATACCATAGTTAAAACAATGGTGAGAGAAAAGATTTAAGCAATGTGCCAGCTATCAAGCACGGAAGAGAGTTGGAGGAGCCAGCACGTAAAGTCTACACGAATCACCAATCTGGTCTGCACAATAACTTTTCGTGTTCTTCATCAGGCCTGATTTTAAATAAGATGTATCCCTTTTTGGGGGCATCGCCGGATGGAGTTGTACACTGTGATTGCTGCGGTAAAGGCTGTTTAGAGATTAAATCACCTTACAAGTACAAGGACGGGTTACCCCATGACATAAGTACAGACAATAATTTTCCACTATTTCAACATAATGACTCCCTCGCAATGAAGAAAACACATCAATATTATTCTCAAGTGCAGATGCATATGTTAATCAGTGGTGTTAAATATTGTGACTTTTTCCTTGCAACAAACAAGACTTGTCTGCTTGTCAGAGTAAGTCGAGATGAGAATTTCATCAAGGAAATGATTGAGAAAGTATCAAATATATACACTCGCATCACAAACGCTCTGATTACTTTTATCTTGTAACGTGGCTAGACCTGTTTCTTCATGTTATTTATGCTTACCAACGTCTTTGGTTCTTTCATCCAGTTCTGCAGAAACAGAGTCAACAGATTGTTGCAACTGGATTAGAGCCTTTGCAGCAGTCTCCCTGTCTATTTTTTCCTGTCGTCTTTCTCGGGAAGTAAATCTCCTAACACTTGTGTCCCTACTCCTGTTCGTAGTCCCATACCCCAACTCTTTGGAGGGCACATAATCAGGATGCTGTTTGTTCTCATGTGGTTTTCCTGTTAATTAAAAAAATATATAAATTGTTAAACATGCACATGCTAAGAAGAGAGGAATTAAAAATTCAATAATTCTGGTACGGTTGTTAGTTCTGTTTTTTAAATAAAAATTCAAAGACTATGACACGGCACTCCTTTGACCAACTGCAGTAGGAAAAAATATGATATATGTATTATGGAAGTTCTGATAGCTCAGATGGTTGGCAGAGCATTTGTTTCACATGTTTAATATTGAGAGGAAAATGTTTCCTTATCGTAAGACAAATTGAAATCAA
>NC_088360.1:61046807-61077722 GCF_034508935.2 Berghia stephanieae | reverse complement strand
ATCAATGGTCTTAAAAAAGTAGCTAAAACAGGAATTACTTTATGAATGACTCTCGCCACTGATGAATTGGAAATCCTGAATCTTAATGCTAAATCTATATTGCTGCTAAAATGTCTAATTTTCATCAAAACCAATAACAACTGATCATCACAAGAAATTGATTTGTTTTGAAGAACAGGAGCAAGTTCCGTTGATAAAAATGTGAAACAGTCAATAGTCACTCCTGCGAAAAAATGAATGTCTTTCTTTACATTGTTGAAAGTAAATCGTTGATCTGCCAAATCTCTCTTAAGTTTATTATTTTCTTCCCTCAATTCAGCCAATATCCCACGAAGATTCAAACAGTCCCTTACACACTTTTCAACAATGTCAGAGATACTGCCATCTGTTTGAGTTCCTGAAAGAAGAAACATAGAAAAGTTAGAATATGTGCAATAATTTAATAATTACACTACATATATATATATATATGTTTAACAAGTCATCGTTTATTCTTTCTCATCAGGTCCAACCGGCAAGACTTCGTGATATCAACTTTAAGAAACCAAAACATGGTGAAGATAACTGTTCGACTCCAGTTCCTGCTCGTCCAAAAATCTCAACAAAAACTGTAGATTTGGATGATATTAAACAACGTTTTCCTAATTCAGTCGTGCTGAAATCTCTCAGTTGTACAAATGATGTGCCATTGACCATTGAGAAAGCAATAAAAAATTCTAAGGACAAGTTTCTAGAGGCAGTGACAAAAAGTATGACAGATGCAGCAATTAAGTGTCTTGAAGAAGAGACAAGAAAGCAATCTCAATCTGTCTTGTGGTTTGAGCACCGTTATGGAAGAGTAACATCTTCAACTATGCACAAAATATTGCATGCCAGGAGTGATGATACCATAGTTAAAACAATGGTGGAGAGAAAAGATTTAAGCAATGTGCCAGCTATCAAGCACGGAAGAGAGTTGGAGGAGCCAGCACGTAAAGTCTACACGAATCACCAATCTGGTCTGCACAATAACTTTTCGTGTTCTTCATCAGGCCTGATTTTAAATAAGATGTATCCCTTTTTGGGGCATCGCCGGATGGAGTTGTACACTGTGATTGCTGCGGTAAAGGCTGTTTAGAGATTAAATCACCTTACAAGTACAAGGACGGGTTACCCCATGACATAAGTACAGACAATAATTTTCCACTATTTCAACATAATGACTCCCTCGCAATGAAGAAAACACATCAATATTATTCTCAAGTGCAGATGCATATGTTAATCAGTGGTGTTAAATATTGTGACTTTTTCCTTGCAACAAACAAGACTTGTCTGCTTGTCAGAGTAAGTCGAGATGAGAATTTCATCAAGGAAATGATTGAGAAAGTATCAAATATATACACTCGCATCACAAACGCTCTGATTACTTTTATCTTGTAACGTGGCTAGACCTGTTTCTTCATGTTATTTATGCTTACCAACGTCTTTGGTTCTTTCATCCAGTTCTGCAGAAACAGAGTCAACAGATTGTTGCAACTGGATTAGAGCCTTTGCAGCAGTCTCCCTGTCTATTTTTTCCTGTCGTCTTTCTCGGGAAGTAAATCTCCTAACACTTGTGTCCCTACTCCTGTTCGTAGTCCCATACCCCAACTCTTTGGAGGGCACATAATCAGGATGCTGTTTGTTCTCATGTGGTTTTCCTGTTAATTAAAAAAATATATAAATTGTTAAACATGCACATGCTAAGAAGAGAGGAATTAAAAATTCAATAATTCTGGTACGGTTGTTAGTTCTGTTTTTTAAATAAAAATTCAAAGACTATGACACGGCACTCCTTTGACCAACTGCAGTAGGAAAAAATATGATATATGTATTATGGAAGTTCTGATAGCTCAGATGGTTGGCAGAGCATTTGTTTCACATGTTTAATATTGAGAGGAAAATGTTTCCTTATCGTAAGACAAATTGAAATCAAGACTGGCATTAACCTATCCCCCCCCCCCCCCCCCCTTATCGTAAGACTGAAATTGAAATCAAGACTGGCATTAACCGATCAAGGACGAGACAATTTCTTTCAAATAAAATTTTTTCTTCCATTATTTATCTGGTATAGGGGGTCCCGATAGTTCAGTTGGTAGAGCACTAGCTTCACACTCAAAGGGACTAAGATTGATCCTGAGTGAAACCGATATATTTTTTTTCTGACTATCCACCTGGCAAAAATTACTTTGTGATAGATTGGCACCCTATCCAAAGGATAGCAAGCTCCTCCCCACCCCTTGATGTTCTAAATCAAATAAAACATCCTCACAATTTGGATTTCAACAGCACTGCCCGTTCATCCATTTCAATAGAGAGAGCAGTAATAGCAATGCTACCCGAGTTTCATTGAAGCTCAAGTATCATCGCTCTTGCTGTTTGGTAACAATGGCAAAATATTATTAGAGCAAAGCAGAACACCACTCTAGTTTTACAAAGGTTCCAACACACAAGTGACATTTTTCCTAAAACTGCCATCTTGCTTTGTTTACACAAAGACAATGGCCAGATTATTCAGTATTCTAAGACTAAAAATCCTTTCTACTAATCAAAAATGTAACCAAATTCTAAATGTGCCATTTTGGTGATCAAAATATTAATAATAATAATAATTTTTCAAATTTTTACATTACACCCGATATTACAAGTGAGCCAGGTGAAGAAGATTGTGCGGCTATGTGGTCTAGTGGTATGACACTCGCTTTCGGATCGGAAGGTCCTGGGTTCGAGCCTCGCGTTCGGCGCATAGTTCAGTCCTTGGGAAAGACTCTTTACTCATATTCTCACACCATACTCAGGTGTAAAATGAGTACCTGGCCGTTAACAGCGTTGTCTGTCCGAAAAATTGTAATATCGCCTAACAGGCGTCATATCCCGTCCTACATGTTAAATGTTGCTGTTGACCAGGGAGCCCTTGTAAAGCGCTTTGAGCACATTTAGTGGATCTTGCGCTATATAAAGCCCAATATTGTCAAGATTTTTAGAGAGAGAGGGGGGGGGAGATTTTCGTTTATTTTTTATTTTTTTCAAAATCTCTCTCTCCCCCCCCCCCCCCCCCTCTCTCTCTCTCTCTCTCTCTCTCTCTCTCAAAATGCACAAGATTGTGCTATTTACTATTGTTTATAAAGAACAAACAAGGTGGCAACTCAGTCTCTGTATAAACTAAGCCAGATGGCAGCATGGACCTCGCTCCTTATCCAATGCCGAAGCCGAAACGGTTTTGTAAAAAAAAAAAAAAAACACCCAAAAATGTTCGTGTCGTAAGTGATGGAAGTTGAAGTCGGCTTATTATAAAATCGTTTTTAAGGTCTGTTTGGATTATCCTTTTTCAACAGATAATGTGAATATAACATAAACTTGAAGAATAGCCAAGCTAAATGAAAATTAAATTGACTGATGAGTACGCGAGGCTGAGTTGCGAACGACAACTGGGCTCCGACATTCCGATCCCAGTGTCATTCATGTCACCGTACCGTGTTACTATCTACACACTACACACTACAATACATTGTTAGTCACTGGTCATGCCTTTTTTTTTTTGTTTGTATGTTTTACGCAAGCTTAATAAAAAATTAAATTGACTGATTAAATGAATACGTGAGGCAGAGTTGCGAACGACTCGTGTGTTCCGACATTCCGACCCCAGTGTCAGTCATGTTCACCGTAGGCTACTGTGTCACTGTGTTACTGTCAACACACTACACTACACTGCATTGTTAGTGACTGGTCATGTCTTTTTTTTGTTTGTATGTTTCTTTTAATATGGGTAAATCTACAAAGAATAATAATAGAAATGTTCAAAACAAAAACTAGATTAACTATTACTTGCCTGTAATAAAGTGCTTTCCACAAACACGATGACTGGCCGTTGGGGTCCATTGCTGGTTTGTTGCCGTCGGGTCTTTTCGTTTTATGGCGCTCAGCCATTTTTCTCTCCTGTCCAGAGGCCATTTCGGTATGCGATGGAGACTAACTTCTCCTTTCTTCGCTCTGCTTGTACATTTTATTATACAACAACTATGAGGCATGATAATGTGTTAATAGTTTTGACGTGCCAGCTAGATAGATGGTGGAGGTAATGAGAACCATGTGGGTTTGTTATTGTTTTCCTACCTCCACTAAACCCGCGCATCCAGTTGCGCACCCACGCTGATTTTGGCCAATGGAAACCGTACGGTGCTCTTATTGGCTAACCAACCAGCGACCTCGATGAGAAAAATATCCGCCATTGAGACGTTGGCTGGGAATCGCGTTACTATAGTAAACAAGCGCTGATCGGACGTTCATGAAAACAAGTTGCTGCTCGCTCGTTTAACTCAAAATTATTCAAAACGATCTTTCTAAAATGATATAAATGTGACTTCTTAAGGTTTTCTTCCCGGTCAAAACCACACAACATTCTATTAATGATTACGTCCGAGGCAAAAAGGAATATTGACAGGTCGACCGAGAGTTGAACTCGTGAGACGACAAACATCAATGTGAAGTGTAGCGAGAGTCAAAGCTATTGTTTGTCTTGTCCTGTTCTATATAGAGAAAGGGATAAATAGTATAGCCTCGTGTGTGAGTGGTTGCGTGTCATAGTCATGTTTTTAAATTGTTTCTGTTGTTTATGTGTGTAGTGATGACTCTCTCACACTCAATTTCAATGCCGAAAGAGGAATTCCCGCACACAAGAAAGGGGAATTGGGGTGGTATTTGGCATACATATTGTATAGTATCTAGTTCTAAATAGTTTGTTTTTAGGTGTTTAACGGCGCTTTCGACACTATTTAGGTCATTTAAGCGCCCGTTTCTGTCTTTTATCAATCTTTTATCGGCCCTGAGGGGCCATAGCTGATCAAAACGTGTACTGTTGTAATAAAATCTTTATAAAATCATAATAGTTACATGTTTGTTAAGTAAAAATATCTATTTACAATTTCTGCAGGAGTTCACATTCCTGCAGATACTTTAAAATTGTAAGCAGATCGACCGACTGGAACAGAGACTTCAAGTCTCTGTTATCATAATGTTGTGACCTTATCTGTTCTAATTCTGTACATTCAATTAAAATGTGTTGAACTGTGAGGTCACAGTTACATTGGTTTTTCATCCCTCTCCAGAAGGAAACGGTGAGTGAGGGCAGTATGTCCGATCCGGAGTCGAGTTATTTTTACCTCGTCTCTTCTTTTTAGCCCCGAGTTGGGTCTGGGTCCGAGGTCACTTTTAATTCGTTTTAATTTGTTATGTACATCTCGACTCCAGGATCGTTCCCATTCCTTTCGGACATGTTTTTTTTTATATTGATCTTTAAATCCGTGTGTGGGATTTTACTGCCCTCTTGTAATTCTTGGCTCACCGCCTCTTTTGCCAGTCGATCCGCTTCTTCGTTCCCCTGGATACCCACATGACTAGGTACCCAGAGAAAACAAACTTTCTTTTTTTTTTTAATAAATAATTTATTTGCACCTTCCAAGATACTTATGAGTCTTGGATCGGTGCAATAAAAATTTGAGATCCCCTTAAGTACGGACAGCGAGTCAGACAAGATCAAGAATTTGTTCTTATTCGATCTCTCAGCCAAACGGAGAGCATTTAGGATTGCTCTCGATTCTGCTGTAAAGATCGAAACATTTTTATCCAGGCGAAGTGATCCTGTGCCTTCCGATGAGTGATAGGCACATCCTACTGCATCTGCGCTCTTTGAACCATCCGTAAATATGTGAGTATGGTTTTTGTATGTTTGTCATAGGTCCTTTGTAATATTGCTTTTAGTGTCTGTTTGTAAATATGTGGGTCTGTTTGTGATTTTTCCAGTTTTGTTAGGTCCAAATTTATGTTTGGTCTATGTATGGACCATGGTGGTGTCTTTGCCTGGACGTATGGATGTATCCTATCTAGACTGATGTTCATGTCTGCGATGTCTTTTTTTATTCTGCAACCTAATGGTGGTGTCATTTTTGGGTGCTTGCGAAATTTTTCTTCTAGTGTCCTATCCGTGTAGTGTACATGTTTGTGTGCTGGGTTGTCTTGCAGCGATGTGAACTTAGTAACATACTGGAGAGCCAGTTTTTTCCTCCTGAGATGGAGAGGTGGCTCATCTGCCTCAGCATAAAGGCTTGCCACTGGAGAAGTGCGGAAAGCCCCGAGTGCCAAGCGCAGTCCCTGATGATGAATTGGGTCCAGCATGCCTAAGTAGGATGGTTTTGCAGAGCCGTATACAAAAGATGCGTAGTCCAGTTTTGATCGAATAAGGGTTCGGTATATCTTTAGAAGAGTGTTTGTGTCCGAACCCCATTCCATGCTCGACAGAACTCTCATTATTCTCATTGCTTTCATGCAACGCAGTCTGAGATCTTTGATATGGGCGAGGAAATTTAGTTTCCTATCAAAGATCAAACCCAGGAATCGGGCTTCGTCCTTTACCTCAATTCTGGAATTGTTGAGATAAAGGTCAGGCTGTCTAATGCAGGTGCGTTTTCGGCAGAAGTGGACAGCTACTGTTTTTGATGGGGAGAAGGAGAAACCATTGAGATTTGCCCACTCCGACAGTTTGTTTAGTTGGAGTTGTAACTGTCTCTCAATGGTGTCCATACTCGATTTACTTCGATAGCATACAAGAAAGTCATCAACATATAAGGAACAGTCAACATTCTGTCTCATTGCATTCACTATTGAGTTTATTTTAATCTCAAACAGAATGGGAGACAGAATGCTACCCTGTGGAACTCCCTCTTCCTGATCAAATGGATCAGAAAAGGTGGATCCTGCTTTGACCTGAGAGGATCTGTTGTTTAAAAATGCTCTGACAAACATTGGAAGGTTTCCTTGTAGACCAAGATTGTGCAGATCTTTGAGGATTCCGAATTTCCAAGTTGTGTCAAAGGCCTTCTCAAGGTCAAAGAAGATTGCTACCAAGTGCTCACCTTTGGCAAAGGCCTCACGAAAGAAGCTCTCTAGTCGAACAAGGTGATCAACAGTTGATCTGTTCTTTCGAAAGCCACATTGGAGGTCGGAGAGGGAGTTGTTGTGTTCCAAGTAGAACATCAGACGCTTGTTGACCATTTTCTCCATCAGCTTGCATAGGCAGCTGGTGAGGGAGATTGGTCGGTAGTTTGAAGCGTCCGAATGGTCTTTCCCAGGTTTTGGGATTGGAATCACGGTGGCCAGATTCCAACTAGGTGGAATAGTCTGTGTTGTCCATTTGTTATAGATATTCAAAAGGACAACCAGACTATCTTGTGGAAGATGTCGGAGTATTTCATAACTGATGTTGTCAGGACCCGGTGCTGTGACATTTGTGTCACGGAGGCAGGCACCCAACTCCTCAAGTGTAAATGGTTTGTTGTAGTCTTCAGTGTTTGTAGATGTAAAGTTTATTGGTGTGTTTTCTGCGTTTTGTTTATGGCGCAGAAATTGTGGTGTGTGGTGTGCAGACGAGGAGCTGTGCGCCAGCCTCTCGGCCAGAGTGTTGGCAATTTCTTGTTCTGTTTCAGCCACGGATCCCTCGGGAAGTGTCAAGTGATTTAGTGAATCACTATCGGATCCCTTCAGTTTCCGTAACATCTTCCACACCCTATTCAGGGTGTCTGGCTATTTATTTTTGAGACAAAGTTTTGGAAGGATCTCCGTTTGTTTTCTCGGAAGATCTTCCTACACTTTGCTCGTAGTTTCCTAAATGTTGCGAAATTCTCAGGGATTGGGAATCTCATCGCTTTCCTGTATGCTTTTTTCTTCTCCCGGAGGGCCGCTCGACATTCCTCTGTAAACCAGGGATTGTGTTTTCTTGGTCTTCCAGAGGTTGTTGGTATTGTCGAGCTGCATATATTTGTTAAAATATTTTTGAATTTGTCATAGCTGTCCACCTCTGTCGTAAGGAGTCTGTGACACTCCTGTGAGAAAGTTTCCCAATCTGCTCGCCTTACACTCCAACGTTTGGGCTGTGGGGCCCTTGAAGTCGGGGTGATGTCGAGGCAGACTGGAAAATGGTCAGAACCGTGATCGTCATCGACCACAGTCCAGGAGAGCTCTGGAGCTAGTGTAGGATCACAGAAAGTGAGATCAATGGCAGACGTGGTAAGATTGTGAATATTTACCCGTGTTGCCTCGAGACCGTTTGCCAAGTATACATCCATTTTCATTATGAATGCCTCCACTGCCTTTCCCCTCTGGTTTGTGTCTATGTTTCCCCAGAGAGGACTGTGAGCATTGAAATCTCCCATTATCACATAGGGAGGGGGGAGTTGGTTTAGAACTCCCTCTAGCTCGGCAGACTGGAGGCGATGATCTGGTGGGATGTACACAGAGCAGATGGTGATTGGTCTGTGCAATGTCACTCTCACTGCTATTGCCTGTAGATTTGTTTTTATTGGTATCAAGCGGTGGGGGGTGCTCTTCTTCGTGAGAATTGAAACTCCCCCACAAGCTATCTGGCCATCAGAGTGAATCAGATGATTGGCCGTATATCCTTTTACTGTGTAGTCGTCTGCTGGTAATTTTGTTTCCTGCAGACAGACTACATCAGGATTCCTCTGGAGGAGGAGGTCCAATTCTGTTCTATTTGATCTGATCCCTCTGATGTTCCAGGAAATTAATCTTGTCTGACTAGGTATCCCAATTTTGTGTGGGGAGGTTAGGCAGTATGCCTGCCTTCAACCCTTTTACTTTTATTCTCCTAGGAGGAGAGACTTCCATAGGAGAAGGAGGCCTGTGGAGGGCCTCTCGGTTTTTTTGGGCTGAGTTTTTTGAACCCTTGGGATTTTTAGGTCCCTCTGGGTTCTTAGATTTTTGGGGCTTGAGGCCCCTCAGGGGGATTTGTGGATCCCCTGACTGGTGTTGGTGGCTCCATATTCTGGGAAGGGGTGGAGTTTTGTTTTTGGGGGATAGAGAGGGCTCAAGGGAGTGGAGATGGGGGTTGGGTCCAACATCCACGCCCATGAGGGGGAGAATTTTTTTGTTTGGGGAAGGAGGGGGGTGGAGGTCGCCTTGGAGGTGGATGTGGAGGGGGCTGCAGGTTCCACATCTTGAACCTCCAATGTGTCAAAAAGATTTTTTGACACATTTGGGACCTTGTTTTTAGGTCTTGATGGCTTTTTCTTTTGAGGACTGTCTTTTCTAGTCTGTGCGATTTTGCCATGGCTGTTTTGGTTATTACCAGCAGCCCTGGCAACTTCTGCATAGCTCTTGGCAGAAGCAGCGACCTGCCGAGGGGGGCAGATCACTGCTTTTGCCTGAGCAAACGTACCGCCGTAAGTGGCTCTGTATGTAAAGATTGCCTTTTCTTCTTGCCACTTAGGACAATCTTTCGAATGTGCTGCATGCTTGCCTTGGCAGTTCAGACAACAAGGGTCCACTTTGCAGTTTTCCTCTTGGTCTTCTTTGCCGCAGCGGGGGCATGTAGCTTTACGGCGGCAGTTTGTTTTAGTATGGCCGTACCGGTGGCAGGTAAAACATCTCATGGGGTTCGGGACGTAAGGCCGAACCTCCAAGTCGAAGTATTCAATTCTTATTCTCGACGGGGGTCTCGGGCTGTCAAAAGTCAGGATCCAGGTGTTGGTCTGGATTGTGTTGTCGCCGCGGCGGATGCTAACCCGCCGAGCTTCGACAACACCCTCCAGTTCCTCAACCATCTCCTGCTCCGAACAGCCTACCAGATCTCTGCTTCTTATGACACCTTTTGACCTATTGAGGCTCCTGTGAGCCTCAACGGTGACTGGGATGTCAGAGAATCTGGTACATTTCAAGAGGTTCTCACTCTCTTGTCGACCCTGCACTTGTATCATTAAAGTGCCAGAGTTGTTCCTGTTCACTGCCTTTGGTGTACCGGCGCCATTTGCTTTGAGTGCCTTGCTGATGGTGAAGATACTCAAAGTGTTCAGTTTTATGTTTTCCTCATTCGGTTGAATTATCAGGAACGGCGAGAATTTGGGGTTGCCATTCCTGGTAAGTCATCAAGAGTCATCGGGGCAGTTATCTTTCTTTTTTTACCTGTCTGGGGTGGGGCTTTAAGGGAGAGTTTTTACTATTTTTGGCCATGATATTTATAAGTTTTTATTCAACCCGGCTATATTGTGCCCACTCGCACGGCTCAGTCCCACACTTGGGGGGTAAGGCACTCACCGAAGCTATACTCCTCAAGTCTGGCCTCCTCTTGTCCTTCCATGGTCCTGGGGAAAAAAAAAAAGGACTTGAGGGGTGGAGTTGGGGGACGTCCCGCCTCCAGGCCTTTCTCTCGGATTGACCCTAATCTTTGCGTTGCACAAAGACTGACTGCTGATTCAGAGATGACAAACCATGATTAAAAAGAAATTTCATGGGGACAGGAACTAGATATGGTTTTAAATCTAGTCCTTCCAATCTCTTTGCCTAAATGGAGGGGAGTGCCAAAAAATAGATTTGGCATCTCTGCGTTGGGTAGCTCGGGCCATCTACAAGGTAGGCTACCCACCCGTCTTTAGAGAAGCGTCAAGCCAAAGAGGAGTGTTGGGGTAGAAACACCTCGCAAGGTGAACCCCCCTCAGCCTCCAGGATCAATAGCTCCTCCTTATCGGGGTCCTCTCGGAACTGCACACCCTCAGCAGAAAGGTGCCTGCTGTGCAGGATTTGGAAAGGAATATCTCCTCGTTGAACCTATTTCAACGGTACAGGGTATAGAGATACTGGGGGATAGAAGACAGTTAAGAAGGCTTGTTTTCCTCGGTTCTCTCTCTCTCTCTCTCTCTCTCTCTCTCTCTCTCTCTCTCTCTCTCTCTCTCTCTCTCTCTCTGTCCTGGCAATTCAATTTTGATAAGGAAGGGAAATTTGGAATCATTCGGGAAATGGGGTATGGAATGGAAATCATAGCTCAAATATGGTAAAAGGGGGTGGGATTTGTGCTATGCCATCGTCTTCCCTTGCTCTCTTTAAACTGAAACCGTCATTCCTCAAAACATCTTTTATATACTACGTTCTTGGGATTTGGGGGGAGAAAAAGTTTGGGGATGATTGCCAGGACAAGAAAAATAGCAAAATGGGTGAATGAAGCCATTCTCATAAAAAGGGCTGGGGTATGGGGGTCTGTGGAGCCACTGTGTCTCTCCATGTTTCTCTCACCAGTCGGGTGGTTTTTTTGGTTACCACCAAACCAGAATGGCTCTTTTAGTCGCCTTCTACGACACGCATGAGCTAACGGTGGCTCAATTCTTTTCCCTCTCAGTTGAGGGACCCCGGAGACCACACGGGGCTAGTTCTAAATAGATAACTGATTAGAATTATATTATGATATATAGACACAATGCCAAATACAATTCCGAAGTTTCCTTATTTCAAATGAAGTAAAGCTCCAAAACCTAATGGTAGTGATTATAGTTGAGTGTGATGTGGTGTTGGTGGTGGTTGTAGTTGTAGTAGTAATAGTGATGATGATGTGGTGGTGGTGATGTTGTAGTTGTAGTAGTAGTGGTCGTGATGAATGTGGTGGAGTGTTTGTAGTTGTAGTGGTAATGATGCGGCTATGTGGTCTAGAGAAAACGCTTTCGGATCGAAGTTCTGGGTTCAGCCGCTCGGCGCATAGTTGAGTCCTTGGAAAAGGCTCTTTACTCACATTCTCTCACGTACTCAGTGTAAATGAGTACCTGGCCGTTAACAGAGTTGTCTTTGTCGAAAAATTGTAATATCGCCTAACAGGCGTCATGTCCCGTCCTACATGTTAAATGTTGACCAGGGACCCCTTGTAAAGCGCTTTGAGCACATTTAGTAGATATTGCACTATATAAAGCTCAATTTAAAAAAATAAATATTTCAATGATGATGATATGGTGGCGGTGGTTGCAGTAGTAGTAGTGGTAGTGATGATAATGTGGTGGTGGTTGTAGTTGTAGTAGTAGTGATAGCGATGATGATGTGGTGGTGGTTGTAGTAGTAGTGGTAGTGATGATGATGTGGTTGTGGTGGTTGTAGTAGTAGTTGTAATGGTGATGATATGGTGGTAGTGGTGGTTGCAGTAGTAGTGGTAGTGATGACGATGTGGTTGTGGTGGTTGTAGTAGTAGTGGTAATGGTAATGATATGGTGGTAGTGGTGGTTGTAGTAGAGTGGTAATGGTAATGATATGGTGGTGGTTGTAGTAGTAGTGGTCGTGATGACGAAGTGGTTGTGGTGGTTGTAGTAGTAGTGGTAGTGATGATTATGTGCTGGTGGTGGTGCAGTAGTGGTAGTGATAATGATGTGGTGCTGGTGGTTGTGGTAGTAGTGGTAGTGATGCTATTGTGGTGGTGGTTGTAGTAGTTGAGGTAGTGATGATGTGGTGGTGTTGTAGTAGAGTTGTGGTGGTGGTTGTGGTAGTAGTGGTAATGATGATGATATGGTGGTGGTGGTTGCAGTAGTAGTGGTAGTGATGATGATGTGCTGGTGGTGGTGTAGTAGTAGTGGTAGTGATAATGATGTGGGGCTGGTGGTTGTAGTAGTAGTGTTAGTGATGATATTGTGGTGGTGGTTGTAGTAGTAGATGATGTGGTGGTTGGAAAACACATTACAGGTTATTATAATACATGATTACACACATTCTCTAACTTCATTTTTGACAGCTTCATTGTGCCATAAATATACGCAACAGTTCTGAAACATTTTATTGTGGATTTTGATATTGTTTGTTGTTTTTCTTGTGTCGTTATGTTGACATAGAGACCGAATGAATGGTAATGACTACATTCTCAGCCAACAATAAAATGGCGCTGAATGCTTTCATTGGTGGACACTTTTTAGGCTTCGTACGTATTCTCATTCGTTTAATTCTATGAATAAAATAGACACGAATGATAATAGTCGTAATAGTAATAATAATAAATTGCACTGAATTTACAGTTATATCTCATTCCACTTAGAATTAGAATGTGTTAAGCCAATTATAAATCACCTTCAGCCGAGAAATTAGTTATTTTTTTTACAAGTTTAAAATGTGAGAGTTGATACATTCAGAGAGTGGTGAGTTTTGTCAAAATTGGCATGCGAAGCAAATTTTAGAATAGCCAACTGGAGGGAATGGAAATTATAGATAGCTAATGAGGTTCGTGTATTTTGATCAACAAACCTGTGTAGGGCTCAAAATTATCGAGAACACTAATTACAATTGGTTAGTCTCTTGATGAGACGCGAATCTGAGGGCATTAGAGAACCTAGTCTTGTTTGGAGAAAGGATAATTAGCAGGGAGAATGCAGACAATCGAACAAATAATTAATCATGGAATAGATAAGACTAGGCAGATGACGAGTTGTAAGGAATAGCAATCAGCTAACAATAGTTAAGTTTGCCATAACTTGACCATTTCTTGATGCTTTTACACCCTTAAGCGGAATAGGGAACAGTTTTAAACTGGGTGTTTACTTTGACTCGACCCTTTCCATGCATTGCCATATCGATAATTTATGCAAGACTTTATATGTCGAGCTCAGAAGAATTTCACAATTGGCTAAATTTTTAGATCAAAAATCTATTAAAATCCTCATTTCTTCCTTGATGTTTTCTAGACTTGATTACTGTAATATGCTAATGTATTCTATTCCAAATAATGTCCTAGGCAAACTGCAGCGAATTCAAAATCAAGCGGCAAAATTAGTTTTGAATATTAAAAAAAGTGATCATGTCACACCTTTGTTTTGGACTTTACATTGGCTCCCTGTTAGATTTAGGATTACATATAAAATTGCTGTAATGTGCTATAATCATATTAATGAAACTTCTCCTGCCTATATATCAGATTTGATTAATGTTTACACTCCCTCACGCTCTTTAAGATCCAAATCTCAATCACGATTATGCGTTCCTAAAAAAGGATCTAAGACCTCTATGCTGATCGTGCATTTATTCATGCTGCTCCCGCTGTCTGGAATTCTTTACCATTCAGTGTTAGGAGCGGGGTTGTGGATTCCCAGTCATCTGTTAAAAAGAAATTAAAATCTCATCTTATGAGAAGCTCACTAGATTAAATAAAACATCATTTTAATAAGATATACATTTGTTACATCAAAATTCACATGACATAATATTATAATCTACCTTCTTCCGCCATTATTGTTAAATGTCGTGATATGATTTTATTCAATAATTCATGTTAACATACATTTTTCGTCTCTGTATGCATATGCATGTTTTGGTGAATGTGCGTGTCTTTGTGAGGGCGCGTGTGTGTGTTTGCGCACTTGTATAAATGGGTGTGTGTACAAAAATGTTTTTAATTATGTTCTACAATTTTGTGCGCCTAGAGCTGCTTTGTCAACGGGATTGGGCGCTATACAAAATAAACTTTATTATTATTATTATTGACATTGGGTTTACTTGAAGAAAACTGTCCATGACTGTTTTTTGTTGTTTTTGTTTTGAATTCAATGTGTTAATTTCCTTTTTCCAAATACCGGTGTGACTAATCAATTGAAGGTGATTTTGAAAACAGACGGCCAAGCAAGTAAAAACAGCTCGTCACACAAACCAGTTAATGGGAATAAACTTGCAGTTAAGAATTTTTAAATAATAACGAAACAGAGAGCCATTTATACGAGAGAAAAAACACGTAACTCTTCTTTTTAAAAAATGCTTTTGATCAGTTTCCTCCCAAAAAAGCACGAAATATTATTCGAAGACAAGGACAGAAAGCAACGTTTGGTTGAGTCCTTGGTAAAGGCTCTTTACTCACATTCCTTCACCATACTCAGGTGTAAATTGAGTATCTGGCTGTTAACAGGGTTGTCTCTGTCCGAAAAAAAAAAACAATGTAATATCGCCTAATAGGTGTCGTATCTCGTTCTACATGTTACGTGTTGCTGTTGGTTGGGGACCCTTTGTAAAGCGCTTTGAGCACGTTTAGTGGATAATGCGCTAGCTCTATGTAAAAGCTCAAGATTTTTCTTTTCATATCCTGTGGCTCCGCATTCAATCCCTAGTGGTGTTTACTTCCCACAATCCCGGGTTCACTCCCAATTGGAGTCCATATAGCCTACTTTGGTTCCACGATCACTCCCCAGTGGTATCCACCTCTCATGGCCCCAGGTTCACTCCCCACTGAGATCTACCTCCCACACCAGTCCCGGGTTAACTCTCCATTGGTGTCCACCTCCCACAGTCCCATATTCACTCTCCACTGGTGGCCATAACCTGGAGCTCCAAGTTTACTCTCCTCTCTCAATCCTGGCTTTACTCTTCACTGGTGTGTGTGTGTGTGTGTATATATATATATATATATATATATATATATATATATATATATATATATATATATATATATACTAGTAAAAAGCCCGCAATTTCGCGGGGAAAGAACTATTTTCATTCGTATTTGCCAGAATCATTTTCTTGATTAGCTTGATTACGATAAGATGCACATTTTAATCGATGTGCTTGTCGTCGGTGCCATGCTTTATTCGGCATGATTTTAGTTTATCAGTCAGTAGATATCAATAAGTCGCAAGTCTTTACCACGCTTTACTTGGGAGTGCTTTGCACTACCTTCAATACTTCACAAATTAAAATGGCGGCCGAGAATCAAAACAATGGTCAAATTAGGAAATTTTAAACTTTCACAAATCTATCAAGGTTTGTTCTAGAGTTTTTAAAACGCTTTTATATGATGACAAATTGAATAAATAAACGCCTGACAAAAGATCAACGGTGAAAATACAAATTTAATGAATACTGGGGATGTAGAAGCTTTCGGAATGTCTCCCCTTTACTTAACTTATGTGAGGTCAAATGAAAATCTGAAGCGGACGCGAAAAATATCATGTCCCCGAATCTGTCTACTTTTGGTTTGTTCGGGCTAGAAGCTAGACAGATCCAATTGACAATTTGCCGACAACGTTTAACTAAATATTTCCCAGGGCAATAATTATCACATCGATGGCATATAAACGACAGTAATATCAGCAGTAATACTCGTTGATGTTGCTAATCGGCGAAACTTGTTTAAAATTTCTGTAAATCCGAATACCGTCATGTGATCAAGTGAATTATATCACTATGAATGCCACGATTTGCTGAAAAATGCCAATCTGACAGTTCCTAGCAAACACACACACACCCCCCTCCCCCCACCCCCCCCCCCTTTGCTCAGGAATTTCTCTACTTAATGGACACCCCCCCCCCTTTTTTTTTTTCTTCCACGCAACCACATTCCAAAACACACACACACACACACATATGTATACACCACACACACACACACACGCACACATAAACATACACGCAATGAGAACACACTACTACATAACACTGATCACCGCTAAATCAACACAACGGAAGTAAGGACTCTACTGGACAGATAGAGTGGAGGGTGTGGTCATGAGGTGTTAGGGAGCGTTCACATATTACGTCATCAAAAATTTGCCCTTTTTAGACCCCCCCCCTCCCCCAAGTCATCACTTGTCATCATTGACCTGACCCCCCCCCCTCCCCAACAGATGATGACGTCATCTAATTTAATAAAAACTAAAAGATAACTTTAATTTCACAATATTTATTATTCATTTTTCAAACCATAAGCATTGATTATCAACGTTTGATAAAACACATTCAGACATTTTATTAATTTCAGAAACTGTTGATAATATATGTTTACGATACAATGGGGACATAAAATTTAAATTTGCAAAGATAAAATCTAACAAACATTATTTAAATTAGGCTACTTGGTGCAGGTGCTATTAAAAAAAATTCAGAAAGTGTAATTTAAAATAGTATAGGAGGCAAATTATTTTATAGCATAATAATAGTCTTTTAGTGGAATGAATTTCTGTTTCAATTTCCAAACATAAAATTAATTGATTCAAAAATGTTTCTGCCTTGGACCAAATCAAATGATTGATGAAGAAAACTTTTCAAAATCAAAACTGAATGGTAGCAAGCAGTTTGAGCAGTTCAATCGGTTTTGATGATTCCATCATTTAATTAATTTTTCACCTTTTTGCTAATTTATTTGGAATGCCATTTTTGAAGCTCTTGCATTTAATAAAATAGGCCTAATTTGCCTATGTTTTGATGACATCATCTTGGGTCTGACCCCCCCCCCCCCCCCTCCCCCATGTCAACACATGTCAACATTTGGTAGACCCCCCCCTCCCCCCCCTAGCTGATGACGTAATATGTGAACGCTCCCTTAGTGTCTTCGGTAAATTTTTTATGATATCTGTTTGACTTAACGAACTTTCAAACTGACTTTAAATTATAAAAGGAAATCAAGTTATCTGTTTATCTATCTGTAAAAAAGACATTTCTATTTTTCAAATCTTTCAGTAGAGTTGTGCCCCGTATCAATTTTTTTATTGACTCAAATAAGCACATTGTTCTCCACAAGGCTATATTTTATAAAGAAAGGATATATATATATATATATATATATATATATATATATATATATATATATATATATATATATATATATATATATATATATATATATATATCCTTTCTTTAAAAAATATAGCCTTGTGGAGAACAATGTGCTTATTTGAGTCAATAAAAAAATTGATACGGCGCACAACTCTACCCCGTGTGGTGTCCGGGGTCCCTCAACTGAGAGGGTCAAGAATAGCCCAACGCCAAGCCAGCGTGTCGTAAAAGGCGACTAATGGTGTGTGATTCCCCCATCTTTGAGTCACCTGGTCCTCCAGGTTGGGGGTTGGCAAAGGGTTAACACCCCTTTCCGTTAAACTCAAACCGTTACAGAAACACAGATAGACAAACCAAATCCTTTTTCTAGCTTGGGCGACCGAAGAGTTTCTGGAATTACAGAACAGAGAAGTGGTAAGACCTGGAATGAGATAAAAAAGTTAGCTCAGGATAGAGAAGGATGGAAACTGTTTGTCTGTGGCCTATACCCTGACCCAGGGTGAAAAAGGCATTGATGATATATATATATATATATATATATATATATATATATATATATATGTGTGTGTGTGTGTGTGTGGGCGGGTGTATATATATATATATATATATATATATATATAATATATATATATATATATATATATATATATATATATATATATAATAGATGTCATGCTTTGAACGTTTAATGTTTTTTTTTTCTTTATGTTGTTATTTGAATTTTTAAATTGAATAATTTGAAAATACAAATCAGCATTGTATTGTCCTTATTGATTTTACCTTTGATCAAAAGGCAAAAGTCGAATTTTGTTACTTCATTTATTTTAAAACAGTTGAGCACACAGATTACCAGATGATATGTCTAAAAATAAATACGATTGTTCCGATCGTAATAGTTACATTTTGCTCGTTGAACTGATGGTTCCTATGGTATTTTGTTAACCAATTAACTTTCTACCTCTAGTAAAACATGCTTTTAAAAATTTGGCCAGAAAACTCTTCCTTCACATATTCATCGATTTAAAGGACCCATGTGAGGTCCCAGGTTTGATAGTTTTTGCCAAAAGAATTCATTTAAATCGATCGATATTTGAAGGACCAGTTTACTGGCCAAATTTTTGAATTCATGGTTTTTTCAGAGTTTTACTGGTTAACACAATGAATATTAAAGGAGAAAAAAAGATGTCTTATCAGTAGATGTATACACCATCATATCGTGTCCCTATCATAGCATGTTACTATACACATAATGCTACTCACAAGATAAATGCATGGCATGGAACGAAATCCACCAAGTCATTCCTGGGGTCGACAAAATAAAATTACTTCTGACCACTGTATTATTATACTATAACAGCGCAGTATCCACTAAGCACGCTCTAAGGGCTTTATAATGGGTCCCATGCCAACAGCAACAAGGAGGACGATATATAACGCCGGTTAGGCATAATACAATTATTTCGGACAGAAACAACGTTGTTAAGAGCCATGTACTCATTGTACACCTGAGTACGGTGAGAGAATGTGAGTAGAGAGCTTTTCTAAGGATTCAACTTTACGCCGCTCAGAGTAGGAATCGAGCCCTGTGCCTTCCAATCTGAAGACCACCTAGCCAACCATCCAAAACTAATAATGATAGGACCACACAACAATAACAGTGAGATGATTAACAATGGAATATGTTTGTTTTTGTTTTTAAGGGTTTTACGGCGCTTGCAACACATTTAGGTTATATCAGCGCCAGTAAAAAGGAAGAAAATGGGATAGTAAAAAGTTCTAGAATTACAATTGAAGCACCCAAGAAAAAGTAAGACAAAGGGGAACTGGGAACAAATAGGGATCATGTGTAGATTCCAAGAGCATACCACCAATGTACTTAGTTTGAGATCACATATGTCTCATCCGGACACAAGCACAAAATCCAACAAAGAGGAATACACTCAAATGCTTACATTATACAATAAAAATAACAAATATAATAATACATAACAGAGAGATGATTTACAAGGAAAAAAAATATCATCTCCCAAAACAATAACTATGCATTTGACTGTTTCCCTCTCAGCCAGGACTCCGACGAGGGCCAGGAAAAAACCAAGTAATCTCATTCCAAGACAAAGACAGAAAGCTTGTTGGATAAGATATAAGGGGATAGAAGACACAGGATGTACCTCCCTGCCCACTACGGGAGGTCAGGATCCCCACCCAGAACAATGGAATAAAATATCTCTTTAAAAGGGTACTATACATTTGACAGTCTCCCTCCCAGCTAAAGATTTCGGACATAACCAGGGAAAAAACACCAAGCAATCTCAATCCAGAAAAAGGGTTTCATGGCGCTTGCAAAACATTTAGGTTATATCAGCGCCAGTAATAAAAAAAAAAAGGAAAGAAATGGGATAGTGAAAAAATTAAAATATCCAAGAAATTCCAAAAGCATACCATCAATGTACCTAAAAGTCTCATTCAAATGTTTAAAAGATATTTTCAACACAAAAATGTAACGATCAGTCCATAAAAGAGAGAGGATTTACAATGAAAATCCTTGCATACTTTTGACTAAATCCCTCTCAGCCAAGGATTCCGGAGAGGATCAGGACAGAACCAAGTAAACCCATTCCAAGACAAAGGCAAGGACAGAAAGCAACTCATAAAACATATATAGGGGGATAGAAGACACACCAAGTGACCTGTTCACCATGAGAGAGCAACATGGAAAGGGAAAGAGATAAGAGATAAAAGACGCAGTGAGTGACCTCTCTTTCCACCATGGGAGGTCAGAAGACCCCATCCGGGGAAAAATAAAGAAATAGGAAAGATGAGAAAGGACGTGGAACAAACAGTCAGCTGGAGAAGCACAATTCTCCTCCCCCCCCCCCCCCCCCCCCCTTTCCCCATCCTAAAGAATTCGAGAATGAAAAATTGAACACGTGAATCTTTAAATTCAAATCTAAGAAAACAATGTTGAGTTCTCAATTTTAATACAGCATCCATACTCATGTACATCAATAGTATGAAAAAATGGCAACAATAAACGAAGGCAAATTAAAAAGTTGACAAAGGTTCCTCAAGACGACTTTTAAAATTTCAACGCTGGTATGGAGAAATGTATTAAGATCAAATATAGGATCCATTTGAACCCATAAAATCTCAAAAGAGATTCGTTTGTAATAAGATTGACATATCAAAATATTGGAAACCAGTACTTAGTTTGATTTCCTCTCTTTTTAATTTTGTCTTCAGAGGTTAGGTGAGAAATACGTATTCAATTTTAGTTGAATAAAAATGTATTTATACCCCAGTGCTTCAGCCAAGAAAATATTCAACTTTTAATTCATACAACATGTTTGGTAATAATTGTTTTTTGTTCATTTATTATTTACGGCATCAACATTTTTATATCTAGATCTATTAATGTTTTGAGTTGACAAGTCACCGATTTGTATCATAACATGACCAAAAAAAAAAAGAAAGAATATAAATACAGATATAATGTTGAAAAGTCATAACATATTCATAGTCGACAACTCAGAGTCCAGTAGCTGCATTTAGCTAGAGCTTCAGATTCTATAATTCTTTTTTGACTTTAAGGGGTTTACGGCGTTTGCAACAGATTCAATAAAGATCCGGATAAGAATCCTCATTTTGCTATTATGTAAAAAGCCATACCTATGTTTATCAAGCCATAAGTGGGTAGCTAAGTCATATTCAAATTGTAATATGATCCACACAGAGCAAGCGAACTATTCTCACCAAAATACAGGAAAACCTGCAGAAACGGGAATTAATTTGGATTCCAAAGGCGATTCACGTTTCAAATTAGGGAATAAATTAAAATTGAGTTCTTTTACTTCAGGAAGTGATGTTGAATTTGATTTAAACTGATTTATGTAATAATCTGATAATTGAATTTATTCACAAGTGATACAAAATTATGGCGAAAGAAAGATCTTTCTTTTGTTTGCGGGAGTTAAGCTCTAAAAAAATCAATGAGATAACATATTTGTCACAAACACAATTAGACGTCTATAAACACATATTTACATATCACGAATTAAAATTTTATGTAAGAGTGAGGCAGTTATTCTATAAGTTCTATGTGTAATAACCATTTAGATGGTGCCAAAAAAATATAACAAAAGACAGAAAAAGAAATGTTCGAAATATTGATAGTGGTGATTTCTTAAAAAGATGCCCAACATACTGCCACATCTAACTGCAGTATAATTTTAATTTTCAAAAATACAATATATGACTAGAGCAATATTTGCAATATTCAAAATGTTAATGTCTAAACTTTTTGGCCACTATTTTGCATGGCTTATATATTTCTGTCTTGGCAATTAATAAATCCAAATCCAACTGGCAATGTATATTGAAGAAGAAGAAGAAAAATGAAGATGATGAAGAAAAAGAAGAAAAAGAAGAAAAAGAAGAAAAAGAAGAAGAAGAAGAAGAAGAAGAAGAAGAAGAAGAAGAAGAAGAAGAAGAAGAAGAAGAAAGAAGAAGAAGAAGAAGAAAAGAAGGGATGGGAGAGGAGAAGGAGAAGAAGAAGAAAGAAGAAGAAAAAAAAAAAGAAAGATAGAAGAGGGAGGAGGAGAAGAGGGAAGAGGAAGAGAAGGGGAAAATGAAAAGAGAATAAAATAAAGAAAAGAAAAGAAAGAAGAAGAGAAGAAGAAAAGAAGAGAAGAAGAAGAAGAAAGAAGAAAAGAAGAAGAAGAAGAAGAAGAAGAAGAAGAAGAAAAATAGAATGAGGGGGAGGAGAGAGAGGGAGAGGAAGAGAGGAAGAATGTAAAAGAAGAATAAAAAAAAGAAAAAGAAGAAGAGGAAAGAAGAAGAGAAGAAGAAGAGAGAAGAAGAAGAAAGAAGAAGAGGAAGAGAGAAGAAAGAGGAGAAGAAAAGAAGAAGAGGAAGAGAAGAAGGAAGAAGAAGAAGAAGAAGAAGAAGAAGAGAAGAAGAAGAAGAAGAAGAAGAAGAAGAAGAGAAGAAGAAGAAGAAGAAGAAGAAGAAGAAGAAGAAGAAGAAGAAGAAAGAAGAAGAAGAAGAAGAACAACAAGAAAAATAAAGAGAAGAGAAGAGAAGAGAAGAGAGGAAGAAGAAAGAAGAAAGAGAAGAAGAAGAGGAAGGAGGAGAGATAAGGATGGGAAGAGAGGGATGGAGAAGGAGAAGGTGAAGAGTAAGAAGAAGAAGAATGAAGAAGAAGAAGAAGAAGAAGAAGAGAAAAGAAGAAAAGAAGAAGAAGAAGAAGAAGAAGAAGAAAGAAGAAGAAGAGAAATAAGAAGAAAAGAAGAAGAAGAAGAGAAGAAGAGAAGAAGAAGAAATAAACAAAAGAAAATTTTAGAAATTGATAAGGTGATATCTCTATGTTATAAATTGGGCAATCATCATTATGACATACACAATGAGGTGAATGGATATCAAAATCATATGGTGAACCTTTTCCTCATAACAGTTTAGGTAAATTTGGTGGTATGGAAAGTGTGAAGAAAGGAGAAAAAGTTTAACATTTTGAAAATGACAAATTCATTTTATCTTAAGCAGAAGTGCACATTACGTTACTACTGCATTTGTAATTTCAGGATATGAACTTTCACTCTTTTCACTTATATCTAACTTTGGATTCAGTCACATGAAAATGTGTCATCTCCAATTAATCAAACCACAAAAAATATGGTTTCTTCTATAATACATCATAATTTCAAAACATTGGAAAGGACAAAACTGTATTCCTTTTAGCAGAAGTGTTTATCTTTTCACAACTGCATTAATTATTTTTACAAGCTTCCTGACAACTGAAGGCATCCACCCAGACCATGCAGCCATATACAGAGTGCATTCATGGAAAGAATGGGACTGCTGCCCAAATGATGCCATTCAGGAACCCAAAGAAGAACTGCCAAGTGGAGTAAATCTCCCCAGGAAAGATTGGTTGACACTGAACAGGGCAAGGTCTAAAGTGGGGAAGACCAAAACAACCTTACAAAATTGGGGACTTTCTTCAGACTGCCGATGTCAATGTGGACACACGGCTCAAAACATGGACCACATCCTTCACTAGTGTGAACTTGGACCACATATCAGTGATATGGACCTGAGAGGCTGCACCCCTGAAGCCATCCAATGGATCCACCACTGGCGCGACACGATATGATGATGATGATGATGATGATCTCCAATTAATCAAACCACAAAAAATATGGTTTCTTCTATAATACATCATAATTTCAAAACGTTGGAAAGGACAAAAACTGTATTCCTTTATAGCAGAAGTGTTTATCATTTCACAACTGCATTAATTATTTTTACAACACGCGTTTTCACTCTCACCACTTCAGCCATAAAATATCTTAACTTTAGAATTAGTCACACTAAATCGTGTGACAATATCAAATTTAACAAGCCAAGAATGTGATTAAAAAAATTAAACATTTTCTCTGAGTGGTCTGAGCCGATATAATTGAGAATTATGAAAGTTTTGAGTGGCAGGTCACCAGACAGTATGGAAATAAAATTGGATCAATTGTAAAAAGACAATATAAAATACAGCCCCACAAGTATATGTGGATTTTCATATACAATGAGATTACATATGTATGTCATAAATACATTATTATAAACACTCATCAAAACTATATACAATGTCATTAAATATCACGATTTAAAAATCTATGTTAGAAAGTGGTCGCATCTTATAATTTATGCGAGCAATAAACATTTAATGGTTATTACAAATCATTAGAACATGTTGGTGATTTCTTTAAAAGATGCCAAATAAAATGCCATATCCAATTACAATGAATTTCATTTTGTTTAAATTCCATCAATGACTTTGCTTAATTCAACATCGTATTATATATTTAAACAAGTAATAAAGATAAAAATACTTTTGGCCCATTTCCTTACAGAAATGATATATTTCTTCCTCGGCAAGGAGCAAATAAACGCACAGTCCAACTGGCAATATATGTTACTTCTAAACTACTCTAACCAATTAATGATTGGGTGACTGAGATGTTCATTATTTGAAGAAAAAAGGAAGGTAAACTACATGTTGAATCAAATAAAAACACAAAATACTTGCTTATTTATATACTGACTACTTGGCCATCACATCATATATTCGAAAACAATGGATCTTTTTGTTTAATTCTTAACTTATTCAAGCTAAATTCTAGACCCCACTTGTCATATAGCTAATATTGTTTTGGCGTGAAAAGTGTGAATAACTTCTCTCTCTCTCCTCTCTCTCTCTCTCTCTCTCTCTCTCTCTCTCTCTCTCTCTCTCTCTTCTCCTCTCTCTGATGTTTATTTAGTAATAATGGCTGGCTAAGAAATTTATCGTTTGAAAATTGATGGACCAAAAAAAATATTAGAAGATCAAATCTATATATGAGAATATATTTTTACAGCGATAATGTAAATAACGGATTTGTGTAAAATTGTTGAGCTTGTAATTTCTTTCTCAGATAAAAGAATATAATTTTTATATTAACAATAATTTCTTCTCTAAGCATTAAGTATTAACATTATACAAAAATATTTCAATATTAAAAAATGAAGTATCTATTCCTTTTGTGAATCGCTTATGTCATATTTGCACAACTGCCATAAAGTATAAAACAAATTCAAAATTACATTCCATTGAAACTCAACATATATGATGTGATTATAAAGCACGAGATAATAAAACATGTACAAGAACATGATGATATTGTGATGTAATTTTGTGTGAATAAGATATCAAACTGTATAATGATAGGAGAAATAAATGGTAGATGCATTATTATTAAAGCGCACCGTTGATGAGACGATTTCACTATTTGTATGACAAAGCCTATCCAACCACAAGATAATTGTAAAACATATTCCTAAATGAAAATGTGTGAGTTGATGTCAACCATATCATTATTGTTTTTTGAAAACGATGGGATATTTTTTAAAATCAAAATTAAAACAATGCTTACTCATAAAAATTCATCATTGTTACCGCTATTTTCATATGATTGGAATAAATTAAAATTCTATCAAGCGTTACTTACGATGACATGTGACAAATGAAAAACAACATTACTCAATTAGGGTGTATAAGAAAATCAGTAGTACAAAGTCCTATTCAACTACAAGTTAATATAAAATCTAAGAACGAAATTTTAGAAATGGACTTATGATTTTAATAATCTCTGAAAAAGAAAAAAATGAAAATGCATTTGCCTACAAACAAAGATCAATTACATATCAATCCAGATAAATACATTCAAATTATTGTTTACTTTAATAATGATTGCTTGGCCGTAATATCAAATATTTGAAAACTTGATGGATCATATTTAAAGAAAAAGAAAATAAATTCTAGTATTTTAAAACAGTCTTTTAAGTTCCTGAATGTTATGCTTCATTTGTTATAAATCTATGACTGCTATAATAAAGAGTGAAATTAATTTTAAATTACTTGATATAAATGATGTAATAATAAAATATATTCCTATTAAAATTAACAAACTACATGATAAAAAAGTGTTGTCATGACAAAATTAAAAGGGCATTATCTATAGAACATTTTGTAAAATATTTATATATTTATAGTTAGGTAACATATCACACATTTTATACAAATGACAATAATAGTTATAACATTAAATTTATAAAAGAAATATACAAAACACCTGAATTTCAATTTATGTATATAATGATAACAAAAGCGTTCTTGAACCTGTTTGTTTTTTAAACAAACTGTAACATATTTTGTCAACATGTGCATTCTAACTAAAACTAAAATATCAAATTACAATTACTACGGCTGACTAAGAAATTTATTACTTGATTAACGATGAATAGTAAAGAAATTAAAACCATGTTTTATAAAAACTTAACGTATTATTAATATTTTGTAATAAGTGCATCACTCTTACCTTTCTTTTAAGAAAAACTATTATTACTTTTGTATCATTGCTAATAAATCAAAAGTGTATAGGCATCGCAAAATTAAAAGGGTATTAGAATATATCTATAGAATGATATGTCAAGCGATCTGTGTAATGTTTAAACAGAGAGGTTTCTAGACACAAATCACTTCTTTAAGTAGTAAGCATTTACGTGTACAGAAAAAATATACTCAAGCTAATCAATATTAAATAAATGAATTGTTCTGTTTTTAAAAAGCTACTGTTATATTTGCATAAATAATGTTAAAGTATTAAATGAGTTTGAAATTACATTCCAATAAAACCAGACATTGATATGACTTTAAAATATTAGACAATAAAACTTATAGGCAATGAATGATACATGAATAAGAGATTAAAATAAGGTAAACTGAATGTTGGATGTAATGAAAGTACATTTATCAAAACTTTATACAAAATGAAAGCTATTTTATACAGTACGCGAGTCATTAACATTAAAATGGCCATTGAAAATTCTGAGACAGGAAAAAAATTTCTTTTAATTTTGATGAGATGACTTTTCTTAAGAAAATTATCTTTCTATCCAACTACAAGGTAATTGTAAGAGATATTCCCATATGTCATGTTGAGAGTTGATGAAATATTGTGAACAAAAAATTAAGATTAAAGAAAAATGACACAACACTGCAACTTGAAAAAATACGACAAAAACAACTGAAAGTTTACCATATCTGAAGTTAAAGATTGGGCATTTAAATCTTATTAACGGTGAATGAAATTCCTTAAGTGCTTGAGTGTATAATATAGGCTTGGAAAGGACGCGATGAAAGGAGCAATGGATAAGAGTCACCATTGAGGGTGAAAGAGTCAATGTGATAGAGTCCCATTGATGGTGACAGAGTCAATGGTGATAAGAGTCACCATTGATGGTGAAAGAGGCAATAGTGATAAGAGTCACCATTGATGGTGACAGAGTCAATGGTGATAAGATTACCATGATGTGAAAGAGGCAAGTGATAAGATCACCATTGCTGGTGAAAGGGCAATGGTGATAAGAGTCACCATGATGTGAAAGTGGCAATGTGATAAGAGTCACCATTGATGGTGAAAGAGGCAATGGTGATAAGAGTCACCATTGATGGTGAAAGAGGCAATGGTGATGATAGTCACCATTGACGGTGAAAGTGGCAATGGTGATGATAGTCACCATTGATGGTGAAAGAGGCAATGGTGATAAGAGTCACCATTGATAGTGAAAGAGCATGGTGATGATAGTCACCATGATGGTGAAAGTGCAATGGTGATAAGAGTCACCATTGATGCTGCTTGTTTGACTTGCTTGTCTTGCTTGCAAGGTGGCAGGGACGATAAAGCCACTTCAAATGATCATGGCGTTCTAAGAGTAATTTTCAGGGTCAGATCGGCAGAGATTGCACCAGCAGAGCTCAAGATGAAGAAAGTATTGTTGATATAAAAGTGATGGCAGGGATGTAGATGATGGAAGCAGCAGCAGTGACAATGATGGTGAAAATGGCAAGGCAGGTGACGTGATGATGGGAATCACTCCGGCAGGGCTATGGTGGTGAAGATGATGATGATGGGAGGCGATTCTGATGGCAATGGTTGTGTTGGGAGGTGATGGCTTTGGAAGGGATGATGGGAAGTAATGGTAGAGTCATAGGGGTTGTGATAGAAGAGACCATGATGTGAGGTTAGTGGTAATAAGTGAAAGCCATGGCTTGGCGAAAATGATAGAAGCAGGTTCAACAATAAAGATCCAGTAAATGGCACAGTTCCAAACCCAGGGTCAAGGTGACCCATCCAGAAAGAGTCAAACAAATCACATCCCTATCCCCGTCTTCAAGACAATTGTAAATCAACATTCTGCCCAAACACATTCGGGCTTCCTGTAGGCCTCCAGTCCGCCTACTGCACTTGGGTATGGACATGAAACACAAACAAATACACCCCCACCGGTAGAAGCACACTTATCTGTATTTCAAATCCATGCGAATGCCAACCACAATCATCTTGTCAACAAAGAACACGAATGTAACTCACCCGGCCCTAACCAGTTGGAATCAACTCAAACCCAAGTCCAGAACCACACCACCACCTTCACTTTATCACTGAATCTACCTCCAGCATCCTCATCCTCCCCACAACTTCCACCCACCACCACCTTCCTCGACGAACACAATCTCTACATCACAATCACTACAACCCCACCAATACCACCATCATCACTTCCTCCACCATTACCTCCCTTCACAACCATTGCCATCATCATCACTTCCCATCATCATCCCTTCACCACCACAACCCTCCCATCATGATTTCCATCATCCCGTCACCCAACAATGCCACCTTCACCAACAATGTCACTATTGTTGCTCCACCAACTACATCCCCATCATCACCTCGCCACCAACAACTCCTCCAACATCTTGATCACTACCATTACAATCCCCGGGGCCCTCCAATATAACCCATCCCATTACTCCGCTGAATACCACAATCATTCTCCATGACCTCACCATCCCTGCTGGCCACCGCCCCTACCGCCCACATATGGCCAATCTCGATTCCTGGAGCTTGATGACGTCAAATATCTGCAACAAAAAGTAACAGATAATAAAATGCAGGAAAAAAAAATCAGTTCTTTGACTTCACATCTAGTTCAACTTTTGTTGATTCTTGTCTAATCCTGGGGCTTTCTATCTTTCAAGATTTTCAAGGTTTGCTTCAACTAAGTCGTTTGTAGTCTTAGTATATACAAACTATTTTGCGAGAGAACTTGTCTTAGGTTATACATACTATTTGATGAAAGGCCTAGTCTTAGTATATACATAACATTTTATAAAAGGCCTGTTCTTAGTATAATAAACATAATCTTTTGTGACAGGCTTAGTCTTAGTATTATATACATACTATTTTGTGAAAGGCCTATTTAACACCTACAATAGACATTGATTGATATCATTCATGGTGCACAAAAAAGATGATCAAAACACATATTGCACGCTATTATTTGCAATTACTGCCTCGATGAAAATATTTACCCCCTGTCTTAGTAGTAGTAGGTAGTAGTTAGTAGTAGTAGAGTAGTAGTAGTAGTAGTATAGTAGTAGTAGTAGTAGTAGTAGTAGTAGTAGTAGTAGTATATGATGATGTGGTAGCAGTGGTTGTATTTGTAGTGAAGATTATGTTTTGGTGCATGTACTAGTAGTTGTAGTGATGATGAGGTGGAGTTGACTGCATTTGTAGTAGTAGTAGTAGTGGTATGATGATAATGTGCTTGTGATTGTAGTTGTATTGGAAGTAGTGATAATGATGTGGAGGCGGTGGTTGTAGTAATAGCAGTGGTAGTGGTGTTGATGGTGGTGGCTGTAGCAGTAGTGATGATGATGTGGTGGTGGTGGTGGTTGTAGAGAGGAGGATGAGTGGCGGTGGTGGTTGTAGTAGTAGTGGTAGAATGTTGATGTGGCGGTGACGGTTGTAGTCGTACTGGTATTGATGATGTGATAGTTGTGGTTTCAGTGATGATGATGTGGTGGTTGTGGTTGTGGTAGTAGTGGTAGTGATGATAATGTGTTGGTAGTAGTGGTTGTAGTTGTGGTGATGTGCAGTGGTCGTGGTGTGGTGATGATATGTAGGTGGTTGTACTGGTGGTATTAGTAATGATGACGGGTGGTTGTGGTTGTAGTAAAAGTTGTAGGATATGATCTGGAGGAGCTAATTGTAGTAACGATGGTGTTGTAACAAAGTTTTATTAACGATAATGTGGTGGTGGTGGTTGTTGCAGTGGTGGTAATGATGTATAATGGTGGTTTAGTAGTAATTGTGGTGATGATGTCATGGTGGTTGTAGTGGTAGTGGCAGTAGTGTTGATGTGGTGATGATAGCTGTAGAGCAGTGGTATTGATGATGATGATGTCGTGGTGGCGTTTCAGTAGCAGTGATGAGTGGTGGTGATGATTGTAGAAGTAGTAGTAGTAGTGGATGATGTTGATGATGGTGATGATGATGTGATGTTGGTGGTGATAGTGGTAGTAGTATTAGATGTTAGAATTAGTAGAAGAGTAGAAGTATATAGTATAGATATGTAGTAGGTAGTTAGTAGTAGTAGTAGTGTAGTAGTAGTGTAGTATAGTAGTAGTAGTAGTAGTAGTAGTCAGAGACGCAACTTTAAATTTGGCTCACAGGAGTTTCAGACACCACTCATAGGAATATCAATGCCGAAAGAGGAATTTCCGCACACAAGAGAAAGGAATTGGAATGTTACATAAACACATTGCCAAATACAATCCAAAGTTTCCTGTAGTATACTGGTGGTAGTGAGGATAGGTGGTGTTCGTGGTTGTAGTAATAGTGGTAGTGATGATGATATGGTAGTGATTGAAGTAGTAGTGGTAGTGATGATGAGTGGAGTGTGTGAAGAAGATTGTAGTAATGATGAATAGTTGGCATAGTGGTTGTAGTTGTGGTGTGTGTGAGTAGTGGTGATGTGGTTGTAGTAAATATGGTAGTGATGTGAGTGGTGGTGTGAGTAGTAGTGGTAGGATGATGTGTGTAAAGTGGTTGTAAAGTAGTGGTAGTATGATGATGTTGCAGTGTGGTTGTTGTAGTAGTATAGTGTGTAGTGGTGATGAGATGTGGT
>NC_088360.1:60961807-61041807 GCF_034508935.2 Berghia stephanieae | reverse complement strand
TAAGACAGTATCTGTCTTTGTCTAATAAATTGAAGCTTACAATTGAATACGTATCGTTATTTCACTATTTCTATAAGCACATGAAAGCTTTCCTTGTATTTTGAGGTGCTTCATTGTAAAAATCACCTGCAAAGAATCTCAGTTCTTAAAATACAAAGGGGCATAACTCTTGCTTAGTTTACCCTAGATACGGTCTGCCGCCTGGAATGATGACACCGGATGTTGCTTATTGTTGTATGCCAGATTCTTATCGTTGTATGCCAGACTGGCATTTTCTTTTTTATGTGTTTTATTATTATGTGCGAATTTAATGTATAATGTTTTTATACGTTTTGAACCCGTTTTTGAACAAATAAACGTATATTTGAAAATGGGTAATAAAAACAGTAAAACATTTTTTTGACGTGTTCAATCATTTGGATTTCACGTGGGGTTCTTTGCCGTTTTTTTTTTGTCTGGTGTGTTTGTGTTTTTCACGCCGCGGCATTTCGATTCTCATCGTTGTATGCCAGATTGGCATTTTCTTTTTTCGTGACCAGCATTTTCTACAAAATTATGTGTTTTATTATTATTATGTATGTACATGAATATAATATGTATTATATGCGAATTTAATGTCTAATGTTTTTATACGTTTTTGAACCCGTTTTTGAACAAATAAACGTATATTTGAAAATGGGTAATAAAAACAGTAAAACATTTTTGACGTGTTCAATCATTTGGATTTCACGTGGGGTTTTTTGCCGTTTTATTTTTTTTTTTTTTGTCTGGTGTGTTTGTGTTTTTCGCGCCGCGGCATTTCGATTCTCGTAATGGCGTTACAATTATTATATGCTCATGCGAGGACAGAAGAAGACGCTATTCTCTTTCTCCAGACTAACGGGTTATTAACAAGAAATCCACCAAATTGTGCGACTTGCAACCGAGTCACCACTCTTATAAAGAAAAGTGCCACAAGTGACAACAGGTACTGGCGTTGCCCTACCCACAAGAGTGTCAAAGTTCCCTTAAGGAGAGGATCGTTCTTTGAACATCAGTGTCTTCCCCTGAGGAAAATTGTTGAGCTGCTCCTTTTGTGGGCTTTCAAGGAGCCGATTCTAAACAGTACAGGGCTCACTGGAGTGAGTGAAAATTCTGTTTTACAGTGGTATGGTTTTTTTCGAGACATTTGTTCGTGGTGGCTTTTGAACAACCCGTACCAAATAGGTGGTCCAGGCCTCACAGTCGAGATCGACGAAAGTCTAGTGGCCAAAAGAAAAAACAACGTGGGCCGAGTTGCTGAGCAACGGTGGGTGTTTGGTGGTGTGTGTAGGAGACGGGACAGGGATTTTTAGTGGTCGTGGATAACGACAGATCAGCGGCTAGACTGTTGCCACTTATTCAGGAGCACATCGCCCCTGGTTCCACTATACACAGTGACGGCTGGGCTGCATACAACGGGATAGCCAACCTCCCAGTCCAACCTCCATATCAACACCTGGTGGTGAACCACACAGCTAACTTTGTTGACCCCCAGACAGGCGCATGCACCAACACTATTGAGTGCTATTGGAAGAACTGCAAACGCAGGTTCAAATCTATGCTGGGTGTCCACAGTAGTCAACTGGAATCTCATTTGGATGAATTTATGTGGAGGGAGCTATACGGGAAGACTCACCAAGAAGCCCTTCGACATATTATTCTCCATCTTTCGCAGTGGTATCCAGTATAGGGTGAGTTATAAATACTGTTTACTACTAGTATATGAAAAAAAAAAAAACCAACAAAACAAAACAAAATCCAGTCCAGATCTAATTATCTACTATGAATCTAGAAATAGATATATTTAGATCTCGAAGCGATCTAAATTTTATATTTTAAAAGATATTAGATCTAAAAAAAAAATAATTAAAAAAATAAAAATTTTGGCCAAAAAATAATTTGGATCTAGATTTTATATTTTAAAAGATATTAGATCTAAAAAAAAATTGATTAAAAAAATAAAAATTTTGGCCAAAAAATAATTTGGCCAGAAATTATTTGGGGGTCCCGAGTTTGCGTAAAAAAATAAAAAAGATTTGGCCAGCAATTTTTTGGGTCCCGAATTTGCGTAAAAAATATAAAAAATTTGGCCAGAAATTATTGGGGAAATTTTTGGGTCCCCGAGTTTGCGGTAGTACCGCATAACTCAGTTAATTATTTTGACCTCCAATCTTGACTCATATTACACTACACAGCTGACAAAGTTTAAAATATTTGGCTTATGAGGCTGTTAAAAGCTATTGAATTCAATGCTTTCAAATTCAATTTACTTTTGAAAAAACCGTTAACAGTCTAATTAATGTGGATTATACTCATTCAGATGAATTCAGTTCAGATTGGTATGAATGTCGATTTTTATGTCTAGTCTAGTGCAATATTTTTTTTATTATATATATAAAAAAATTCAATACACCATGAAAAAGAGCGCTATGTAAACACACGAAAAGGCTTTATGTGCCGGCGTTATAGTTATGTGACACAGAAGGGTATGGACCATGGATAATGGAATTGTGTATGGGCGTGTACAGATAATTTGGGGTGACCAATTTGGTTCGATATTATGGACCCTGAAATTGAAATCCATCCATTTTATTTTATTTGGATTCGGAATGAATTTACTACAACGAATAAAGCTTTAACTGTAAGCGAAGACGTCTATTATCTGTAGTGTAAGAAATTAGACTTTGACTTTGAATTCTATATCTAGAGCCTAGGCCTAGGTATCTCGACAGTATTTAACATCTACAACACAACGCAAACGAATAATATTACCATATATTTAAAGGAAAGTCCTCAAAAATATTATAGACAACGCTACTATATGATCATTAGCCAGCTAATTATAATATTACATTGATATGTGCCATTAAGTTTCGAATAGTTTCATATCTTTGATCACTTGGTGCCTTGTGGTTTCTTTTATCGTCTAATTTTTTTTCTTCAGTAGGAGTTTACAGTCTACAGCTGTTAAAAAGTTGTCGTACTCGTACTATATAAATCTTTATCATTTATCCAATCATTGTCAAATTAATTGTTAAGCAATAATTATTAAAATATCATGTCCTTACCCTACAACTCTTTCCCGGTGAACTGAGCCAAGAGAAAGAAAGAGAGAGAGAGAGAGAGAGAGAGAGAGAGAGAGAGAGAGAGAGAGAGAGAGAGAGAGAGAGAGAGGGGGGGGGGGGGGGAGGGAGAGAGAGAAATATAATTCCTACCTCGTGATGAAGTCTCCGTTACGAATCCAATCCTTTGAAGAATACACGATCCAATCCGGTCTCTTGATTCCGTCCTGTTGTGAATTTTTGAAAAACGTAATTCTTGTAAATATTTTGAATTTATATATAAATAGATTATTGAAGAAATTATGTTTTGAAAGAAATGCAGTCTCACCACCTAATATAATTAACAATAACTTAGATGGTTTTTTTTGGGTTTTTTTTTTTACCTCAACAGTTAATCTCTCGAATATGAATTATCTCCATGAATCTGTTCACTTTCATAAATACCTCATCTTGATTAATAATGAAGGCAATCTAAGGTGGCATATCGGTATCTACTATTTCAGTTTGTAAAATTCAAACATGATTTTTTTTAAATCACGATAAAAAGATTAAATTTCTTACCTGTAGGTGATGTCGACTCCCTTGAAATTTCGTTGTCTTCCTGGATGATCCATCTGAAACTCAAACAATTAATAGTGATTAAACACTGGTGTTGGGATACTGTTGGAGTCCAAGAAAATGACGAACGAAACTGAAAAAAGCCCCTGAAAACTTACCATTCTAGATGAAATCTTACAAAATGAATCCGGTCCTGTCCTCCGTCGTCTTCCAACTTATGTGAACTCTGAAATGATCTAGAAACTGGTGATTCGTCATGGGAATAATACAAATACAAATAATTATAATACAATACATATAAAGACGGTACCGTCAAAAAGGGGTGTTGATTAGTAAAAATACAAAACATAGGCCTATAAGTTAGAAAATGAGATTACGGTTTCCCAACCTCACCAAGCCGAGAATCGCCGCAAACTGAAGATAAAATTTCGCGGGGTGTGTAGATGTGATTTGTTTTAATGGAAATGTAAACAACTCATGGGCGGTGGATACAGATGGCCTTAATTCTCTAAAGACGCGGTTACATTATCAGGCTGAAGCCGTGTCATTTATATGTTAAAAGTACGGCAAGCGCAGAGACAAAATGGTTATTGACCACAATAACGATCTTCAATACCTTCGTGCTGGCGTGGCGTGATCAACGATTTCGAGGTCACAAAAAAAAAAATAAAAAAATAAAAAGATAAAAAAAATGACATCAAAAAGTAAAGACATGACAGGGCAATTTTCTACACGATTTTAAGAATAACCAGCGTGCTTTTAAGTTTAAACCCGATTAAGTTCTCCATATGACGTAAATATTACATTATCAGATTAGTAATATCATGTGTATCTTTAGCGACGATGACATAAAATAGCGTTGTGTTTTATTTATAGAGGTGACTTAACGGTATACTACAAACTAAAATCGGATAACTTTACTCATCCAAAGGGGTGATCAACTAACTGAACCTAATGCTACCGGTAATTGTATGACAATGTGGATATGGCTTTAAGGTACGGTAATTAACACGGAGAAATTATTTCTATATATATGACACATTGTTTAAAAAGCTACGTGTGAGATGTGATAACCCCTTAATATACTAATACTATGACTGGTTGTGAAGTAATCAAAACGCAGGACTCCTATTGATTAAACACACAGTCTCATGCATGAACACTTTTCAGTTTTCCAATTTTCTTACAATAACCCAATAACATCATCGTCATCACCATCATCATCATCATCATCATCACCATCATCATCATCATCATCATCATCATCATCATCATCATCATCATCTCATAATAATGATAACAATAATGATGATAATCATCGTCTTCATTATCATTATCATCATCGGTATCATCATCATCATCATCATCATCATCATCATCATCATCATCACATAATGATAATAAAATAATAATAATAATAATAATAATAATAATAATAATAATAATAATAATAATAATAATAATAATAATCATCATCATTCATCATCATCATCATCATCATCATCATCATCATCATCAGCAGCAGCAGCAGCAGCAGCGACATCATTATCATCATCATTATCACCATCGTCGTCGTCGTCGTCCTCGTCGTAGTTAAACATTTTTTTTTGTTTGTTTGTTTATATTTTGGGTTTTTTTTTTGGGGGGGGGGGGGGTGTGAAGGGGGAGTAGAGAGACCGAGAAAGAGCAAGAGCGTGTGATAATATATATATATATATATATATATATATATATATATATATATATATATATTATATTATATATATATATATATATCCTCGAACTCATCGGGACAAGCAAAAGCGTTCGAGGAACGAGGAAACAGTAGTTCGAGAAAACCGTACATTGCCATTGCATTTTATGGAGAATAGGGGGAGAGGGTAAGGGGCAATGTGCCTCGGGGGTATGGTCTTTGCTTCGTACCCGAAAGATACATAGCTCCAATATCCACCACGTTATATGGTCTTTAGCAAGCCACCTCTCCGTAACACAATTTGTGGCGCTGTGCTGCGGCTGACCTCTGGGTGATTCCAGTCTTCCCTTAGAATAGACCCTAAGATAAATTTCTGATTGAGGATGAATAAAGAGAACTTTATTATTTTTTACTCTGTTGATATGTTACAATGGGTTGGTGTTTGTTTGTGTGAGTGAGTGAGTGAGTGTGTGTGTGTGTGTGTGTGTGTGTTGGAGGGGGAGGGGGGGGGGGTTACTGTATCACAACATTTATTTACAATGGTCATCATTGCCTTTTTCACCCTGGGTCAGGGTATAGGCCACAGACAAACAGTTTCCATCCTTCTCTATCCTGAGCCAACTTTTTTTTATCTCATTACCACTTCTCTGTATATCATCTTCTTTAATTCTTCTCCATGTTCCTCGTGGCCTTCCCCTTGATCTTCTGCCCTGAGGGTTCCAGTCCAATACTTTCTTTGTTATAGTTGAGTCATTCTTTCTTAGCGTGTGTCCAATCCACCTCCATCGTCTTCTTCCTATATCCTCTCCCACTGGTTTCTGCTGTGTTCTTTTCCATACTTCTTCAATTTACAATGGTGGCCAACAATAATCATGGCGCGTGGCATTGGAATTGGAACTAATGGCGAAGTGTATGCGAAATGGCGATGGAGTATGTGAGTGGCTGTGAGTGTCGGCTTATGTATGATATAGATAGTATGCGCTTGGCTGAGACGCCCATAACATTGCCATCAGGAAGAATAACGGACCAACACACAAAACTGTGTGTTTCCATGAACGTTTATAGTCAGGTTAATACAGTTCAGTGAGCATTACTCATAAACGCGGATGGCAAAAAACAATAACAAAGACCTGAGTGACGTCATCTTCGAACTATCTATACTGCATATACATTATTGCACATACACACATGCAGTGTATACAGATACAGACATAAATAACTGTCATTGTCACAGTAAGTCATCATTCGTCGAAATCAACGGGCACATTAAAAAACATTTAAGTAAATTAATGAATTAATTAATTTTTCTTAGATCGGTTAGGTGAAATTAGTTCGAGGAAACCGTGTTCGAGGTATAGAAAAAAAATTAGTTCTAGGAAGAATTGGAACAATAACAAAGAATATTCAGGGACAAATTCTGGACATTCGAATGAGACCGAGGAACCGTGTGTTCAAGCAAACAGTGTTCGAGGAAACCGTGCTGGAGTGTTTATATATATAAATATATATATATATATATATATATATATTATATATATATATATATATATATATATATATATTTATAGATAGATAGAATGCGCTTGGCCAAGGAGTTCACAACATTGCCATCCGGAAGTATAACGGACCAACACACAAACTCTATGTAACCATGAACTTTTATAGTCTGGTTAATACAGTTTAGTGAGAACAACTCACAAACGCGGATGGCAAAAACAATAACAAAGGCCTGAGTGACGTCATCTTCGAACTATCTATATATAGTATGCGCTTGGCTAAGAAGCTCATAACATTGCCATCCGGAAGTATAACGGACCAACACACAAACTCTGTGTAACCATGAACTTTTATAGTCTGGTTAATACAGTTTAGTGAGAACAACTCACAAACGCGGATGGCAAAAACAATAACAAAGGCCTGAGTGACGTCATCTTCGAAAAATATATATATTATTATTATATATATATATTATATATATATATATATATATATAAGAGAGAGAGAGAGAGAGGAGAGAGAGAGAGAGATGAGCGAGATAGATAGATAGATAGATAGATAGATAGATAGAAAGAGTGGGGAAGAAAAAGAGTGGAGAAACAAGAGACACACACACACACACACGACAACAAAAGAGAGAGAGAGAGAGAGAGAGAGAGAGAGAGAGAGAGAGAGAGAGAGAGAGAGAGAGAGAGAGAGAGAGAGAGATGAAATGAGGAGGCAACTCAACAACGGTCTCAAAAAATTTCCCAAACACCAACCTCCGCTTAACGTCAATTATAGACCTCAACAACATCAATGACAAAAACCTGTCTATAGATAGATCGAAGTTGACGTAACTCAGGTCTTTGTTATTGATTTTTACCATCCACGATTATGAGTAATTCTCACTAAACGGTATTAACCAGACTATACACTTTAAGGTTACACATAGTTTTGTGTGTTGGTCCGTTATACTTTTGGTTATATATATATATATATATATATATATATATATTATATATATATATATATAAGAGAGAGAGAGAGAGAGAGAGAGAGGGAGAGAAAGAGAGAGAGAGAGAGAGATATATAGATAGATAGATAGAAAGATAGAGTGAAGGAAAAAGAGTTGGAGAAAGAAAGAGACAGAGAGAGAGAGAGAGAGAGAGAGAGAGAGAGAGAGAGAGAGAGAGAGAGAGAGAGAGAGAGAGAGAGAGAGAGAGAGATGAAATGAGGAGGTAACGTGTAAATTGAATTTGCTGGCTTTGATTGGCCTCGTCATGATTGATGGTATTTGCTCACGGAAAGCTCAGTTCACATTAAAAAAAATAATTAAACAGCATATTAATTTGTACAAATAGGTTTCCTTGTATAAGTAACCACTGAGTTGTTCACATCAAAGAGACCATCAAGCATCCAAATTGTACCAAAAGGCTTACCTTTTTTCTGAGTTGTTTGATGTGAATGAACAGATACAAAATTGTAACGCACAATTTTAAATAACCGTTTGAGTCGACGGGTGATTACCCTTAATGGGGAAGAAAAATCGTGACATCAAACCCTCTACTCTTTTGGTTCCTAAATCCTTGGGAATTAGTATGTAACCAGTCCATCCGAGTATTAATAACGAAATAATGAATAGGTTACATAAAAGTGGCATAACTATTTCAGTATCAGGATAATAGACAGATTTTTCGGTTTATAGGATGTAACAGCGAGGACGCATGATCTTTATTAACTACCAGCATATTATATTTAGACTATAAATAAGATATACCTCAGACACCAGAAGGTAAATTACACAAGGTGTGTATCCAGTCCCCAGGAAGGGTGGTTTTACACTTCCAATGAAATAGGGACCATTTTGTTCCTTTTACTGAAAAAAAAAGTTTGCAACTTGTTCGTATATCATTCTGTAAAAAAATAGTTATAGGATTTTTAGATTTGTAAGAAATTCAGAGCTCTCTTGTAGAAATTTAACATGGGCTGTATTGAAGAATGTTTACCACCAACAACTTAAAAAAAAAGATAATAACACACACAAAACACATACACACATATAATATATATATATATATATATAATATATATATATATATATATATGTGTGTGTGTGTGTGCATGTGTTTGTGTGTGTGTGTGTGGTGTATGCATATAATATATGTATGTATGAAATATTATAATATCAGCAACATTCATATTATTATCACTGTTAGGATATTTATCGCCATTGTCACTATTGCTGGAACTACTATCATTATTTTCCCCATAACTATTATAATAAGTAAAAATTAATATCATAATCATCATCATCATCATCATCATCAACGTCGTCGTTGTCGTCGTCATCATCAGCATCATCTTCATAATCGTGACTACTACTACGACACCTTCCATCTTAAACAGCTTAGAACAGTTCGGGGAATCAAATACCTACCAAAAAAAAAAAAAAAATTAAATAAAACAACCCTAAAAACACTGTACCAAGAGTGTAACAAAACACTGATCTCTCTTCAATACTTAAAACCAGGTGAAGTTTGTATGGACACATCCTGAAACGAGATTCTGAAATACCAGCACATCAATCTATGTTATTTTACTTCACCAATTTGGGACCTGAACCCAATGGACGCCCAGTCATCTGGGCACTCAACAACGGTCTCAAAAGATTTCCCAAACACCAACCTCCGCTTAACGTCAATTATAGACCTCAACAACATCAATGACAAAAACCTGTCTATAGATAGATCGAAGTTGACGTAACTCAGGTCTTTGTTATTGATTTTTACCATCCACGATTATGAGTATTTCTCACTAAACGGTATTAACCAGAATATACACTTTAAGGTTACACATAGTTTTGTGTGTTGGTCCGTTGTACTTCCGGATGGCAATCTTGTGAGTTTCTTAGCCAAGCAGTGCATGGGCCAGTGGGCGAAACCCTCCCCCCCCTGGGGGAGTTTTCGCCACATGGTTTTTCTGAAACAGCACTATATCTTGAGTATTAATCCGGGTGTTACCGTTTTTTCAAGTGTCATTTACGAGAGTTACGGCCCTTGAAAGGTCATTAGGTGCAATTTTTTGTGAAATCGTTTTTGTGCATAAAATGGTTGTTTATCACCTTAAAATTGTTTCACATACAATCAATAATGGAATTTTATTGTAATTTCTCATTTTTTGCCTCATGTCATAAAATATTTTACAAAGCCATATAGCGTTTTTAAATCTTTGATAGCCATTTTCTCTATAATTTGAAAAAAAATCTATTACAGTGTACTTGTTTCCCTTCAGGATGAATAAACAAGAGGGATTTTGCACTAGCACAATTCAGGCATGCTTCAGGGACATATAACACAAATTAATCCGGGTGTTACAGTTTTTTCAAGTATCATTTACAGGAGTTATGGCCCTTGAAAGGTCATCGGGTGCAATTTTTCGTGAACTCATTTTTGTGAATAAAATGATTGTTTATCACCCTAAAATTGTTTCGAATGCAATAAATAGTGGAATTTTATTGTCATTTCCCATTTTTTGCCTCATATCATAAAATATTTTACAAAGCCATATAGCGTTTTTAAATCTTTGATAGCCATTTTCTCTATAATTAGGTACGGAAAACCCACTTATCGAGTCATGGTTTTATTGGCAAACAGAGAAATTCAACTCAAATCGTCACTTTCTATTTCTCATTTTTAGTCCGCCAAATAAAACGTGTTTGGTATCAAATTAAATCTCAAATCTTCATCTTTTAAAAAATGTTTATGTTTTTTTCATAGGATTCACGGTTATTTCATGGCTTTGAGTTGAAGAAGGGTGGTATAAGCCGATTTCGGAACCGGCGCTCGACAACTCGAACACCGTAATCTGACAGTCGTCCTTTCTCGCCGCTCGGCTGGTCGCGTCAGCACTATTAATAGTAACGTGAATGGCAGCATCGGAAAGAAAATTGAATAAGCTTTCATTCGATACCAGATTCGCATTTTTATGATTTTTTTTCAAGCTTGAAATTTCAAGTTAAATACTTTAAATTGATAAAAAATTAACGAAAATTTTGAAAATTTGGACGATTCTGGTATCAAAAGAAAATTCAAAATCACAGCTTTAAAATGATGTATACGAAAGCCAAATTTATAGCTTTGCGTTAAACAGCCAACCGAAAACGAAACGACAACATTTGTTGAATTCACTTCCCCACAAGCCGGCTGAGGCAAGGCACGATGGCTGACAGTGACAACAGGCTCTCGCTATGATGATACGTTGAGTTAGAAAATAACCTTTTCGACCACGATATATGGAGGAAAGACTATGTTTACGTAAGTTAGAAGTTGAAGCTATGATAAACCTCTCTTTTTATGTTAAAAAGTTGTCAATCGAACATGATTTTGCCTTTTTTTTTTTTTTTTTTTTTTTGGTTGTCGTTGTTGGTGATGGTGAGTGTGGTGGTTGTACCTATATGTCAAATACATTTTTTAAATTTTGTTTTGATTAATAAATTAGTGGTCGAAAACGAAATTATACCTTTTCTTGTTCCTTTAATAGTATATCTAGATCAAAAAATAGGCAAAGTTATGGATATGAAAATTATTGAATTTTGATAGGGCTCATCTATACCGTCACTACTATTGATCATAATGAACTTAGCCTGCACATTTTTCACCTTGATGCTATATCTATAACTATAGCATTTCCCTAGCTTAGTTTGCTCTCCTGGTATATAAAAATAAACGAGAGTTTAGTTTAATCCTCTACCTGTTTTATGAATTATTCTATAGATGAGATTGTTAACTTGAGAATTGATTTTGCATCCACTTCACAGATTTGTCAGAAGACGATGACTATCATGGATTTAAAGCCACATTCCTCACCACTGGACAGGGCAGAAGACCAAATCCACCCACAATTTTGCAATGGAAGAACAAACACCTGCTTCAATTGTACCAGATTAAAGAAGAAGGGCAAAAGACATGGAATGATGTAAGTAGTGACCTGATTTTAAATTAAAATGGGTGACAACAAATGAGTTGATATTTCACTCAAAAGTGGAAAAAAGATAAAAGACCCCCTTGTCCACCCAGCAGTAATTGCTGTTAGATCTAGTGGAAAGTAATTTGTGATAGACTAGCATCCAATCAAAAGTTAGCACAAAATTGTTGAAACTCAGATTTCGTGGGCCTAATGGCTCTTATTAACTTAAGGAGGGCTACATTTTTTTGTTTTAATTTTTTTGTAGTATTTAAAGTTAAAGCAGAAAAATAAATGCATGAAAATACGAACTATTTGATTTTATGTTGAAGAATGCTCATAAAGTGACCAATATATTTATCCTTTTGCTTGTGATATATATATGAGTTGCCCTCCTACTTATTCTGGAATAATGAAGGTGCATTGTGTTATTTTTTTGTTAGTACTGGAAGATCAATTTTTCAAATCCAGGCTGTCGCAAACTTTGGTTGGAAGTTGTGTATTTCAGTGATGTTGTTCTGCTAGATATCATTATTATTGAGGATTTGATTTCTGTCACACAATCACTCAATTTTTTTAAAAATATTTTTTTTTACTTTATCACTGAAGTAGAGCCAAATGTGTTTGCAGGTAAATGATATCGATTTTTATTTTTCAGGTTGGCATTTGGTTGGACAAGTTACTGCCTCAGCTGAACCTGAAGACAAGGGCAAAGGCTGTTATTGACAGAACCGTGTCGAGATTCCACAAATGTCCAGACGACAAGATAACATCTTTTTTGAGTGAAAACGTAGATTTCAACCACATTGACGACTGTCTCGCCAGCTATGGAATCACGAGGGATACAATATTTTATCCACCTGGTGATTTTGTAGGTTGTACAAATGTTACTAATGAATTTGTTGTTAAACTTATGCAATGTTATAAGAATGTCGGGGTCGAGAAGAAGGTAGTTGTTGAGTGGGTCTGGAAATTAGGTGCTTCCACTATTCCTTTGGGTAAATTACAATATGCCATTAAAAGGGTCATGGACCAGTATAATAAACTGTCTAGCTCAAGAGGTCGTGATTCTTCTTCCGTAGATTCTTTTCTACAAACAAAATTTTGTTTAGCATCAATAGTAATACCTGCATCTTCTAATTCAGAAGTAGTACAAATTGTAAATCCTTCCCCTGTACCATCACCAAAACCATGCAAATTTGAAATGAAAGGTGTCATGAATGCTTTAAAAGAAGTAAGCGAAGAAAAAAATGTTTTGGAGAAATCATTTGGTGAATCTCAATCAGCGATTGGTAAGCTTCAGGGAAAAATTGATGATTTGAATGAAGTAGTTAGGACAATAAAGCAAGACCTTAAGTCTTCAAAAAAACAAGAAGCTCGATTGGAGAATGTTATTATGAACAAAGATCAAGAAATGGCAGATAATAAACAACTTTTGAAAACCCTTCAGGAAAGAATATCATACCTTGAAAATAAATCCATCAAGTTAAGTAGCAAAAATAAAAGTTTGAAAGAGGATAACAGGAAGTTGAAGAATGAAGTAAGTGAATTAAAAAAACAAATATTTGATTCTAACCAACAGCTAGATGTGAATATAAAATCAGGCCATAATAATACCTACACAGATAATGTTAGGCAAACTGTACTGAGATTGACAGCTGAGGGTGGTGTGTCAGAGGAAAATGTTGAGAATGTTTTGAGGATAGTTTCAAAGGGTATTTTTAATTATGACATCAGAGAGAATTTGCCTTGCCGAAAAACCTGTCATAACATTACTGTAGAAGGTCATGTTCTTTCAAGTATCCAAGCTGCTGAAGCTATTTTGAAATCTGAAAATGTAACCTTACATGTAGACGGTACATCTCGTGACCAAAAAAAATTTGTTAACCATCAGATCACATTAGATGATAGTAGTAATTTATACCTAGGTTTTTCTGTGGTGGCCACTGAGGATGCTAATACCATTCTCGACGTAACTATTTCTATTTTGAAGAGATTATCAGACTTTTATGGAAGCTACTCTGGTGAGGAAAAGGAAAAAGTTTTCCATGATCTTTTATTAAAAATCACTAGCACAATGACTGACCGTGCAGCCTCCATGAAAAGTTTTGGGAAAAAATTCCAAGAATTTATAACTTCTGAAACAGGAAAAGAGCATTTGATTTTATTTTTAAATTGTAATGCACACTTTTTATTGGGTCTGAGCGATTCTTGTACAAAAGGTTTGCGTTGTTTTGAAAAAGAGATGAGTGAAACAGGGATTAGGTTAGGTAGAGACAATGACCCTCAGTTTGCTCATTTTGATAGTAATTCTGAAACGAGCACAGTTCGTTTAATTAGGACGCTTTGCGATATTTTTGGTCCAAGGCCTGATCAAAAAAATGGACGGAGAGAGGACTGGAAAGTATTTTGTCCAACAACAACAATTCCTTCATTTAAATCAAATAGATTCAATTGCTTCTTTCTGGCAGCAGCGAGTATTATCCATCATTTAGATGATTTGAAATCATTTTTTCAATCTGGTGTTTTGCCAGATGATGTAAATCGAAAAGTAAAGAGTGTTTGTGCAGATATACTTGATGACAATCTTGTTGATATTATCTATTGCATTGCAATTCTGTATTTAAAAGTTAGTGGTCCTTTTTGGAGTCTCCTGCATTCTTCTGTGAAGTATGTTGACTTTTATGAGTATGTTAAGGATATGTCTGATCACTTTCACAAGTGGGCAGTTGATCCATCAGAGTTAATAGATCCAAATTTCTTATGTTTATTTGGCGAGAGGTTTGCTCTCAGATGTCCTCAGAGGACCTCAGTTGATAGTTATGTCCCCTGTAATCGTGACAGAGTCTCTCAGATTTTAATTAAAGTTTGTGGGGAATGTTCAATTGTTACTGAAAGACAGCTTTCAGATTTTATTTCTGGCCGTTTCAGCACTCCATCAGATAGTTCAGTCTCCAAAGCCATATCACACTGTGAGTTAACAAATCTCATTGGCGAAAGCGCTTTTGGGGATTTGGACTACGACATTAGGAAGAGAGCAAACTGTTCTGTGCTTAGTAGATCATCATCTCATAGTGTTAAAAGAAATAAAACAGCTAGTCATTTTCTTGACAATCGCACTAGGGCTGATAGAGCACACTTAATGTCAGTTGCCAGGAAAAGAGGTAGAGACATGATGGAGGAAGTTAAAGAACATGAAAAGTCTGTAGCTAATGAAGTAAAGCGGAGAATGATTGACAATCAAGAGAAGAAAATTCAGAAAGCAATAAATGAGATAACAACTAGTTCTGAATTAATGAAACGTATAAATGAAAATGGTGGTCTATGCAATTCTTCTATTGATATTGATGAACTATACAATAAGCTTTTGCAGGAGAAAAAAACTAAAGCTATGATATTGTCTGTCTTTAAAGATCAGCTGAGGTTTCATAAAGTTATTAAGAAGCAAAAACATCTTCATCTCGGTGGCTCTCTGACAGAGGTCATAGAACGACTAAAAGAACATATATCAGATTAGTGAGGCAGATGTGTATATATACTAATATTTAATGTAAATATTGATGTTTATATTCCATTATGAATGTTCTTTCTTACCATAATGATTTTTACATACTTTTGAACTCAATTTTTTTTTTTTGGATTTTTTTAAATTGTTGTGATTATTGTAATAAATGTATTTATACCTGTAAAAAATGTGTTATAGATTTTGTTACAAGGCTTTAATCTCTATTTGTCTGAAATAGAAGTGTAGAGCTAATTTTCCTCTTTAATTTGGTACCAAATACTTGTATACTGATGTTAAAAATACAATTTCTAAAGTCGGTTGAATACGGTCTATTTTCGATCTTTTGTAACTTCGCGTTGAAATTGGTAATTTTGGCTTTTGTGGGTACTTTGGGGGAACATTATTTCTTTTTTACTAAGAGTTGAGCTCAGGAAAAAAATACACATATTGTGTATAAAAAGATGTCTATTGTTAGTAAGTTTCAGAAGTCTGGCTTGATTATTTATGAAAATATGACATTTTGAAAATGGACGAAAACTTGATTTCAAAGAAGCCCGATTTTGGGCGATTTTCGACAAATTTCGAAATAGCATATCTTTTTAAATTTTAAACCGATTTTAATAATTTTTGTACCATTTTAACCAGGAAAAAAAGTTCTACCCATTGAATGCAAATTAAAGACAACAGTTCTATAATCTAAATTTGGGTTTTCCGTACCTACTATAATTTGAAAAAAAATCTATTACAGTGTACTTGTTTCCCTTCAGGATGAATAAACAAGAGGGATTTTGCACTAGCACAATTCAGGCATGCTTCAGGGACATATAACACAAATTAATCCGGGTGTTACAGTTTTTTCAAGTATCATTTACAGGAGTTATGGCCCTTGAAAGGTCATCGGGTGCAATTTTTCGTGAACTCATTTTTGTGAATAAAATGATTGTTTATCACCCTAAAATTGCTTCAAATGCAATAAATAGTGGAATTTTATTGTCATTTCTCATTTTTTGCCTCATATCATAAAATATTTTACAAAGCTATATAGGGTTTTTAAATCTTTGATATTGATAGCCATTTTCTCTATAATATGAAAAAAATATATATTACAGTGTATTTGCTTCCTTTCAGTGATAAATAAACAAGAGGAATTTTGTACTAGCACAATTCAGGCATGATTAATGGGCATATAACACATATACATTTGTAACATTTGACCTTGCTGTAGCAAAGAAAGCTTACGATATTGTCTGGCAAAACCCACAGCTTTACAAAACAGTCATTATTCACCTGGGTGTCTTTCACACCATAATTTCATATCTTGGTGCCCTGGGAAAGCTCCAAAGTGGATCTGGTTTTGAAGAAATTGTGACTGAAGCAGGGCTATGTGCACATGGTTCTATGGATAGGGTTATGAGTGGAAAGAACTACAACAGGGCTATACGAGTGCATGTGTCTGTTTTGGAGGCTCTAGAGAGGCTTCTGCTTGCAAAATTTGAGCAGAACACGGATTCAAAACTCAGTAAAGACCTCATGTCTTACATAAAGGAATTCACCGAAGGAATTTCAAGCCATACAGCTAATAAAATTCTCCAGTCAACTGTGTATGCTGAGTTATTTTCCCAGTATGAAGCCTTCAAAGAGAGTGTCCGCTCAGGAAAGTACGGAAAAAACTGCACAATACTGGATCCAATACATGGACAGAGTTTGGCTTCTCCTCCAGTTTCTGCGAGCTACCAACTTTCTTCTTCATATATCTTGTTTAAAAGAACTGTGCACACTGCTTTTTACCATGAATCACCACAATTATGCCAAGTATCTCAGTGTATATTTTGTGTCACTAGCCAACCTGATTCATTCCCACCCAGGGGCAGAAGAAATGTTACAAGATAATGGATTTAGTGTCTCCAGATCAAGGACGCCTGCTGGAAGAATAGCAGTTGATATGACCATTGGACAAACAATAAACAAACATGCAAAGACAAAAGGAGGTATTGTTGGGTTCAGCAAGAGTCTTCCAAGCTATTACCGTTGGAGTGTAACAAGACACAATTGAGCAGAATATGTATCAGCAACCCAAAGAATGATCAGCAACAACAACTGTATAGATATAGACACCCACAAAGAATTGAGCCTTGCAGAAAAAGACAAAGTGAAAAGCGAGTGCAAAAGATCCTCCAGGCATTTTCAGCATTATTTATCAATCCCTTTGAAGTTGAAGATGGTCTGGTCAGTCTAGCTTCAGGAATGAAAGTGCAAAAGGATGTTGCTGATGACCTGCTAGCCGTGGAAAAAACAGGAAAAAGATTGTTTGAAAGTTTTGTTGAAAACAGACTGAAGGAAAAGACTGTAGAATTTCACAAGCCATTAGAAAGGAACAAGACCAAGACATTTGCATCATTGAGGAAAGTGGTAACAGTGAAAAAAGACATGAACGTGGTCAAAATCAAGGCACAAAGAAATTTATTTGGCCAGCTTCTTGTTTTGTCCCAAGAACACAGTGTTGATCTTCAAAAAGTTCTTCAATATCCTCTAACACCTACTCCATGGACGCTGGCTTCATCAGATGGTTTACCTCTGAAGACCAACAAAGCAACTCTGTTGCACAAGTTCACGCCTGACAATTCATTAATGTTCGAGGATTATGCAAAAACAAAACAAACACCGTTTACATTGTTGATGGCAATGCACTGTTACAAACTCTGTCAGCAATCCCAAATACATTTGGTGAAGTAGCCAAACTTACATTTTCCTCCTTACCACAAGCAGCTTGTGTACACTTGTGACTGATACTTACATAGAAGATTCAATCATAGAAGATGCATACTTGTTAAGAGGATCTGCAACAACAGTGCCCAGACGTTGGAAATCATTTCTCAGCTGCGTTGATAACAAAAGACCCCTCATCAGGTTTCTCCTCAAGGAATGGGAAAGTAACGAATATGCAAAGAAACTGAGAAACAGGGAAATCTTCTTTGTCTGTGAAGAGAGATGCACCTTACTTTACAGTGACACGGATGAATTTACCACAGCTGTACCTTGTCTAGATCTCTACTCATCACAGGAAGAGGCAGACACACGAATTATACTGCACTGTCAATATGCTTCCCGCCAACCAAACTGTGAAACAATTGTTGTCAGATCACCAGACACGGATGTCTTCTTACTTCTCCTTTCATTCTCAGAGACAATTGGAAAGACCCTGATTTTTTATACTGGCTGTGGCAACAACAAGCGACAAATCAATGTCTCTCAGATTACTTGGTGTCCATGCATTCACAGGCTGTGACACAACAAGTTGCTTTGCTGGGCAAGGAAAGCTGAAAGCTCTAAAGTTTCTTCAAAAGGAGGAAGATCTTAGAATTCTGTTCTCCAGATTTGGAACATCAGCAGCTGTTTCGAGTAATGACTGTCTCATGTTAGAGTCATTTGTGTGCAAGCTGTATGGCAAAACCTCATGCACAAGTGTCAACAAAGTGAGGTATGACATAGTTCGCCAGCGTTTCAAAGGAAAGAAAGGTACCATCTCATGCAGTGGTGGAATTGATCTGTGTCAGATGCCTCCTTGTAGTCAAGTATTGTCACTGCACATATCAAGAGCCAACTTTCAAACTCTCATTTGGAGGAATGCAGTGTGCCAGAATCCTAGCATTCCAAAACCAGAGGATAACGGTTGGCAGAAAAATTCTGCAAATGAATTGGAAGTACAGTCGTTCAAAGATGCTTTCATTCCAGATGAGTTGCAGGAAATTGTGTATGAAGAAAGCTGCACCAGTACTGCCGAGGATGGTAGTGATAGCTTTGACAGTGATTTCCTTGACGACACTTCAGAGGACGAAGAGGATTTTGCTACTGATGATGAGGATATGTAATAAATTGGTGAGCAGTGCAAACTGTTAAGGAGTAAAGCATGTTTGCAAAACACATAAGGATATTGTTTTTATGTACTTACTGCATCTTGAATCAAGAATCCCTTTTGAGTATCAATTATTCTTCATAATATAACAATGCGATTTCGTTCAAAAGTCTTCGGTAATGATGCTTCACTTGGGTTGTGAACAAATTAATCTTTTTTCATGATATATCTATTGTTTTTACCACACCTTCAACTTACTTTTAAATGTGACAACTGGACATCAATACCATGTTTAAAAAGAATGAAAATTATGATGAATTTGGCATCCGACAAAGTGGAGAAAAATGTAAGGGTTGCGTACACTTTTAGTTTTTCCTGTGACGTAGAAATATGAAGGTTGTTGTTGAGGCTTGGGCCATAGCTTTCTTCAGTGCTACATTTTTAATTAACATGCTGTTTTTGGCCATATTTAAAATAATTTTTTGTGTAAAACACTGAAATAGCCCATAAGTTTAGATATGACACTTCATGAGATTACTGACAAATTGTTTCAACTTTCTGTGAGTCTATATAATATTTACAAATTGAAAGCTTGTGCACATAGTTTGATAGTATATTCAATTTCCTTCAGTTTGATACCCAATTTGCATATATTTGAATTAATATTGTAGTCTCCAGAGCCTTTGAAAGAAATGTTGTCTCTTTTTTGCAAGGGGACACAACTCACTTTTTTCAAAGAGCCATAACTCTCTTAAATGACACTTATTTTTACGGTAACAGTGGAATTTGTATGGCCAATAAGTTCTATTATTTGAAAAACATAGTGGCATAAACTCCCAAATGGGGGGAGGGGGGGTCTCAGTGGCCTAAGCACTAAAGCGCATACTATCTATAATGGAATGGCTTTTCCCCCGTGCCCATTCGGTTCTATCTTACCATGGACTATACAATGTTGGTTGTGGATATAATATTTCACTTGAGTAACAAAATCCAAAGTTTAGTCTTATTCTTGCTGAAGATTTGCAAGGTTGTCCTGATTAATACTTACTTTTTACTATCCCATTTTCTTCCTTTTTACTGGCGCTGACATGACCTTAATGTGTTGCAAGCGCCGTAAAACCCTTAAAAACAAAACAAACCAAGTCCATTCAGTGGTATACAACAACAACAAATCAACTCCTCTGCCTGGTTCCTTCTATCTCTGTTCTTAACCTGGGTCGTCAGGCTTCTAAAGGGGTCGGGGACTGCAAAAACAATGGCGCACGGAGCAACTGGGAAATTTTTTGCCGTGTTTGAGCCCAGGTTATTTCCCTGAGCGCCCCCTTCGAAGGGATGAGTTAGTAAATGCATTGCTCGGCCACTTCACTCTACGCACACTGGGATAAGTTTCGACACTATGGCCATGAAGATCTTAAGGACTTACATTGTTTTAGTAAATTTGGTGGTAGCTCACTTGAAAATGCACTCTTAGGTATACACATATATAAACATATACCGGGCTCCCTAAAAGAGGTTTTTAATGTGGTCTCCCTAAAAACATGTTTTTACCAAATGTCTCCTTAAAGCAGCAGAAACACTTAGTAAAACAGTAGGGGGACCGAGTAATTTTCTATATACCATTGTGATCATCAAGCATCAGAATTATGTTCATAAATCATTGTAGGGTATCAAACTATACTCATCTGAACAAAGATTGAACAGTTTAATCAATTTGAACAAGACATATGCTTGGTCCTCCAATTGGTGCATTCCACAGTGGTCACCTAAACAGTGGATTGATATATATATATATATATATCATAATACTAATATCCCATACTTACTCCCTACTAATGTCCGCCTTGCATAGTTCGGGTTCACTCCTTATTGCTATCACCTCGGATAGTTCTAAGTGTCCATCTCAAAAAGTGGTTACATTTTTCTCTCGTGTCTACATCTTACACTGTAAGTTACAGCCCCCAGTTCACTCATTGATGTAATCAGTCCATAGTCCCATGTTTATTCTCCAGTGGTGTTCTCATCCCAAAGTCCCATTTGTGTCTACATACCGTATTTTCGAGTTCATTCCCCAACACAGTTCACATCCCAGGGCCCAAGGTTTCCTCCCCTCTAATATTGACCCACCCATTATCCCGAGTATAATCTCCATGGATATCCATCTTAAATGGTCCCTAGTTCAATCCTCACTGGTGTTCACTAATCAAGAGTCCCTGGGTCAATCCTCACTTTACTTAGATTTGTTTTATCGAAATAACACAAGGGCCCTGCCTCTTTACCGTCTTACCAGAAAAGCACTGCAAAAATTGCAAATGTTGCGGTCGCAGTGCAAATCCGGGGTTTTCCTTCGTTTGTTTTGTTTGTTTTAAAGTGTTTTACGGCGCTTGCAACACATTTAGGTCATATCAGCGCCAGTAATAAGGAAGAAAATTGGATAGTAAAACCATTCTAGTTGTACAATTAAAGGGACTTGAGGAAAAAGTAAGACAAGAGGAAAAGGTTCAAATAGGGAACAGATGTAGATTCCAAGAGCTCACTATCAGTGTACTTAGTTTGATATCACCTAAAAATATAATCCAGACACCAGCACAAGTCCCCACTAAGAGGAATGCACTCAAATGTTTACAAATCATATGTTAAGAATAAAACAAAATAACAGTACTTAACAGAGAGATGATTTACAAGGAAAAAAATATCACCTCCCAAAACTAACTATACATTTGACTGTTTCTCTCTCAGCCAGGGTATCTGGTCAAGGCCAGGACAAAACCAAGTAATCTCATTCCAAGACAAAGACAGAAAGCAAGTTGGAAAACAGATACAGTAGGATAGAAGACATAGTAAGTGCCTCCCTGCCCACTATGGGAGGCCAGGATCCCCACCCAGTTTTTTTCGTTTATTGCCAGTTTAAATGATTTATTACTTATTGTAAAAGCGCCTTGAAGCTAAGACGAAAGGCGCTATATAAATCTAATACCATTACCATTACCGATCTCCATCTGACTAATAGCACGAAAAAGTGAAAAAAAAACAACAAAACTGATTTACTACAAGCAGTACATATCAGTTTTTACCTAATGATTTCGCACACTCTTTGCTGACAATGTAAGTATGGTATTAATATGCAAAATAAAGAAAAGAAAAAGAAACAGAAACAGAAGTCGTCTAAAAAAAATGTCATCGCCAAACAATCAGAGTGCTGGTTTCTTTCATATGTTTGATTTGCTTTCATTAATCTATTTATTAAATGGATATCATCCAACAAAAACTTTTCACTTTCGACTATGAGAAACACAAGAAAATCATTAATGAAATATGAAATAAAAATATTTTGAGTATCAATCATTTTAATGACCATCACTTCACAATAGCTTTAACTGCATATTTGTATATCTGCTCATTCATCTTTTTAAGCTTGCTGGCTTTTTCTCTCAAGGATGATACTTCCTCCATTGACACATTGTGTTGGCTGTTCTGAAATTCACATGAAAATATGCAAAGTTTTAGATGAAATGAATGTAATATCATCAACATTGGGAAAATGAAATTGTTAAACACAAGCTTGTAAACACCGTCAAAATAGGATATACCTGCATGCGAAACATACAAAACATTATTTCCTCCAACAACAAACGAAAACTATAACAACCAGCTCAGTCTGACAACAACCTAGAGGAAAAAATGCAACTGCAGGATCCAGGCAACATGCCCACTAAACGTAATTGCCTGACACAAAACGTTATTTGTCAAGCTCAGCTACATGCTCAGACACATCAAAACAAGAAACACGCATAGGCCTCAGAGTGTCCATTCATAACCAGAAACAACCTGCATAAATCTTCCTTCAAAAACATACACAAACAACATTCTACTACACTAAGCGAACACATTTGGAACCTCAATGAAAAAAAGCATGGAAAACCATCTCCAGAGCACAGTTGTACTCCCCCTCATCTAAGATTTGCAACCTCTGCTTGGAAGGAAAATTTTACATCACCACAAAACCAAACAAGCAACACTCAACAAAAGAAACGAACTTACAGCTTATGCAGACATAGAAACATACACATTTTATGTAATTACAAACAACCTTAACAGCGAAGCCGAAAACGTACAATGCCAACCGAAATAAACACAACAATCTACTTTCACTTTCACTTCTTGGTGGGAGCAAATGCTCAAAACAATATTGTAGAAGTTGGTCATAATTGTACTTGAAATATTTTATAAATAGCTCCTTTTATATCAAAAAGTTGAGCAGCATTATTTCATGGTTTCTGTTTTTATAATTATAACAATTGCATTACAATTATTATATATATATATATATATATATATATATATATATATATATATATATATATATATATATATATATATATACATATATATACATCTAATCGAACTTGTATAAGGCAGCCACCCATCGTCGCCGTCTTAGACAATTGGCTGCCTTGTGCAAATCAGATATTTCTAAGAGTTACATGCTATATCAATTTAAATAGAACTGTGTGTGTATGTGTGCTGAATGTACACAACAAACGCATCCTCAATATCCATAACCAACAAAACAATACACCGAAAAAATAATGCAACTGTAGGAATAAAGACGTGTGTCCCATCCAAGGCAAATGTCTCGAATCATGTGTCGTATACAAAGCAACCAAAACCCACACTAAAACAGACAGAAAAACTACATCGGACTCACAGAGGGCCACTTCAAAACACAGTACAATCAACACATCTCAACCTTCAAACACGACAGAAAAAGAACATTAACTACATTGAGCGAACACCTCTGGAAAATAAAGGACTCAAACACCCATACAACATCACATGGGACGTTGTCTCAAAAGATGTCATTCAGATAACAAAAAAAAAAAAAAAAAATGCATCTTGTGTCAAGAAGAGAAATTTCACATTGTAAAATATCCCCAACACACTACACTAAACAGAAAGAGAAAACTCTTCAACTCATGCTTGCACAGAAGAAAATTCTTATTGTCCACCACACTCAGCACACATAAACACATGTACACACACACACACACATACACACATGCGCAACAAACCTACATCTGGACACAACAGCATCCTTCCCAGACAGAATACCACCCTGAATATTCCATCAAAATACCAACGGATGAATGAAACAACGTTGTAGGAGGAAATAACCAAATGAGGTGAGGATAATATATGGTACAAATAATTTCCAGCCACAACAAAAATAATATTAAAAAACCATAGATACTAACAAAACCTACCCACCATGAAATGCAACAGCAGAAAGAAGGAATACTGCCCGTTGTATAAACAATGTTTAGAATCAAGTCTAGTATACCAAGCCACAGGCACCAAAACTAAAACAAACAAGCAGAAAAAATATGTAGGACTAACGGAAAATAATTTCAAAATCAGATACAACCTCCATACCTCAACCTTTAGAGACACCAACAACAAAAAAAAAAAAACATCTACAAAACTCAGCGAACATATTCGGAAATTAAAATACAACAATTTAGACCACAATATTTAATGGAAAATCTATAAAAAACAACAGGATACACATCATCATCAAAACAATGTAGTTTATGCCTGGAAGAAAAATACACTATCATAAACATCCTCTCGAGGCCGCACTCAACACTAAAAAACTGTCCGCATAGATGAAAACACCTATTGACCAACTTCGAATCTGGAGAATCACTTCAATAGTCAACGACAACAACAACTTTGACTCATGTCACACATAGTCTTGATGATGGCCATAAAGGCCTGAAACATTAATAATTAATGTAGACTTCAATATGGTGGTAAATATTATAATACATGTAGTTGTAGTAGTAGGCATCCTTCTGTCTCAAGAAACGATGGTTTGCGCCCTGTATGACTTTGGCCTCATCCGTCTTGTTGAGAGCAGCGACGGGTGTGACTCAGCAGACCAAACCTTGCATGGCAGTCTCGACCGCAGTTGCTGCACACATAGTTTGACTGTGTATTTGGTGTTTGGTTCTGCTGCCTTTATTTCCTCCTTGCTCTCCTCTCCTCAAATTTCTTTTTTCTTCTCTCCTCATTTCTCTTCACTCCATCCCTCACCCCATGTCTCCATCCCCTGCGGTCATCAGCAAGCGATTCCCATGTGTTTGAGTTGAAATAATATTACAATATATATATATATATATACATATATTGAATCGTGTTTGATACAAATATGGTACGAAAAGTGCTCGACATGCAGTAATGGAGCGAATTATTATTATTTAAAATATTTACCACAATGTTTGAGACAGTCTACATTAATGTTTCAGGCTTAATTTGCCATCGTCAGGACTGAGTTGTTTTGTTGGCTGTTGTTGTTTCTTGAAGTGGTTCCGGTTTAAAGTTGCTTAACAAGAATTTACGCCGATGGGGACACTTTCTGTACATCTCACTTTTCATGTTGAGTGTGGCTTCATGAGGGTGTTTGATTATAGTATATTTCTCTTCCAGGCATAAGCTACATTGTTTTGATGTTGGTGTGTATCCTGTTGCTTTAGATAAAATTTTCCATGAAATGTTGTGGTCTAGTTTGTTAAAAGACAACAAACTAGACCACAACATTTCATGGAAAATTTTATCTAAAGCAACAGGATACACACCAACATCAAAACAATGTAGCTTATGCCTGGAAGAGAAATATACTATAATCAAACACCCTCATGAAGCCACACTCAACATGAAAAGTGAGATGTACGGAAAGTGTCCCCATCGGCGTAAATTCTTGTTAAGCAACTTTAAACCGGAACCACTTCAAGAAACAACAACAGCCAACAAAACAACTCAGTCCTGACGATGGCAAATTAAGCCTGAAACATTAATGTAGACTGTCTCAAACATTGTGGTAAATATTTTAAATAATAATATATATACATACATATATATATATATATATATATATATATATATATATATATATATATATATATATATATATATATATATATATATATATATATATTGTAATCCGTTGTTGAATATCTCTTTTTTAGTGTTGAGTGTGACCTCGAGAGGATGTTAGATGATATATATATATATATACATAAAGTGCAGCACAGAAATCTCGGAACAAGTTGGGTTCAGGCCTATTCGTTTGAGATTTCCGTGTTTTCCAGTTTTCAGTGTTGAGTATTTTATAAACATTCTTAAGAATGTGTGGTGTGAGTGGTGGTGGTTGGGGGGGGGGGGGGGGTAGGGGGTAAACGCGGGTGGTTTTAGTAAAATCTCATTATAATCAGTGCAATATTTAGTGCATCTTGTTTGATTCATATACAGATGGGATAAGGTTACCCTTCTGGCTTACTATAATAAGAAGACAAAGCCAGCACATCTCATTGTTGATTACATACTCAACACTCAGCGTCTTTATCTACGAATCCGGTACCTAATCATTACACCTGACTTATCTCTTGGCGCTTCCCTGCTCACCCTACCTTCCCCACCCCTAATCACTTCTTCCGATTTTAATGCACAACAGGGAAGTGTTACTTGATGGCAGAAAAACTGTGCTAATACGAATAAAACAGCTCAAACCTAAACATCAGCAATGTTCTCGAACCAATTATCTTCTCGTTTATTCGTAATCAGAACAACCAAGTGGTGATATTTCAGTTTGATAATGCCTTACCACATAAAGCTTGACAATTATCTGCTTTCCTAAACGATTCACATGTAAGGGAGATGAACCAGTGGCCAGTTGTGTCACCTGACATAAATCCTATTAATCATATGCGAGCCTTTATTAAAAGAAAGCTTTTTAAAAACCCCAAACACTCAAGAAACTGAACAAAATTCGACGAGCTGGTCAACAGACCAAATACAACAGCAGAAGCAGTCAATCAGCTAAAACCATCAATGAGGTAAAGAATTGAAGCATTGATCAATTCTAACATTGGACATACAAAATATTTCGTCTGCGCTGATTTCAATTTTGCACTTGGTCTTGCAAAATCGATTTTTTAAAATGGATTTAAATATCTGCGACCTTTCAACAGTTTACACATATTCCATCAATTATACACCAAAAAACCCCAACCCAAACCAGTTTTGTCAAGTTTCCAAAATATGTATATGTCATCTAGTATCGAACTATCCTTTCTTTAAAAAATATAGCATTGTGGAGAACATTGTGCTTATTTGAGTCAATACAAAAAATGATACGGCGCACACCTCTACTGAAAGATTTGAAAATTAGAAATGTATTTTTTACAGATAGATAAACAGATAACTTGATTTCCTTATATAATTTAAAGTCAGTTTGAAAGTTCGTTGAGTCACACAGATATCATAAAATACGTACCGACGACACTAACACTCTCAAAATCAACCAATTTCGTCACTGTAAAAAGTTGTCAGTTTGCGCCATCTAATTATGACATCAAGTATTATTATTACTTCCGTTGTGTTGTTGATTTAGCAGTGATCAGTGTTGTTATGTAGTAGGTAGTATGTTCTAATTGCGTGTATGTTTGTGTGTGAGCGTGTGTGTGTGTGTATTGTACGTGGTGTATACATGTGTGTGTTTGTGTGTGTGTGTGTGTTGGCATTTTTCAGCAAATCGTGGCATTCATAGTGATATTATTCACTTGATCACATGAAGGTATTCGGATTTACACAAATTTTAAACAAGTTTCACCGATTAACAACGTCAACTAATATTACTGCTGATATTACGGTCGTTTTTATGCCATCGCTGTAATAATTATTGCCCTGGGAAATATTTAATTAAACGTCGGCAAACTGTCAATTGTATCTGTCTAGCTTCTAGCCCGAACAAACTTGATATTTTTCGCGTCTGCTTCAGATTTTCTTTTGACCTCACATAAGTTAGGTAAAAGGGAGTCATTCCGAAAGCTCCTACATCCCCAGTATTTTTTCAATTTGTATTTTCACCGTTGATCTTTTGTCAGGCGTTTATTTATTCAATTTGTCATCATATAGATTTGTGAGGATTTTTTTTTCTATTAGGGTTAGTCATAAGTCTTAGTAAAGGTGCTAGGGGGGAGACATTCCGAAAGCTCCTACATCCCCAGTATTCTTTCAATTTGTATTTTCAACGTAGATCTTTTGTCAGGCGTTTATTTATTCAATTTGTCATCATAAAGAAGCATTTAAAAAACTCTAGAACAAACCTTGATAAATTTGTGAAAGTTAAAAATTTCCTAATTTGACCATTGTTTTGATTCTCGGCCGCCATTTTAATTTGTGAAGTATTGAAAGGTAGTGCAAAGCAGTCCGAGGGATTTTTTTTTCTATTAGGGCTAGTCATAATGCTAGGGTGTTTATTTTCCTATTAGGGTTAGTTAAAGGTAGTCTAGCTTTTACTTTTTCTTGGGGTTAGGTGAGGGAATATTATTTAAGTTGTTTCCCTTTGTAGGAGCTTTCGGAAGGCCTCCCAAGTCAAGCATGGTAAAGACTTGTGACTTATTGATATTGATATCTACTAACTGATAAACTAAAATCATGCCACAAGCACATCGATTAAAGTGTGCATCTAATCGTAATCAAGCTAATCAAGAAAATGATTCAGACAATGTCGAATGAAAATAGTTCTTTCCCCAAGAAATTGCGGGCTTTTTACTAGTATGTATATATATACACATATGTAATAAAAAAAAAATAAGAGAGAGAGAGAGAGAGAGAGAGAGAGAGAGAGAGAGAGAGAGAGAGAGAGAGAGAGAGAGAGAGAGAGAGAGAGAGAGAGAGAGAGAGAGAGAGAGAGAGAGAGAGAGAGAGAGAGAGAGAGAGAGAGAGAGAGAGAGAGAGAGGGGGGGGTGCATTTGTGTTCATAGCGTGCTCATGAGAAACACAGTTAGCTAGAATACTCATCTGCCACGGAAATTGCGTGCAAATTTACAACACATTCAAGTGCTTCTCATTTTTGTTGGGGAATTTGATTAATGGGCAAAAATTGTGCCTTTTCCTGCCGCTTAAAGTTTTCAGTTCTTTTTGACATTTATTCAATCAACTGTGGCAGAGTTTGGTAGTTTATAAACTACACTGGACAAGCGTTTGCTTCAGTCACCCAAATTATATTTAATAATAATAATAATAATAATAATAATAATAATAATAATAATAATAATAATAATAATAATAATAATAATAATAATAATAATAATAATAATAATAATGTACATTATTCATCCAAAAGGAAATTTTTGTACAGACATATAAAATACATACATAAACATAATATACGTAAATATAATGTGGTAAAGTAAAATTTAGTAATAGGTATATTGTAATAATATTGTAAGCTGTAAGAATAATTACAGAGTATAAATTTCAAGGGACATACCGATTATATAATTGTAAAAATATATATATCTAGTAAAGTGTATATTGATGTCAACGTATAAGAAAAAAGATTAGTAAAAAGCTAAGAATTAGTGACAGTATAATAATATTGTAAATTGACTGAGAAAAATTACATAGTATAAATTACATGGCATATAATGTAGATTAAATAGGTAAATTGAAAAGTTGTAGCAAGAGATTTTATAAATTGGTGTTTAAAAATTGTGGGTATGGAGTAATTTTAAAGAAAAGAATTCAAAGTTAAAACAGACGTAGACCAAAATTTATAAATTATTTTCCTTATTCAAAATTCTGCAACTGTAAGGTAAAAAGGATCGTAGGTGTCTTTCACTTTTTGTTTGTATAGACAACAATCGGTCACTTCTATTCGACTAAGTGATCTGATAATTTAAAGGATGTGTTGGATTATCTAAAATATTTCCAATTTTTCTTAAGCGCATTCTGTATATAAATCATTAAAAGTAAAAGACATGGATCCTGTGGTAAGTTTGTTAGCTCTTTTAATAGTCCTGTCAAAGTTAGCTTTTGCTGAACTAAGACAATTCCCCCCCCCCCCCCCCCCCAGGCAGTAATACAAAAAAACCAAAACACTTTCTATTACAGATCTATAAAATAATGTTTGTCAATGTTGAGTTGGGACAATTTCCGTAAAAAGTACATTCTTTGATTAATTTTACTATTGATATAACTGGTATGTATGTCCCACCGTAATTTGTTGTCCATGGTGACTCCTAGATATTTGTACTCTACTACTTGCTCTACTTTTTTCATTTTTAATAGTGATATGGTCTTTTGTATTCTTATCTTTTCTAAAGTCTATAATTAATTCTTTGGTCTTACTTAAATTCAATTCAAGGTGGTTATTGTCGCACCAGGAAACAAATTTATTTCGTCATTATTAGTAATTGTCCTTGTAGAGTAATATCGTCAACAAATTTTAAAAGGGGTATCTTTAGATCTGCGCTTTTACAGTCGTTTGTATAAAGTATAAAGAGCATGGGAGAGATTACACAGCCCTGCGGAGCACCAGTATTTATAGTTATGTTATTGGAGACATTTCCTCTTACTTGTATATATTGTATTCTATTTGTAAGGAAGTCTAGCACCCAGGAGATGATATAAGGATTAATTTTAAAAGTAGAAAGTTTATGAGCAAGGAGGTGGGGCTGAATCGTATTAAATGCGGATGAAAAATTAACAAAAAGAATTCTGCGGTAGCCTTTAGGCGTGTCTAAATGTTTGTAGATACTATTTGTAAAAACTAGGATGGCATCTTCTACAACAGTTATGGAAATAACTAATTAATATGGGTTTAAAGCCTAATTATTTCCAAATAAAAACTGTCCGATTCAATCTCATTATTAAATCATTAAAATTTTTACGCATATAATGAAGAAGCATTAATGAATGGATGGAGTTAATGTCCACTACTTTATTTTTGTTCTTTGTAAATAACAAGTTATCAACAGTTTGAATTTTTGGACCCTGACAATATTTTTCCTAACAACCCCATTATGCACACAGAGGAACATGTTAAAATTGAGGAGAAACAGATGCCAGCAGCATTCACGGGAGTCAGTAGAATAATTCAAGACCATAAGGTACTGAGAATGTCAAAATTAATGTTTAGAGACTGTTCATGCCTTTTCTATGCTGATTTTTTTCCCCCCAACTCTCATGGAGAAATGTTCTAATAAAAAGAATATTTTCCAGAGCACGTTGCAAAACCTTATATGTTGTATCATATTTAGGGTGACATATAGCATCAGTTTTGGGGAAAAGAGAATGACATTGGGTAAGAAGAATGTATGGAAAAGTGATGATGGCTTAAATTTGTGTGTGAGGACTAAAATGAGGAACTGCTGACATAAAGAACCATGGATATAAAGAACCAATTTTTCCTGCCTAGGGTTGTTCATTAAATTTGATAGTTTGGATTATAAGTTAAAAGCCTTAAAAGCTATAAGTCAATAGTTGTTGATTTAATCAAGGAGAAAAGGAATAAAGAGGCAAGTCGATGATGTGGTGCAAGTAGTTTGTCTTGAGAGAATGATAAATATAAATTACATTTATATAGATATGAAGATATGAATCCCTGTAAGGACACTGAGGACTATTAGGAGTCTGCCCCATATAAACCTCCTCCAGACAGGGTTTTGAAAAAAAAAAAAGATGCTGGGTGTTATATTAAATTTTTGAAAGTAAAATAGACATACAAGGCCTTTATTGCTGCTTCCCTCTTCTTCTTCCATATCAATAGACTTGGCACCATAAAGTTTAACCATCTGTGGAGAGGAAAACAAAATCATGATCCGACCAGTAGGATATATTCAAATGGTCATTAAAATACATATCTTTAATACTTATGATGTAAAAAATATTTTTTTAATTATAGAGAAATGTTAAAGAAGGGGGAAAAAATTTCCTCAAAGAGAGCTTAATTTGGTGGTCTTTCAAGATCTCGGCTCGGGACGTGTCCAAACAGGCTCCACCTGGCATTTTTGGCACAGTGCTTTGTTTGTTATTTTTGTAAGGTATCTAATTCCCAGTACTGTTTTCAGTTGTTTACGATGGAAGGTTTCTATTTGATCTTCGTCTGATTTTGTCAATTCTTATCCAGATATGTATAACTTCTTGTAGCGCTACTTTTGATAGTTGTTTCCTGTTTCCTATGTCCTCTTTGTCCTCGAGCAGTGAACCACGTTTTTTTTCCATGAGTCTTCATGTCATGTGATGGTTGTTACTTCTGTTTCCTCTATATTAACTTGAAGATTGTATTTTTTAAGGCCGTCTTGGATTTAATTTACATTAATAAAATCTGTGCCAATGAAATCATCTGTGTAAATAAGACCAAAGGTGGAGGAATATCTATCTCATAGTCAGAGTGGGTTCAGACCAAAAAGAAGTATATACGAAGCCGCATGGGCATCACATAGATGGAGAGTGGCAAAAGCATGTCAATCCAAGAGTGCAGTGAAAATGACTGGCTTGGACACGTCGACTGCATTTGACACGATTAAATGAGATAAACTCCTACATAAACTCCTAAAAATCATAAAAGAAGACGAGATCCGCATAATCCAGTTCCTCAAAAGCATGTCAATCCAAGAGTGCAGTGAAAATGACTGGCTTGGACACGTCGACTGCATTTGACACGATTAAATGAGATAAACTCCTACATAAACTCCTAAAAATCATAAAAGAAGACGAGATCCGCATAATCCAGTTCCTTCTCAGCAACACAACATTAAGTACCAAAATCATTGGAGCAACAAACACTCAATGCTTCACTGGCAACACAGGGACTCCTAAGGGGAAAGTTTGAGCCTGGTATTGTTCATAGTGTATTTGAAACACGAGTTAAGAGAAGCACGTCAATGCTGAAACTACTTTGAAAACATCTTTACTCCCAGAAATTATTTACGCAGATGACACAGATTTCATTGGTAATTTAGGAGATCTTAATATCTTGGTCTTTATCTGCGTTTTCTTCAAGAACACAGTATGTGCTATTTGGTTACCATTGCATATACTGTGTTTTTTAAAACGGCAGTTATGTGACATTTGACACAAAAATTACTGTTTGTGACAGCCTTATAATAAGGTCATTTTAGACCGGATAATGCTTCTTGTCCTATAAAATTGATCCCATATATCTATTTCTCGTTCGTTGCTTTTGCTGGATCCGTAATCTGTAATAGTGATGCTGGATTATATCTGAGGATTACAAATCTTTACTTCAATCCATGCAATGAGATTGCCATTGATAGAATCGATAAAAGATCATAGGTGCTGTAACCTTGTAAAATCTTAACTTTGTTCCAAAAAAAAAAAAAAAAGAGAAAGAGAGAGAGAGAGAGAGAGAGAGAGAGAGAGAGAGAGAGAGAGAGAGAGAGAGAGAGAGAGAGAGAGAGAGAGAGAGAGAGATAGAGAGGAAAAATAGAAGAGGGGGACTGGAGGACCACAACAAGTTATGACAAATTTGTATAAATTTCAATTCTTACAGGTATCTGTGATGAGACATTGATAACTATATTATCAGCATTTTCTTCTTTTTCAGTGCCATGGATGTGACGTTTAAGATTGGGGATGTTCAAACTTGGTTTGGCATCAGGGGAGACTAAAGCTTCAGGAATGGGAACCACTAATAGATTAGTGATTCTATCTGTTAGAGAGAAAAAAATGGGGGTTAATTATACATTGGTTTCTGTTTATAAACACGGTCCTTGAGAATCAAGCAGAGCTGGATCATGATTGTGTGGCTCTGTGGTCTAGTGGTATGACACTCGCTTTCGGATTGGAAGGTCCTCGGTTCGATCCTCACTTGGTGCATAGTTGAGTCCTTGGAAAAGGCTCTTACCATTCTCTCATTGTACTCAGGTGTAAAATGAGTACCTGCCCATTAACAGCGTTGTCTATGTCCGAAAATTTAAAAATATATTGCCTAATAGGCGTTATATCCCGTTCTACATGTTAAATGTTGCTGTTGATCAGGAACCCCTACTAAAGTGCTTTGAGCACGTTTAGTGGATTTTGCGCTAAAATAAAAGCTCATTTAAATTTTGTTTTTTTAAATGATTATAAGCAGATTCAGATTTATTATTTGTTAAGTCAATGTCATATTACAGTCAAATAACGTTATCCTCTTAGTTTCCATATGTAGACATAATGTTTTGCACTGGGTCCAGGATTGGAACTGATATTTGTCTAATAGAAAGTCAATTTTTAGCCTTTTTTATTTTTAATTTTATTTGTTAGGGTAAACAAACCCTTTCTTTCCTGCTTGGCAGTACATGTTTGTTGACTCTGTCATTGATTTAATAATATATAAGCCCACAATATGAGAGTGTCTACTCCAAAAATTGTTGAAATTAGAAATCAATTTTAGTAATTATATGTTTTTTAAATTCTGAGCCAGGGAGCGATTTACTTGGCACATGACATATGATTGGCAGATGCCAAAGCTACGGGATGTGTGGGTATTGATGCTATGCATTTAGGTAAAATACTCACATCATCCACCAGCCGGATATAACATACCAACACACAAAACTGTTTGTAACAATAATAATAATAATAATAATAATAATAATAATAATAATAATAATAATAATAATAATAATAATAATAATAATAATAATAATTATAATAATAATTATAATAATAATAAATCTTTATTGTCCACAATAAATCATCTGGAATTTTACCACTGTCTTATATCTTATTCAATAGATTTGTCACTATGTTTAAACCTAAATCCTCTAATGTTACGATTATTTCTATTGGGATATTATCAGGGCCTGCTGCTTTGCCTAACTTCATTTTTTTAATAGCTGCTTCTACTTCTTCCTTTAAAATTGGTGGTCCGTCTATCTCTTTGTTTATTGTTAATTTTTCTATTTCATCATAAAAAAGTTCCTCTATATACTCTGACCATCTATTCAACACATCTGTTCTATCCATCAAAACATTGCCATCTTTAGCTTTTATGCACCCTGTGCTTGAATATACTCTTTTACCACTTTCTTTTATCTTTTCATGTGCACATTTGCTATCACAGTTTTGTTTTATTTCTATTTCTAGACACTGATCATTTATCCATTTCTCTTTTGCTTCATTACATCTTTTCTTTATTTTCTTTGTTAAGGTTTTATGCTTTTCTACATCTGATTTATATTGCCTTCTTTCTTCCATTAGTCCTAACACTTCATTAGTCATCCAGTTCTTATTCTCTTTTCTAGATTTTTGTGGTATATTTTCTTGTATAGCTTCATCAATTGAGGCTTTAATTCCATTCCATAAATCATCTGTATCAGATCTTCTACTTCTAGCAATTGTAATTTGTTTTTTACCTCAATAACGAACTTTTCTTTAAGATCGTTATTTGTTTTCAAAAATCCTACTTCATATTTTGGTTGATATTTTCTTTTCTTTCATCATCATCATTGCCTTTTTCACCCTGGGTCAGGGTATAGGCCACAGACGAACAGTTTCCATCCCTCTCTATCCTGAGCTAACTTTTTAATCTCATTCCATGTCTTACCACTTCTTGGCGAAGACGTCATCGGGTCAGCAGAGTCATTTTGGCTTTGTCTGTTGTCCTTCATAAATTCTGTCATTCCAGAAACTCTTCGGTCGCCCAAGCTAAAAAAAGGATTTGGTTTGTCCATCTGCGTTTATGTAATGGTTTGAGTTTAACGGAAAGGGGTGTTAACCCTTTGCCAACCCCCAACCTGGAGGACCAGGTGATTCAAAGATGGGGGAATCACACGCCATTAGTCGCCTTTTATGACACGCTGGGTTGGCATTGGGCCATTCTTGACCCTCTCAGTTGAGGGACCCCGGACACCAATCTTTAATCTTTTAAAATTTATTCTCATTTTGATGATGACAGATACATGGTCGCAATCACAATCGGCTCCAGTCAGGATTTTAATTGATTTAACAGCACTTACTGTATCAAAGAGAGAAAGAAATCCAACAAGTAACTTAATAAGCAAAGGAGAAACTATAAAACAAGAAAGAGAAGAGTAATATTAGTTTTCTGAGGTTATCTGATTAGAGAGATGAATGGCATACCATGATCACCGATGTCTGGCAAAGACTTGGTACTTGAAGAAGAAGAAGAAGAATTGTTCACAAAATGGACATTTTCTGTGTGGCAAGCTAAGAACCATCACCAAATTTGAAATTTCTGCATTAAAAATTGGTTGTTTTGTAAAACATAAGCCAGGGGTAACAACAAGTGATGAAGTGAGTAGGAAAGTGCCAGAAGACAATAGAGAATAAAAAATGTTCGCGGCGTTGATGGGGTTTTGAACCTGTGACCTTACTGGTACGACAACTCTGCCTGGCCGTTAAGAGCATGACTCTACCGTATGACAGAGACGCCAACTTTAAATTTGGCTCACAGGAGTTTTAGACACAACTCGTAGGAATTTCAATGCCGAAAGAGGAATTTCCGCACACAAAGTAATTGGAATGGTATTGTGTTTACATATTGTATAGTTCTAAATAGATAACTGATAAGAATTATATTATAATACATAAACACAATGCCAAATATAATCCCAAAGTTTCCTTATTTCAAATGAAGTAAAGCGCCAAAACCTAATGGTAGAGATTGTAGTACTAGTACTGGTGGTAGTGATGACGATGTGGTGTTGGTGGTTGTAGTAGTAGTGGTAGTGATGATGTGGGTGGTGGTGGTTGTAGTAGTAGTGGTTGTAGTAGTAGTGGTAGTGATGATGTGGTGGTGGTTGTTGTAGTAGTAGTGGTAGTGATGATGTGGTGGTGGTTGTAGTAGTAGTAGTGGTAGTGATGATGTGGTGGTGGTGGTTGCAGTAGTAGTTGTGGTACTGATGATGATGTGGTGGTGGTTGTAGTAGTTGTGGTAGTGATGATGGTTGTAATACTAGTGGCAATGATGATGATGTGGTAGTTGAAAAGGGGCGGTATCCTTGGAACAAATTGACCTCACCGGAATTTGACGGAAGTTGCCCGGAGCCTGGAATTTTTTGCTCCAGACCGGAGTTTTTTCCGGTGAAACTGGAGTTTTGGCATCACTGCGTATGAGCTATCCACGATCGCGAATAACTGCCGGATCGCAGAGATTGAGTTGATTTATATTCACTGACAAGGCATTCAAGGTATTCAGGTGATGTATGGTGAAGTCAATTGTAAGCAAAACATGTATTTTATCCTTTTCTCGATTGGAAGCCAGTGTAGTGACTTAAGGACCGGTGTTATATGGTCCCAAGGCTTTGTCAACTGTAGTCAGTTCAGTCATGTTTTTGGTAGGCTGTACAGCAGAGAGTTAAAATAATCCAAGTGGCTGGTAACAAGGACATGGATTAGTGTTTTGCATGTTTCGTCATCAATAAAATTTTGTATTCTGCATATCATTTGGAGAGCGATACGAACCACTTGACAGCACATTGTTATATGTGCGCGCATGTCTAGGTGAGTGTCAAAATAGAAACCAAGGTTTCGAACGACATTGGAACTTTTAATAACAAATTCGCCGAAGGACAGTTGGTCAATGAGTATTTCCTGTCCAGTCTTTTTGAATACAATCAACTCAGTTTTGTCCTCATTGAATTTAAGCTTGTTGTTTCTCATCCATGCTTTAACGTTATCTAGACATGCTGCGCGTCGCTCTTTTGTTTCTTCGATATTTTTTAATGAAATGGGAGTGTATAGTTGGGTATCATCGGCGTAGAGATGATGACTGAGATGGAAGATCGCGATGATGTTGCTTAAGGGCTTTGTGTACATTGTGAAAATATAAGGGCCAAGCACTGAACCATGTGGAATGCCAAATTGCAGCTTTGTTTGTGGTGAAAGGGAATCATTTATGAGAACACGTTGTGACCTATCTCGTAGATAGCATGAAAACCATTCTAGAGCTTTGTCTCCGATTCCAAAGAGCCTGTGCATTCGGTCTAGTAGTATTGCATGATTCACAGTGTTGAATGCGGCACTTAGGTCCATCAGCAGTAGTAATACATTATCGCTTTTGTCAAGTAGGTCGACAATATCATTGTGGACACGCAAAAGTGCTGTTTCTGTGTGTGATTGCTTATAGACCGATTGAAAAACATTATGCAGATTGAAATGAAATGAACGTTCGAGGCTGTTTTTAAATTGATCGCTGTCTAAATTTTTCTTTTTCAAGAGTGGAGTAATTAGAGCTTCCTTGAAGCAGGCTGGAATGTCTGCATTCTCGATAGACCTATTTGCAATCAAAGTGATAGTAGGTGCGACTTCCTTTACACATTCTTTCAAAAGCCATGTTGGTACATCAAGTTTGCACTGTTTATTTGGGTCTTACTAACCTCTTCTATTGAAGCAGAGCAGAAATTGAACAGTGAGCATGATATAGGTGGTATGCTATCTTCATATTCAGAGGTGTTGACTGTATTGTCCATGATGGATCGAATGGTAGCAATGTTATTAATGAAGTAATTGAAGCGCTCTGCCAGTTCTGATTGGTTTTGGTGTGATGGCAGTAATTTTTCCCTCCTATCAACTTTCATCAAACCGTTCAGGATATTAAAAAGCTTCTTACTGTTGCCTTTACTGCCAGCCACCTCGTCTTTGATAGATTTTATTTTGGTTTTGATTATCAGAGTGTTAGTTGCAGTTCGTGCTTGTTTATATAACTCTATGTATTGTGAGTCTTGTTTTCCACCATTTTTCTTCTGCTTCTCGTCTCATCTGCTTTGACAACCGAATTTCCTCAGTGAATCATGATGTGTCAGGTCTTATGGTGATAACTTTGGTTGACAACGGAGCATGGTGATCAAGAAGTTCAGACATAGTATTAAAGTTTAGAAAAATGAAGAACATTGAGGTAAACTTATTTGGTTTGTTCTCTTTATGGAAGTGTGAAGAAAAACTTCCCTTTTTTTTGGTTAAAAAACAAGATTTTTTCATTCAAAGGTAGTCCTAATAACATTGTAGGGTTAAGAGAAATTTATTAATAGGTTTCTTTATAAATCATATATGAATGATAATGTTAATTATACCTAACAGTATTATCATTAATGCTAATAATAATGATTGTTGCATAATTTCATATGCATATTTTTCCTTTTTGTGGTATTCGAATGTTGAATGCATCAACTTTTAGTAGCTTTCGATGTTTTGATTTGAGATCTAGTTGTATGTCTTTTTTTTTCTTCTTGATTTTAAATGTGTATATTGTTTGCTTGTATATGTACAAGTTGCAGCAGCAGAAGAACAAATCTCCACATTTTTTTCTCTCAGCATAATTTGTCGTTTCTGGCATAATTTCACTTTTTTTGGGCATTTTTGTGGCATAATTTGGGTGAAATATGGCTTTTTCCCGGAGGGACAAAATAAATGACTCTTGGATACAAAGTTTCCTAATCTTTAAGACTTTTTTTCTTTCATTTTCGCTGAGAAAAGAACTTTTTGGAAAATAATTTTTTCTAATGAAGAGAAAAATTTGTTGATGCAGTGAAATTAAAAGAAAATCCATATTTTACTTAAATGAAATGATTCTAAAAATTCAGAAGATTTATGACAATTATCCTAGGGATAGCTATTATCTTCAACATAAATTAATTTCATCACAAATACTTTGATGATTGATATGCATCAAAAACATTAAGAGACCCTTTCAAAACAAAAGGCATAATGATTAAAAGAAAATTGAAATGACCATGTATATTTCAACAAAAGAAAATTATGAAAAACCAACAGTTTGAAAAAAATCAAAAGTTTAAATACATAAACTTACCATCAAGCACAATGCTGAGAGGTGAAGAGGAAGACATAATCGACCAGATTTTGATGGTGTGATCATCTGAGGCTGAAACTAACCTTGACTGATTTTGAGTCAAAGCCAAAAATCGCACAGGTGCTCTGTAAAATTTACAAAAATGAATTTAATTCCTTTTCATCCAAACATAGAGCCAGCTTCACTAGTTAATTATTCAGATTACAATAGCTATTACACAAATATTGTAGAAAGTTGTTTCTCATTCCATGAGTTTAAGTCAAATTTGCATTCATACAAATTTTAAAGAGCAAAATAAATACAAAAGAGCGTGTGAAAAAAAAGTGTAATAAAAATAATATTTCAAATTACAATTTATTCAACCCAAAATATCATTGTGTTCTTTTAACTGACTCTATTTTGTTCTTTTTTTTTATTCACCCCCCCCCCCCCCCCCCACACACACACACAGCTGCATCAATTATATAAACAAACATAAAGGAATCATCTGATGCAATGTCAAAACAAAGCTTAAATTACACAGAATATGCACAGAATAGTTTGTATTTTTTAAATCACTCTTCCACTGTATTATAACCACAGATAATTAACAAATTTGAAAGAAATGACTTCCAGAACAAAAGTTAGAAAAAAAATATCTCCAAAGTCCTCAGTTGATTAGCCAACCTTCCCAGAATGAAAAGTGTATTCTATGATCCTAAAAAGTGTATTTTTTAGCAAAAAAGTGTATTTTGTCCGCATGTGTGGAAAATAAAAGTGCGCAAAATACAAAAATTTATATAAAAGCTATCATCAAACCCAAATCAAAAATAAACTCTGATCTTCATCATTCAAACATTCGTTTGCAGCAATCACTAGTAATTACACAATTATCGGTTTATCGAGAAACTAAAACTTAATGACCATTTTAAATCAGTATAAGGCTCAGAAATTGCAATATCTAAGGATATTGCTTTCGAAACACTCAAAGAAATGACCAAACGACTCCAAATATGTTGGTAGTATTGATGCTAGTGCCTGAAGAAGAGGTGGTGGTGGTTGTAGCGATGGTGCTCTCGTGGTGGTGGTGATGGAAGAAGTGATGTGGTGGTGGTGTTTGTGGCAGTGACAATGCTGTGATGGTGGTTGTAACCGTGGTGATGCCATGGTGGTGATGGTTTGAGATGATGATGATGCTGATGTCCCAAATGAAGTTGTGATGGTGATATACATCTGCCAGCCCAATAAATCAGTTGAAGGTTTTGAGATAAAATATTTGTGAGAGTGGTCTCCAATCTAACAGAGATGGCAATTTGTAGCAGTGACAAGATAATTTCCATTATGTTATCAAATGATCCATGTCTCTCTCTCCCTTTTTTTAAATAGCATTTACTACTCCTCCTCCGACTACAACTACAACAATTCCTACCACAACTAGCCTAGTACTATTACTACTACCACTACTACTTCTACTCCTACCACTATTTCTACTACTACTACTACTACTACATACTAATACTATTACTGTTGGTCAAATGATGTAGCAATGACTATGAAATTATTTTTTTCGATTTTTGTGGGGAGATGCTACGTTTAAATTAAAGCCCTATCTCCACTGAGTAAAAATCTATTTGAATTTTGAAAATCCATTCATAAATAAAAAAGTTATGCAGTTTCAAAGGTGTCATTTATTTGGATGACGCACAAAGAGAAAAAAAATACGGAAAATATGGGACGCTTTTCCAGCGTTTTATATAGGCTTGTGGCTGTATCTCGCTTAATACATGGAATATGATATTGAAACTTGGTAATTTTAGGGCAAATTTCTCAGAAAATATGATGAAAACATCAGAAGAGCTCTAACTTGTATTGTTTTAGAGCTGTATGGCTAGGGTCAACCGTAATTTTGTTTTAAAATATACATAATATTGATCATTTGGAACAATTCCGAAGGGTTATATTTTGATAACAGCCCACACAAATGATGTGAAAAATGCCTGCTAAATTATTATTATCAATCAAAATAGTCCGTGAGACCATGTCTTATTTTATTTCTGAGAGAGAGAGAGAGAGAGAGAGAGAGAGAGAGAGAGAGAGAGAGAGAGAGAGAGAGAGAGAGAGAGAGAGAGAGAGAGAGAGAGAGAGAGAGAGAGAGAGAGAGAGAGAGAGCATGTGTGTGTGTTTATTTACTGTGAGGAGAGAAATTGGACGAGTCTATTTCAAAGGGGTCAAAGATTGTTAAAAAGTCGAATTATCAATTGATGAGTAAGACAAAAACAATAGCGACACGTTTAGCACCCCTATGACGTCACAAAATTAAAAAATGCCAAAAAATAGACTTTGGTGGATGAGGTGCCAGATTGCCACGCGTGTGGCCAAAAGATAGAATTATATTTCTTTTATTAAATTTTATTTATTTTTGGCTCAGTGACTTTTATCCTGGTCTATTCAATTTTATGTTTTGCCAAATTCCATTAGTTTTAAGGGGTTCAGTCTTAGTAGCGAAAACCATGCGAGTATCTATTTAGTCACTTTTTAAATCGAATTTGGTCAGGTGGAAGTCTGGCCATCTGGCAGCCTTGCCTCGCAGATGTCACATGCATGTCAAAGCGATGGGGCGGGAAAATGGCTGTCTCCTCTTCTCACCCATTGAAACGTAAATTGGGTTGATGTTTTGTGATAATACGTGAAAAGTACTTACCATATCCCGATGAAATTTGAAACATAAATAGATGAAATGTGCATCTATAACCTTATTCGCGACAAAATCTCTGCTCTTGATAGTTTTAGAGATATTTCACTCAAAAGAGCAAACATCTGTTTTTAACGGCTTTCTGGTAACACACGAGTTTTGTCGCTTGACATAAGCTAAACGGAGTGGCTATTCGTCAGTACTGACCCCCAGGCGCTGGCACCTGCGGGTCAGTACTGACGAACAGGCACCGGCGTCTGGGGGTCAGTACTGACTAATACTATTACTAGTACTGATGCCAGTTGGTCAGTTCTGACCTGGCCACGGGCGTTGACGGTACCAAAATTATGGAAAAATGCCATTTTTAAAAATAACTTGCTCTACGACAAATAAATCAGCATTTCCTGTCCCATACTAGTACTAGTCGCAGGGAAGCCCTTGTTTTCACTAAATTTTTTTGTCGGTTTACGTGAGATTTGTTTAATAAATATATCAATTAAACAAGTGAAATTGTCCAATCCTGAGAAAAAGCCCAAATTTGGTGTTGATACGCCAACCTGGAAGCCCTATATTTCGGTTCATCCAACGCGCATGCTCACTGCACTGATGCGTGGCGCCAGAACTGAAAGTGAAAGCTCTTTCATTGTCTCGTCTTTCTTCATTCCTGTCATTTGAAATTCGGCTCGCTCGCATCTTACTGAGACAGGAAAAGTAGAAAACGGTAAGGGCTGCCTGAAGCCGGTGATCGGAAAATACTAACGAAAGAGTGAAAATGAAAGGCTTCGTATGGGAACAAAACAGACAATGGACGTTTCGGGTACAAACCCTTCATCAGCACAACAATACACAAATAACCGTGGAAAACAAATAAAATATAATGAAAAATATCTTGTATCGTCTGTACTCAATGGTGAGTGCAGTATGAATGAAATGTTAGCGTGGGTAGAGGATAGGGTGCCCCAGGGGGGTGATCTGACTGACTGATAAGAAAAGGTCAGCGTCAGGGAACAGAACCTTCCAGAAAATAATGGAAGATAAAAGACATATATAAGTGGTAGTAGTAGTAGTAGTAGTAGTAGTAGTAGTAGTAGTAGTAGTAGTAGTAGTAGTAGTAGTAGCAGTAGTGATAGTAGTAGTGAGTGGTAGTAGTAGTAGTAGTAGTAATAGTAGTAGTAGTAAGTAGTTGAAAGCTGTAGTGAAACAGTAGGGGGCGAGGTGAAAAAGTCACGGCGGAGGTGGGGTTGGGGGGGGGGGGGGGGGTGTTGAATGAACGAAGGTCGAATCTTCGCGGAGGAAATACGAACGGGCGGATGGCTGGCGATGTGATAGTAAAGTGGAATATAGATAGTATGCCTTTGGCTAAGAAGCTCATAACATTGCCATCCGGAAGTATAACGGACCAACACACAAACTCTGTGTAACCATGAACTTTTATAGTCTGGTTGATACAGTTTAGTGAGAACAACTCACAAACGCGGATGGCAAAAACAATAACAAAGGCCTGAGTGACGTCATCTGCATACTATCTATAGATAGATAACTATGCGATTACGTGCTCTCTGTGTGGGATTGCTTACGTTGGTGAGACCGGAAAGAGGCTGGCTGACAGATTCGTGCAGCACTTGCGCGACATATCGAACTATGCAGACACTTCAATCTGCCGGACTACTGCGATGTACAGCGTGTGTGTGTGTGTGTGTGTGTGTGTGTATGTGTGTGTGTTTAGTTTTTGCCATTCGGACACTTCCACCCGCCGACGTAGGGAAACTCACCTGATCAAGTCGTTGGGAACGCTGACTCCACGCGGACTCAACACCAGGATTGACCACCACTAACCTCCACTTCGTATCCCGCTGTGCAACCACCTCTTAGTCAATACATACTATCTTTGAGCCTTTTCGATGTCAACGTCACCCATATTCATAACCACTGCTGCCACTACAGCTACTGCTGCTGCTACTAATACTACTACTACTTCTACCACCACCACCACTACTACTACTACTACTGTTCATACAACTACCCTCTCTCTCTCTCTCTCTCTCTCTCTCTCAATTCCCCCTCTCTACCGGTCCGCCCCCCCCCCCTTTTTTTTTTTCTCCTTCTCTCCCCTCTTTTCTATCTATCTATAGATAGTATGCAGATGACGTCACTCATGCCTTTGTTATTGTTTTTGCCATCCGCGTTTGTGAGTTGTTCTCACTAAACTGTATTAACCAGACTATAAAAGTTCATGGTTACACAGAGTTCGTGTGTTGGTCCGTTATACTTCCGGATGGCAATGTTGTGAACTCCTTGGCCAAGCGCATTCTATCTATATTCCACTTTACTATCACATCGCCATCCGACCGTTCGTATTTCCTTCGCGAAGATTCGACCTTCGCTCATCCAACAACCCCCCTCCCCCGCCCCACCTCCGCCGTGACTTTTTTACCTCGCCCCCTCCAGTTTCACTACAGTTTCTACCACTAACTACTACTACTACTACCACTACAACTACTACTGCCACTACTACTACCACTACTGCTACTACTACTATTACTACTTTACTACTACTACTACTACTACTACTACTACTACTACTACTACTACTACTACTACTACTACTACTACTACTACTACTACTACTACTACCACCACCACCACTAATATGTCTTTTATCTCCCACCCACGTCTTATAGTCGGTGTTACGATTTAAGAAGCCGGACTTTAAAACTGCGTTCACAAGTTCAGTTATTTTCAGTATATTCTTATAATAATAATAAATAAATAAAATAGAATTCCCTTTATTCATGGAAAAGTTTGTATCTAGGGTCTATACCAAGGGAAGGCTGGAATAACCTAGGCATCAGCCGCAGTTCAGCGCCACAAGTCGAGTTAGGGCGAGGTGACTAGCTCAAGGTCACACAGGGCAGCGGCGGCGGTTGATCGAACTCGGTACCTTTCGGGTACGAAGCAAAGACCGTACCGCTGAGCCACGCTGCCCCAAAAATAGAATAATCTATTCGTTATCAAGTTTCTCCTCCTTTCCGTTATTTATTATCATTATTATTATTATTATTATTATTATTATTATTATTATTATTATTATTATTATTATTATTTTGCATGACAAAAAAAAAAAAAATTAAAAAATCCTCATCAATAGAATGGACAAAGTATTATAAAAGAATCGTAACAGGAAATATTATATAACACATTTTCCTCTATTTTTCTTTAAATTAAGATATAACGAAAATATACGGGGGAAAAAACAATAAAAAAACAAAAAAAAAAAACAAAACAAAAAAAAAAAAAACAAAAAAAAAAACAACAACAAAAACCCAAAGAAATAGAATGGACAACATAAAATAAAAAAGAATCTTACGGTGGCTTGAAATAACGAGTCATATCGTTGCCCCAACGGCATCTAACGCGTTAGAAATCAAACTTATCTAAGTGACCAAGTGTTACTGTGTGCCATCGGATAAGTTGGCCTGAGAGCCTGGGATTTTAATTGTTTTGTTTTTTTAATGGTATACTTTAGGAAGTGACGAATAAGTGCGAAGAGGTCTTTGCACTGACGAACAGGTCCGATGTTCGTCAGTGCTGATCAATGGTGGGCAGTGGCACAGACCGAAGAGAGGTTGTCTGTGGGCGGTGGCACCTGTTGTTCAATACTGACCAATAGACACCAGGTTATTGGTCAGTACTGACCTCCAGGCACTGGCGTCTGTTCGTCAGTACTGACCCGCATGTGCTAGCGCCTGGGAGTCAGTACTGACCAATAGCCCTAGCATAAGCTAAAATGACATCTTTACTAATTGTCTACCAAATTTCAGACATATTTATTGATAAAAAGCATGGTAATTAATTTTTAAAAATACCATATACGAAACGGCTTCGTTACATATTTTGACGCAAATTTGGGCACTTCTCGAACGAAAAAGAGGCCCAAAGATTTGTGCGGGATAGTCATTGCTAAATGATGGGAAATTCACACATATCACAGGCAAGTTAAATACTTCTACTTCTAGAGGATTCATTTTGAACCATTTTGTTCCTAAAGTGGCCCAGTTGGTAATGAAAAAAAAAAAAAATCACTCATACAAAATAATAAATCTTTAAAAAAAGATCATTAAATTTTTAAAAACAAAATTGAGTAATTTTAGTAATCATAAAGGGAAATAACCCATTTATGTTTAAGCTTATCAGCAATACAGTTTTTAATTGAAAGCTTCATTGCCAAAGATTTTAGTTAAATTTAATTTTCACTTATAATTTTCTATTTAACAAGTGGTAAATTCTTAAACGTGGCCTGAGGCCATCTAAAGTGTAAAATAAGCTTAAATGCATAATTCTATGCAAATCCTCAAAATGTTATGAGAAAAATTTGGTGAAAACAGGCAACATATAACGAACTGAAATGATAACAATAGTACTACTTGTGATTCCTTATTCAGAAACACGGTCAACAATTGATGTATGACATGTTGTCATTTCCAACATCATTCATGCTTGAGAAAAAAAAAATCAAAATATTACAACAAAAATCGTACTAAATCCTTTGGAATCGTATCCACGTATTTGAGTCCAAAAATTGTACTAAAATACGATTAATCGTTCCGGTTGGCAGGTCAATCAATAACAGCAACTGTCAATTTGATGAGTCAAGTGAAAAGATATTATATTCAGAATGTCCAGCAAAGGAAATGAAATGAAATTATTCTTCTTCTCTTACTTGCATGCAAAAATAGTAAAAGCTGGCAGTTGTTGTGAATATATTTTACCTAAACGAAAGCATCAATACATGCCGAATATTTTGGACCTCGCTTACACATTGATGCTATGCCTTTAAATAAACTACTCACAACATCTGCCAGCCAAATTATAAATCATCATCATCATTGCCTTTTTCACACTGGGTCAGGGTATAGGCCACAGCCAAACAGTTTCCATCCTTCTCTATCCCGAGCTAACTTTTTTTATCTCATTCCAGGTCTTACCACTTCTCTGTATATCAGCTTCTTTAATTCTTCTCCATGTTCCTCGTGGCCTTCCCCTTGATCTTCTGCCCTGAGGGTTCCAGTCCAATACTTTCTTTGTTATAGTTGAGTCACTCTTTCTAAGCGTGTGTCCAATCCACCTCCATCGTCTTCTTCCTATTTCCTCTCCCACTGGTTTCTGCTGTGTTCTTTTCCATACTTCTTCATTTTTTATTCTATCCATCCATTTTATTCTGAGTAGCTTACGCATGCACCTGTTTACGAAAATCTGTACCCTCCTTAAACATGCCTGTGATGCGTTCCAAGTTTCACATCCATACAGTAGGACAGACTTCATGTTTGAGTTGAAAAGTCTTAGCTTTAGTCGAAGGGAGATATCTTTAGTTCTCCAAACTCTGTTCAAAGATGTGAATGCAGCCCGTGCCTTTCCTATTCGTGCTTTCACCTCTGCTTCCGTGCCTCCATCCTTGTCAATTATACTTCCGAGATAGCAGAAAGTGTCTATATCTTCGAGTTCCTGTTCTTTTACTTTGATCTGCTCCCTTTGACGCGTACCTATCCTCAAGACCTTTGCAGGGTGAATTCTTAGACCAATTGATTCCGAGAGGCTGTTTATAATTGTGGTTTTTGCTTGCATCTGGTCCTGGGTGTGGGACAAAAGAGCCAGTTCATCTGCAAAATCCAGATCATCCAACTGTGTCCAGGGGGTCCACTGTATCCCATTTCTTCTCCCTTTGGAGGTTTCCTTCATTAGCCAATCAATGGCAAGGATGAACAGGAATGGTGAGAGCAAGCATCCCTGCTTGACACCAGTCTTAATTTCAAAGCTGTCAGTAAGCTGATCTTCATGTACAACCCTGCAACTTGATCCTTCATACAATTCCTTAATGAGGTTTACTATCTTTTCAGGGAGTCCATAATGTGCCAGAATTTTCCACAATGTTGCTCTGTCAATACTGTCGAAAGCCTTCTCGTAATCCAGAAAGTTGACAATAACAGAAGAGTTCCATTCTATAGACTATGACTCGCAGAGAGGCAATCTGGTCAGTGGTTGAATAGTTTTTCCGAAAACCTGTCTGTTCGTCCCGCAGTTTAGCATCTGTTGCATTCTTAATTATCTCTAAAATAATACGGTTGAAAACCTTTCCTGGGATAGAAAGAAGAGTGATGCCTCGATAATTATTACAATTACTGAGGTCCCCTTTCTTTGGAAGCTTGATAAGATGTCCTTCCTTCCAATCCTTTGGGATTATCCCATCATTCCAGATTCTCTCAAATAGTGGGTGCAGGGCCTCAGCATTTCTTTCCGCATCGACTTTTAGAGCCTCCGGTGGAATCTGGTCTGGTCCAGCAGCTTTCCCCCTTTTCATCTTGTTAATGGCACCCACAATCTCTGCTATCGATGGTGGATCACAGCTAATTGGTAGCTCATTCCTTGCAGGCAAAATTTCTGGCTGGTTGTCTGGTGGTGGTCTGTTCAGAAGGCAGTTGAAATGTTTCCTCCATCGTTCAGATTGAGCCCCTTTACCAAAAATAGTTTTCCGATCTTTGTCTTTGACTGGTATCTGTGGTATCCCATATTTTCCAGCAAGTGTCTTGGTAGTTTGATAAAGGATCCTCATGTGTCCTCCTGTCACTGCTGCTTCTGCTTTCTCTGCAAGTCTGTTCATGAATGCTTCCTTGTCTTTCTTCACAGATCTTTTGACTTCCTTAGCTATGGCTCGATACTGCTCTTGTGCATCCAGTCTTGAAGTCCTTGTTCGGCTTGCATTCACTTGTTCCTTCCGTATTCTCCTCTTTTCAATAAGGTCCAAGGTGGTTGGACTTATCCATTCTTTATGTTCCGATTTCTTTACCCCCAATACCTCGTGGCAAGTTGTTATGTAGACTTCCTTGATCTTTGCCCAATGTGACTCTACATCTATGTCCTCCTCGAGCTCAGTAAGAGGTTGGAATCTATTACTCAATTGTAGTTTGAATTCCTCATTCTTTTCCCCATCAAGTGCATTCACCTCGAATTTTCTTCTTATATGTGATCTGGTCCCATGTTTTCTGAGTCGGAGCTTAAGCTTTGCCAATAGCAGGTGGTGGTCTGATCCAACAACTGCCCCTCTCCGTACTGTCACATCTTCTAATGAACGTCTGAATCTTCGAGAGATACAAAAATGATCAATCTGATTCTCTGTCACACCATCTGGTGAGACCCAAGTTGCTTTGTGGATCCTCTTATGGGGGAACACTGATCCTCCAATCACCAAACTGTTGAATGCACAGAAATTTGCAAATCTTTCACCATTATCGTTCATTTCTCCCATGCCATGACGTCCCATGATACCTTCATAACCTACGTTATCCTGTCCCACTTTTGCATTAGCATCTCCCATCAATATGTTGAGGTCTTTCCTTGGCAACTTGTCAATGACTTGTTGTAGCAGACTATAAAATGTATCTTTGTCCTCATCTGTTGCATCATTTGTTGGGGCATAGATCTGTACAATGTTCATGCTGATCTTCTTACTCCGTGTTGTAAAGGACGCCATGATGATCCTTTCTCCGTGTTGTTCCCATCCTCTCAGTGACTTCTGGGCAAACTTGCTTAGAATTATTCCTACTCCCTGTGTATGAATCCCGTCCCCTCTGCCTGAATATAAAATCTTCTCCCCAGACTTGAGGTGTTTCTGTCCGGATTGTATCCAGTGGGTTTCGCTTACTCCAAGTATATGCAGCCTGTATCTTCTCATCTCAGTCACAACTTGAGCGCTTTTTCCTGCTTCATACATGGTGCAAACGTTCCACGACGCAATTCGAAGCTGCTTGTTTGGCGAAGACTTCATCGGGTCAGCAGAGTCCTTTCGGCTTTGTCTGTTGTCCTTCATAAATTCTGTCATTCCAGAAACTCTTCGGTCACCCAAGCTGAAAAAAGGATTTGGTTTGTCTGTCTGCGTTTCTGTAACGGTTTGAGTTTGACGGAAAGGGGTGTTAACCCTTTGCCAACCCCCAACCTGGAGGACCAGGTGACTCAAAGATGGGGGAATCACACACCATTAGTCGCCTTTTACGACAAGCTGGCTTGGCATTGGACTATTCTTGACCCTCTCAGTTGAGGGACCCCGGACACCACACGGGGTAAATTATAAATACCAACATACAAAACCGTGTGTAATCATTTATTTTCTCATTGATATTATTAGGTACCACAATAGACGTAATTTTTGCGTCATGCGTCAAGAAAAGGACTATTTTTAAACTGGGTCATTCAAGCATCAATACCTCAGCCATTAAAAAATGTACAGAGCTAAATTTTGTATCGTCTTAAAGAGGAAGGTTTCAACTTTATTTCTATACCGCTTCAACAATAAAAAAACAGGCAATAAAAGTCGAATAATACTGTTTTAAAACTTTACAGCGGCTAAAAATCCCGACATATTATTGATATAAAATTTGAACTGAGTCTGTCTAAAAGACAAACATCTATCTCTATTTCTACCAATTTGTTTTAATGAGGGTTGTTTAATGACTAAGGTGTCGCATTTTAAAAAAGCCCACCAAATCCTTGTTTTCAGCTTTGAGTGTTATTGGATTTTTTTTACACCTCATTGTATTAGTTTGTAACAGCACACAAATTGCCAAGAGATTGAGATCTCAAATTATTGACAAAAAGAATAGAGTTCACGGAAACCACATTAATATTATATTAAAGTGCCATCATAATTTATGTTTTAGATAGTTTAAAACAAAATAAATACGATATATATCATTATTTTAGTTGATAACTCGTTTCATTAAGTCTGTATGTTTTAATGATGGAACAGCCTAAATAAACCACTAATTTTTTCGTTTTTTATTGACCTGTAATTTTTTTTTGATGACTTTCTGGTCTTGGTTTTTATTAAACAACTTGCTGTTTTTATCAATTTATCCATGTAATTTTTTTCAAATCTGGTTTGTCTCTCGATGCTTATTTATTGTTAAACAAAGAACAAGTGACGAATTTATATACACACTCTACACTCGCGGTGTCCATGTTGTTGTTATGACAAAATGATTGTTTGACCTTGTTATAACAGTAGTAGATTTCTATGGTCGAAAGTGTGATGTCATGTTTTGAAACAATTACACAGGAATACCCACTACTTGTAGTTTATAAATAGACAAAAGACACACAATGATTGGTCCTAATGTGTTAGAAAATTGAAAAAGTGTTGCTATTGTTTTCTTTCTTTGAGAAAAACGGTACTTGAACTAGTTTAAGATATTGTGATTGGAGAAATAATAGACTTTGAAGGGTCACATCATTTTCTAAATAATTCAATTCTTTTTCTAATGCTTTCATGATAGACTATGCATTGGAACAATACGAGTTACTAGTGGCTAATGAAGCAGTATTTGTGTAAAAGTTAAATAATCATTCTTTACGCCACTGAAACTGAATCAAAATGGATAAAAGGTTGACATTTTTTCTGATTTTGTTTGTTTGTATTTGTTCTTCAATCGGGAAGAGATGTAAATTTAAGACGAGAAAAGAAGAAAATAAAGATCGAATTTAAAAAAAAAATAAATTCACTTTTGGTTTTGGTGAGATTTGCGATACCTCACTTTGCACAATTCTTGCCTCTCAAGCAAAGGGAGTTAATCAAAATAATTGGGTGGCTAGGTCTTCAGGGTGTATGTGGCTGAAAGTAATTTATTTTAGACTAGCATCCTATCTAAAGGATAGCAAACAGTGCATTCAGTAACACAGAAATCAGGATACAGTCATGCGTCATAGACCTAAAGGCGTTGAAAGACTTTGGGGTGATAGGGGGTTGAGGACACAAAAGCGCATAATCCCATATAAGAAGGAAGCACTCTAATGACAACGGATATATAGGAACCCCTAATAACATATAAAGAGATGATTTACAGTGGAAAAGTCATCCTCATTGAAAGGAATAATAAATTTTACTGCACCCTTTCAGTTAAGGATCTGAGATAGGGCCAGGGCAAAACGAAGCAATATAATTCCCAGCATAAAGTAGCATGGAGGTGAAAACAGGCATGAAGTAAAAACATGAAGTCTTGGGAGTATATGAGTTTCTTTAGAGGTGGATTTTATTATCTTATGCTGCTGGTTTGAACATTGTGCTTATTAATCATGATTTCATGTTGAATTTTGAGAAAGAAATATTGACTTTACCAAAAAGTTAAGATGATTTTTGAATTCAGCAGGTCCGGTTTCCTGTAACATGATATATTTTTCTTCTATCTGCATTATTTCGAGAGATGTTTAATATTTAATGTATTTAGCTCGTAATTATCGCAATTTTTCTGCCAACATGCAAAATTATGTGTTTTATGATGTTCACTCCTTTATTTTGCAAAGACCATTTGAAGAAAATGTCTGAAAAAAATTGGACCTCTTCCTTGGAGTCCTCACTACCAGGTGACGTGAATTACATGTCATAATGTATGATCATTATTCCATTTAGTATATGGAATATGCTATTTCCTCATGCTGGAGGCCAAAACATTTACTTTCGCGAGTGTTTTGGGGGAATTTCAACAGACTGGATATTTAGTAAAAATATTGTGTCTGGTTCAAATCATGTTATATTTCATTCATCTAGTCACAGTGCTTTAAAAATATGTTTCACAAGTATGATAAATATTTTAGGTGTTTAGTTACATGACATCAAAGTTGGATTATTTTCTTACAGCAATTGGCAATTAATTTGCTCTCATTTTCTTATTTATGTATGGATCTTTAAAATTGAAAACGTCTTTTCCATGACTATCAGAATGCTTTATGAATATAGTAAGAAAAATAAATATTAGATATCCAAAAATTGTCTCTTGTGGTACCTAATATTATTTAATTCAGTAATAACTAATCACTAACAGGCTGTATAAAACTAATAACAAAGAGCTGATTTATGTCAACTTCAATCCCACTATAAATCAGATATAGACAGTTATATAGTTATGTGTGTTGGTAGAATTCATCTTTCTTTGTAAATGTTGCAAATGACATTGGTAAAGACGTTTTTGATCAAGAAACTCACCCAAGCATCAAATCCATCAAAGAAAACTTACCTGACCTTCCTAAATTTGAATTCAAAGAAACTGATTCACACACTGTCCAGAAAGTTATCAACAATATCAATATTAAGAAAGCAACTGGTTTTGACAATTTTCCGGCCAGACTTCTTAAGGCTGAACCAATAACGAATCTAATTAACAAATCAATTTCTTTTGGTGTGTTTCCTGATCAATTGAAATTAGCACAAGTCACGCCTTTATATAAAAAACAAGATCCTCTAAATGTGAAAAACTATCGTCCTGTTAGCATTCTACCTGTTGTTTCCAAAGTATTTGAAAAAATTATATTTCAGCAATTATCAATATATTTCGATGACATTTCTAATGACTACTTGTGTGCTTTTCGTAAAGGCCATGGTTGCCAAACAACACTTTTGCGTTTAATTGAAGATTAGAAAGAGGCATTAGACAATAACAAATATGTCGCTGCAATCCTCATGGACCTTTCGAAGGCTTTTGACTGCTTGCCTCACAACATTCCTATTGCTAAACTAGCTGCCTATGGGCTAGAACAAAAAGCTCTTTATCTAATTGAAAATTACTTGAGTGGAAGAAAACAACAAATAAAATTAGAGGATGCTGTGAGCGAGTGGGCAGGCATTAAAAAAGGCGTTCCACAAGGATCAATTCTTGGACCATTACTTTTTAACATTTTTATAAATGATATATTTTACTTTATCAGAGAGGGAAAATTATATAATTATGCTGACGACAATACCCTGTCATATTCTCATTCAAATTTCGATATGCTTTTAAAAACTATTGAAAATGAAAGCGAAATTCTTATCAAGTGGTTCGAAATAAATTGCATGCAAGCAAACCCGGACAAATTCCAGGCAATTGCAGTAGGTACAAAAACACACACAAAGAAACCCACATTCCATATTGGAACTGCAAGTACTACGTGTGAAGAAGTTGTAAAATTACTAGGGATCGACATAGACTACCAACTAAAATTTGATTTACACATTAAAACCATCTGCCGTAAAGCTTCTCAGCAATTAAATGTCTTAAAAAGGCTTGGAAAATACCTTTCAAAATTTAACAAGTTAACAATATTTCACTCTTTTGTATTGTCAAATTTCAATTTCTGTCCACTAGCTTGGCATTTCTGTTCTAAAACAAATTGTGATTAACTTGAAAAGATACAAGAAAGAGCACTGCGTTTTATTTATGAAGATGACAAAAAATCCTACGACCAATTACTTTCAAAGTCCAAAGTCCCCTCCCTACAAATAAGACGAATGAGAACAATTGCTTTGGAAACGTTAAAAATTTTATACAAAATTGCTCCTCCTTGTCTATCTGATATGGTCATTTTGAAAAATAACAGATACAATTTTAGATATTCAAACCTCCTTGATATTCCAAGGGTCAGAACAATGTCTTATGGCAAAAGATCTTTCAGATATTCTGCTGCTGTGCTTTGGAATGAACTTCTCGAGCACATCAGGAAAATTTCAAATTTTAATGTTTTCAAAAATCATATCCTCTCATGGAATGGCCAGCCATGTAAATGTAATATTTGTAATTAATCGTAACCGTAATATATATATATATATATATATATATATATATAAATATATATATATATATATATATATATATATATATATATATATATATATATATATATATATATATATATAGTATATTATTTACTTTTCTTTGTGTGTCATGATTGGAATCTTGATGAGGGAATGTTTTAAAGGAAAATGTATTACTATGTATTTTTATGCACTATGTGTTATAACCTATGTCGGTCAAAGGCTTCTATTAGCCTGACTACATTATCTATGAAACATTTTTAAAATGCCGACAATAAATTAAAAAAAAATAAAATATTTGAATAGTAGTAGTGGTAGTAGTAGTAGTAGTAGTAGTAATAGTAGTAGTAGTAGTAGTAGTAATAGCAGCAGTAGTAGTAGTAGTAGGTAGTAGTAGTAGTAGTAGTAGTAGTAGTAGTAGTAGTAGTAGTAGTAGTAGTAGTAGTAGTAGTAGTAGTAGTAATAGTAGTAGCAGTAGTATTGGTACTATTTATGATGTGGTGGTGATTATTCTAGTAATATTGGTAATAATGATGTTGTGGTTGTGTAGTAGTAGTGGTATTGATGATGGTTGTTGTAGTAGTACAGTGTGTTTTTTATTATTGACACATTTCAGGTTTGAATAACTCGAGAGCTGTGTATGATTTCATCAAATGTTTTTTTACAACACGTGTAGAATTTATTCAAGTTTTGACTGATATAAGTTTAAACACTGTGGGTCCTTTGGTAGCTGAGCTATGGCATCATCAGTAGAAAAGGGTAATTTTGACATAAATCATGATTTATTTTGGCTTAGTCTGACATGATTCTCGAAAGTTTATTTCATTAAAATGTCAATCTAAGGATATTAACTTGGAACATTGCCTTGACACTTCTCAAATTCTTTTGTGTATGACGTCACCTGAAGACAAAAATAAGAGAAGCCGTTTCGCTCTGTGCAAAAGACCCGGGATGAACTGGAGAGACGCTCGCAGAGTGGCATTCAAAAGGGCGGTGGTAACGTGGAGCTTTAGATCTGACAATTATGCAAACTCAAGTAAGATATTAGAAAAAACTTGACTAAATTTGAATTAATATAATGAAAATCAAATTGATGTTCTCCAGTTCTCGCAGCTGTTCTTGAAGTATTCAAACCTGAACTGTGTCAATGATTGAAAACAAACACACTGTAAATTACGATTTATTTAAAAATTACCCTTTTCTACTCGTGGCATCATAACTCAGCTACCAAAGGGCACAAAGTGTTAAAACTTATACCAATCAAAACTTAAATAAATTCTGCACCTATGGCAAAAAATCGTTTGATGAAATCTTACATACCTTTGGAGTTATTCAAATCTGATATGTGTCAATAATTTGAAAAAAAAACACTGATGTGGTGGTGGTGGTGGTTGTGGTAGTAGTAGTCGTAATGATGATAATGTGGTGGGAGTGGTAGCGATGATGATGTGGTTGTGGTGACTGTAGTCATACAGATAATAAACGTGGTAGTAGTAGTAGTAGTAGTAGTAGTAGTAGTAGTAGTAGTAGAAGTAGTAGTAGTAGTAGGAATAGTAGTAGTAGTGATGTTATGAAGATGGTGGTTGTAGTAGTAGTTGTAAGAGTAGTAGTAGTAGTATCGTTCGGCTACATTTCTATGTTCAAGGTATCAATCCAGGTTCGGAAGTCATCATCACATTTGTTGATGGTTTCAAATCCCCGTTCCAGTTTTGTATGGGCAATCTAGTACGAGGTGGTTTGCATCTTGTGGTGCTTGGTTGCACTTTGGGCATGTTGGTGATTCTTGGAGCCCCCATTTGTGCATGTTGGCAGCTGTTTTTGTATGTTTTGACTGTAGTCTATTTGCAGCTACCCAGTATTTTCTTGGCTGATCTGTAGACCTGGGAGACTTTTACATACAGGAGCTTGCGTGCCCCAATGACCCTGAAGGTGATACCAGCTTGGATGCAACCGTGCTGGAACAGCAAAGGGATAGGGACCAGATGAAGGATGATCCAACCCGGCATTTAGACAAGGCTTGCCTTTTCCTGACCCATACTTCTAATCAAGAAAGTAGTTGTAGTGATGATGATGTGGTGGGGTTGATTGTAGTTGTAGTGGTGATGGTGTATTAATTGTGGTTGTAGTAGCAGTGGTACTGATGATGGTGGTTGTAGCAGTGGTAGTGATGATAGTGTGGTGGTTGTAGTTGTTGTAGTGATGATGAGGTGGTGGTGGGGGTTGCAGTAGTAGTTGCAGTAATGATTATGTGGTGGTGGCGGTGATTTTAGTGAAAGTGATGATGTTGAGCTTCTGGTTGTAATGATGATGTTCATGTGGTATTTGTAGTAGTTGTGGTCGTCGTCATGATGATGGGTGTGTGTTGGTTGTAGAAGAAATAGTGGTAGTGATGATGGTGGTTGTTGCAGTTGGGATGACAATGTGATGGTGGTTATTGTAGTAGTGGTAGTGATGAAGATGTGGTAATGGTAGTTGTAGCTGTGGTTGTGATGATGATGTGTGGGTGGTGGTTGTAGTAGTTGTGGTAGTGATGATCTTGTGGTGGTGATGGTTGTGGTAAAAAACTGGAAAGGCATCATACTGGCTTGACAAAAACCATGGCCTGCCGGGGATTTAGCATCCATGCATTTATACATACCTGTTCTCTTTCATTACATTCATGTTTACCATTCATGTATACAGCATATCTCTGTGTTACCCACCCACGCTCCCTCTCTTTCTTTTGTACACACACATCAGAGAGAGGGGGAGGGAGAAGAGAGAGAGAGAGAGAGAGAGAGAGAGAGAGAGAGAGAGAGAGAGAGAGAGAGAGAGAGAGAGAGAGAGAGAGAGAGAGAGAGAGAGAGAGAGAGAGAGAGAGAGAGAGAGAGAGAGAGAGAGAGAGAGAGAGAGTAGGGGTGGGATGGGAAAAACTACGAATGCTAACCATAAGATATTTTAAAATTACAGTATTAGTGACACTGTAAGCTCACTGGGAAATATATAGCTGGTTGTTTACAAAAAAAAGAAAATAAATGAAGTTGATGTAACTTTGCTCTTTGTTTTTTTAAAAAGACCATTATGTGCGTGTTTACATCAAGGGGGTTTGCTAGTATTCTATAGATAGAATGAAGTTGATGTCACTCAGGTCTTTGTTATTTTTTGTTGCCATCTGCGATTATGAGTGAAATTTTCACTAGACTGTATTAACCAGACTATATACGACCAAGATTACACATAGTTTGTGTGTTGGTCCGTTTTACTTCCGAATGGCAATGTTGTGAGCTTCTCAGCCAAGCGCAGAGCTGCCAACTTGCCAAAATCCGTTTAGGGGACAATTGACATTCATTTCAGCGGCACTTCAGCGACGCATAAAAGTCTATTTAGACCTACAGACGACTTCATCTAGTCAATTGTTAATAAACTATTGCGTATAATTTAAAACTATATAAGCATATTAGATCACTTAAAACTTTTTACATATTTCCTCATATATGAGAGTTATAGTTATAGACGGTCTGTGTGGTAATGGCACAAAAGTACTCAAATGATACAGTATGTGTAAAAATTTACTGATTGATTACAGACTAAAACGGGAGGTTAAATAATAATAGAGGACACAGGCCCTGGCAGTTTCAGAGCAAGGCATTGAATGGATGGTTTTAGCACTGAAGGACCCCCACACTCACTCAACCCAACACAAACCTAAGGAGGCATACACACACACACACACACTGTGATTAAATAGGGAGAGTAGTCCACACTACATAATAATACTACCAATAAATTGGTTATTGGCCCCAGAGTACACAATAATACTACCTACCGATAACTCTAACTCGGGCCCTAAGTATATAATGATGCAACAGTCATTAACCCTCTTAAAATATAATATTATTCGACATCAACTGCATACACTTTGACAGAGACGCCAACTTTAAATTTGACTCACAGGAATTTCAGACACCACTCGTAGGAATTTCAAAGCCGAAAGAGGAATTTCCGCACCCAAGAAAAGGGAATTGGGATGGTATTTGGCATTGTGTTTACATATTGTATAGTTGATTAGAATTATATAATGATATATTATAAACACAATGCCAAATACAATCCCAAAGTTTCCTTATTTCTAATGAAGTAATGGTGGTGGTGGTTGTAGTAGTGGTGGTAGTTATGATGATGTGGTGGTGATGGTGGTTGCAGAAGTAGTGGTAGTGGTGATGATGTGGTGGTGGTGATTGTAGTAGTTGTGGTCGTGATGATAAGGATGTGGTGGTGATTGTACTGGTAGTGGTCTTGATGATAATGTGGTGGTGGTGGTGATTGTAGTAGCAGTGGTAGTGATGATGATATGGTGGTGGTGGTGGTTGTAGTAGTGGTAGTGATGATGATGATGTGGTGGTGGTTGTAGTAGTAGTGTTAGTGGTGAGGATGTGGTGGTGGTGGTTGTATTAGTAGTAGTAGTGGTAGTGATGATGTGGCAGTGGTAGTTGTAGTAGTAGTGGTGGTAGTGATGATGATGTGGTGGTGGTGGTTGTAGTAGTGGGTGGTAATGATGATGATGTGGTGGTGGTTGCAGTGTAGTGGTAGCAATGATGATGATGTGGTGGTGGTGTTCGTGGCTGTAGTAGTAATGGTAGTGATGATGTGGTGGTTGTAGTAGTAGTGGTCGTGATGATGATGTGGTAGTGGTGGTTGTAGTAGTAGTGGTAGTGGTGATGATGTGGTGGTGGTGATTGTAGTAGTTGTGGTCGTGATGATGATGATGTGGTGGTGGTTGTAGTGATAGTGGTCTTGATGATGATGATGATGTGGTGGTGTTGTAGTAGTAGTGTTAGTGGTGAGGATGTGGTGATGGTGGTTGTATTAGTAGTAGTAGTGGTAGTGATGATGTGGTGGTGGTGGTTGTAGTAGTAGTGGTGGTAGTGATGATGTGGTGGTGGTGGTTGTAGTAGTAGTGGTGGTAGTGATGATGATGTGGTGGTGGTGGTTGTAGTAGTAGTGGTAGCAATGATGATGATGTGGTGGTGGTGGTTGTAGTAGTAGTGGTGGTAGTGATGATGATGTGGTGGTGGTGGTTGTAGTAGTAGTGGTAGCAATGATGATGATGTGGTGGTGGTGGTGTTCGTGGCTGTAGTAGTGGTGGTAGTGATGATGTGGTGGTTGTAGTCGTAGTGGTCGTGATGATAATGTGGTAGTGGTGGTTGTAGTAGTAGTGGTTATGATGATGATGTGGTGGTAGTGGTGGTTGTAGTAGTAGTGGTTATGATGATGATGTGGTGGACGTGGTTGTAGTAGTAGTGGTAGTGATGATAATGTGGTGGTGGTGGTGGTTGTAGTGGTAGTGGTAGTAGTGATGATGACGTGGTGGTGGTGGTGGTTGTAGTAGTAGTGGTAATGATGATGTGGTGGTGGTGGTTGTAGTAGTAGTGGTGGTAGCAATGATGATGATGTGGTGGTGGTGGTTGTAGTAGTGGTAGTAGTGATGATGTGGTGGTTGTAGTAGTAGTGATGATGATGATGTGCTAGTGGTGGTTGTAGTAGCAGTGGTCGTGATGATGATGTGGGGGTGGTGGTTGTAGTAGTATTGGCAGTAATGATTATGTTGTAGTGTTGGTTGTAGTAGTAGTAGTAGTAGTAGTAGTAGTAGTAGTAGTAGTAGTAGTAGTAGTAGTAGTAGTAGTAGTAAGTAGTTGCTGTAGTGATGATCATGTGGTGGGGTGGTTGCAGTAGTAGTGGTAGTGCTGACGATGTGATTGTGGTGGTTGTAGTAGTAGTGGTACTGATGATGTGCTGGTGGTTGTAGTAGTAGTGGTAGTGATGATGTGCTGGTGGTTGTAGCTGTAGTTGTAGTGATAATGATGCGGTGGTGGTGGCGGTAGTAGTAGTGATAGTTCAGATGATGTGGTAGTATTGGATGTAGTAGTAGTAGTGGTAGTAGTGATGATTATGTGGTGGTGGTGGTTGCAATAGTAGTGGTAGTGATGATGATGTAGTGGTGGTGATTGTAATAGTGGTGGTAGTGATGGTTGTGCTAGTGATGATGATGTAGTGGTGATGGTTGTAGCAGTGGTAATGATGATGATGTGGTGGTGGTGGTAGTGGTAGTGATAATGCTGTGTTGGTGGTTGTAGTAGTTGTGGTAGTTATGATGTGGTGATGGTGGTTGTAGTAGTAGTAGTGGCAGTGATGATAATGTGGTGGTTGGAAAAAAAAAGGGGGGGGGGGGGGGGGGGGGGGGGGGGGGAGGGGGGGAAAAATCCTTGGAACAAATTGACCTCACCTCACCGGAATTTGATGGAAGTTGCCTGTAACCAGAAATTTTTTGCCCCAAACCGGAGATTTTTCCAGTGAAACCGGAGTTTTGGTAGCTCTGCACTTTGATGTGACTTATCAGACACACAAAATGTGTATTGAATGACCATAGAGAATACGACGAAATAGACCAGCACCACTTCCGTGGCTTTTTAGGCCATTTCCGTTTGTCTGTGGCAAGCACAGTATTTCCGTGGCTGTCACAGAAGTTTCGCGACACTTGACAACTCTGCAAGCGCATACTATCTATAAAAACAAAAATTGAACACCACCTAAATGTAGCGTTTAAAGTAAATTGGAGGAAGTCAAATTTCAAGAATGAATAAAAGAGGAAAAGGTAATAAAGTGATCAACTTCTATAACTCACTCGCATACAACTCACTTTTTGTAATGAGCTGCAACTCTCATGTAACAGAATTTTTTTCTATAAAAAAGACTGTTTGTCAGATAAATTGACATTGAGATTTTCTAGACAGGCCAGTAAATGCCCATTTTTTAAAAAGTATGAAAAATTTTGGTCATAATTTTCATAACAATTAGTAAGTAATACATACTCTACTGATTATAGACGTACAATTGCTTGAAGACAATGTGCACTTATTCTTAGGTCTGACAACCCAATTCATTATCAGCACGTTGTAATGGAAATCTCAAAAAATGATGCAAAATATTGTCCATTATAACAATGTTAAACTCCCATAATGCGTCCAGGCGTGACCTGCATATATGGTCACTTAAAGATAATAAAAATTAATGGATGCTTCTATTGCCTTGATATCCGCATTATGATCGATTTTTTAAAAATGTTTTTATCTTGATAAGTAATCCATGACAAAACAACTGACAAAAACAATTTCAACTTACTGTATGATCTATCTCAGACAGGGAAACCATAACCATAACAATGCCGTCAAAAATAATAAAGTGAGATGGCTTTGTACATTGAGTAAATGCATGATTCATGATTCAGTTTTTTCAGGAGCAGATTTCAGATCCAACCCCAGTGACCTCGGATGACGAAAGTAGTTTCACGATGAAAATTAGCAGAAATGACTCATTTTCGGATTTTGTCATTGGCCTTGAGTGAGAGAGGGGAAGGACGTAGCCCTAAGAAACTGGTTTCCACAAGTCGGGACAAAATTAATTTTAAAAGAAAAAACAAAAGGCAAACCCCCCCCTAAAAAAATAAAAACAACCCAAAACACGTAGCCATGAAATCATTTTTTTCAATATAACTCTCAGAGAGGTAATCCACTTCTGAAAATGGCCTGGTAATTTTGTCCTCCAAGAAGCAAGTTATTAGAAGTGACCACTCTATCTAGATTTTTTTTTTTATTTACCTATGAATTGCGTGACAAATAAAGCCTTCACCAGTTTCTCTCGAATCAAAATGAGCTGATTTTTCTGATGACCGCATCTGTAAGACAAAAGATGAAAATTAAATTCCATGTAAACAAGATTTATTTTTTTGTAATTAAGTAAACACATAAAATCCATTCTAAAGTTTTAGATGTAACTACTGAAATATTACCTCCCCCCCCCCCCCACCCTCTACCACCCCAATAAAAAATATGAGAAAAAAAATAACAAGCAACCAGTCTCAGGCCTTTAAAAATTTTAGATTTCTCTAAAACTGATTAAGGTTTTGAATGTCTTTATATCTAAGAGTTTCTTAATGTCTCTCTACCGCTTCTTTCTATATCTCCATGCCTCCCTCTTTCTCTCTCTTTAAGTAACTCAACTATTGTGAAAAGAACACAACAAACAACTTACTTCAGTCTGTAAATCAATACAATAAACATTCCCCAAACTGTCACCAGCAAACAAAGAGAGTTCTGAATGATCCATTGTAACAGAGTAAACTGGAGCACCTAATTCAAACATTTTGAGTTCTTCCCCAGAAAGAAGGTTCCAAATCTGTAATAAAAAAGGATTAACATTAACAGTGTATAAATTTCCCATTCTCAAAATGGAAGAAATACTTATTTATTACATTGATGTATTTATCACATAATATATACGACATCATAGTTTTTGTGACCAACAATAAGTCTAAAATCTGGTCGCCGGATGAAGCAAGACAATATAATAATAATAATAATAATAATAATATAATAATAATAATAATAATAATAATAATAATAATAATAATAATAATAGTAATAAATAATAATAAAATAATAATAATAATAATAATAATAATAATAATAATAAAAATAAAAATAATAATAATAATAATAATAATAATAATAATAATAATAATAATAACAATAATAGTAATAATAGTAATAATAATAATAATAGTAATAATAATAATAGTAATAGTAATAATAATAATAGTAATAATAATAGTAATAATAATAATAATAACAATAAATAATAATAATAATAATAATAATAATAATAATAATAATAATAATAATAATAATAATAATAATAATAATAATAATAATAATAATAATATTCCTTATCAACTAATTATGTAAGCTTATTAGGATAAGAAGATGAGAAACTAGTGGTAGTAGTATGGGGTGAATTTTTTAATTCAGAAAAGTGAGTGGAGCAGGCACTTATGTTGGTAACAACAAGATATGAAGTGAATAGAAAAGTGCCAGAAGACAATAGAGAATAAAAAATTTTTTTTCCGCGGCGGTGGTGGGGTTTGAACCTGCGACCTTATTGGTACGACAACTCCGCCTGGCAGGTGAGAGCGTGGCTCTACCGTGTGAGCTATCCACGAACACAAAAATATTCGTTTCAAACTCAAAGTCATTACTAGATCCCTCTCTCACCCACTTCTTGAGACCGCCGATTCGTTCGTACACCACCATCGCGAATAATTTTGACCAGCAGTTAAGCTTAATAGCCAATATTCTCAACACAAACATATAACATAGAAACGAATTGAACTTAGTATGCTCGTTAGGGGAAACTTTTAACTTCAGAAAAGTTGAGTGGAGCAGGCATTATGTTGGTAAAGCATGATTATGAAGTGAATAGAAAAGTGCCAGGATGACAAAGTAGAATAAAAAAAATTTTTTCGCGGCGGCTGTGGGGGGTTGAACCTGCGACCTATTGGTTTTCGACAACTCGCCGGCAGGTGAGTTAGCGGCATACCCCCGTAAATGAGCTATCCACAACACAAAAATATTTCGTTTCAAATCAAAGTCTTGACTAGAATCCTCTCTCACCCACTTTTGTAGACGCAGATTCGATCGTACCACCATGCGTAATAATTTTGACTTACAGTGAAGCGTAAATAGCCTAATTTCTCAACAAAATACGATATTCATAGAACGATTGTAGACATAGAGAATTGAATTCCGGTGTATTGGTGATTTTTTAATTCAGAAAAGTGAGTGGAGCATGCATTAGTTGGTAACAACAAATATGACACCAATAGAAAAGTGCAGAAGACAATAAGAATAAAAAATTTTTTTTATTATTTCTATGTCTTCTGCACTTTTCTAATTCACTTCTACTGTTGTTCCAATCTAATGCCTCTCCACTCACTTTTCTGAATTAAAAAATTCACCAACACGGAGCATACCAATGTCACAATCGTTTCAATTTACTATGTTTGTGTTGAAATATTGCAATAAACTTAAACTGGTCAAAATTATTCGCGATGGGGTGTCGAAGAATCGCGTGTCAAATGGTGAAAGGGACTATTAATGACTTTGAGTTTGAAACGAATATTTTAGGTTCGTGATAGCTCACACGGTAGAAGCACGCTTCTCACTGCCAGGCGGAGTTGTCGTACCAATAAGGTCGCAGGTTCAAACCCCACCACCGCCGCGAAAAAATTTTTTTATTCTCTATTGTCTTCTGGCACTTTTCTATTCACTTCATATCTTGTTGTTACCAACATAAGTGCCTGCTCCACTCACTTTTCTGAATTAAAAAATTCACCCCATACACCGGAGCATACTCAATGTCTCAATCGTTTCTATGTTATATGTTTGTGTTGAGAATATTGGCTATTAAGCTTAACTGCTGGTCAAAATTATTCGCGATGGTGGTGTACGAACGAATCGGCGGTCTCAAGAAGTGGGTGAGAGAGGGATCTAGTAATGACTTTGAGTTTGAAACGAATATTTTTGTGTTCGTGGATAGCTCACACGGTAGAGCCACGCTCTCACCTGCCAGGCGGAGTTGTCGTACCAATAAGGTCGCAGGTTCAAACCCCACCACCGCCGCGAAAAATTTTTTTATTCTCTATTGTCTTCTGGCACTTTTCTATTCACTTCATATCTTGTTGTTACCAACATAAGTGCCTGCTCCACTCACTTTTCTGAATTAAAAAATTCACCCCATACACCGGAGCATACCAATGTCTCAATCGTTTCTATGTTATATGTTTGTGTTGAGAATATTGGCTATTAAGCTTAACTGCTGGTCAAAATTATTCGCGATGGTGGTGTACGAACGAATCGGCGGTCTCAAGAAGTGGGTGAGAGAGGGATCTAGTAATGACTTTGAGTTTGAAACGAATATTTTTGTGTTCGTGGATAGCTCACACGGTAGAGCCACGCTCTCACCTGCCAGGCGGAGTTGTCGTACCAATAAGGTCGCAGGTTCAAACCCCACCACCGCCGCGAAAATTTTTTTTATTCTCTATTGTCTTCTGGCACTTTTCTATTCACTTCATATCTTGTGGTAGTAGTAGTACAGTTCACTCTGCTTAATCGCACACTCCGCTTATTTATACGCTACACATTCCCGAAAAACTGAATTTTTTTCTATATAATCACTCCACTTAATTGCACACCATCTTCGCTTAATCGATACACCTTGATTGGAGTGACAAGCAACAGCTATATGAAATCAACGATGCTGTTCCCGTCCCACCCAACTTTTTGGCCAAAGTATTCGATCAGTTCGTAACAATGGACAACAATATACCCATCAGCGGTAAACTGACATCTCAGGAACCACTGAACTCCGTTCAGCAACATAAAAATCAAAGCCTAGATAATGAAAATGAGGTTGAATCATCAGAATGTGACACATAGCCCCTGACAAACACTGGAAAACTTGACATGGTAGCTAAACTACTCCATTTCATCCAGCCAAGAAGAACGCTTGACAGATGATCTATATTGGCGAGATTGGAGACAAAAGTTTATCAACAGCTTGCACAGAATAAAAATCAATCACCGCTTCTCGATTACTGATGTAAGAAACAATAATGTCACATTATGTTGTCGATATAACATGAAAAAGAAAAGATTAAAAAGAAGAAAAATTAAAAAAACAATATAAAACAACAACCCAATTAAATAAATAACTAAATAAATAAATGAAAAACAAGCATTCTAATGAGGTCATGTATAGCTTGACGTTCCCAAGCCCGTAGAAAACTCAGAAGGAAGGTCCTACATGAATGGCACATGAAAGCTGGTGCTTCGATGTTATTTTTAGCTTCTCCGCTTAATCGACACACTAACCTGAACTCCAGAGGGTGTGCGATTAAGCGGAGTCGACTGTAGTAGTAGCAGTAGAGTAGTAGTAGTAGTAGTAGTAAAGAAGAAGAAGAAGAAGAAGAAGAAGAAGAAGAAGAAGAAGAAGATCTTGAGAAAGAACAGAGGGAAAGGAGGAGGTAAAGAAATTCATTTGACTAATAAGAATTGTATTGACTCTCATTGCGTGTAAAAGTACTTATGGTAGTCAAATGTTACATATTGAAAAACAAAACAAAAACAAGCTAGCACCCCCCCCCCCCCCCCCCTCCAAACAAAAACCAACAACAAATAAACAAAAAAAAAACCCAAAAAAACTCAGAACACAACAACAAATAAATGCTTGAATTTTAGTGCATTTGAGACAATAGTCTAAATAATGTACATAATTCTATGATTGAAACTATTCTTACTTTATAAGTTGCATGCAAAGCTCAAAGTTTGGCAAATAAAATTTTAAAAAAACCCATCTGGTTGAAAGTCAGGTTTAATTCTTTATCAGGCTGGATATCAATAAAATTGTTGTTTTGGTAATAAAACATCATTTCTGAGTAAGTACTTACTCTGACGGTGTAGTCTGTGCCACAGGTCACAACATTATCAGACAGATTAATGTAAATGTCAGCTATTTCACCGGCATGGCCTCTGAATGTTTGTATAGGTGTGTGGTCCATCATTCTCCTTGGGTCAAGGCTTAAGGCACTACAATGATGATATGGAAAAAAAAAGAGTGATCAGTAAAAGGCTTTTAATTAAAATGTAAAGACAGATTATAAAATATTTCAAAAGGTAACTACTATACTTTTTTAAATTATTTGCCTCAGTAAATAATAATAATAATAATAATAATAATAATAATAATAATAATAATAATAATAATAATAATAATAATAATAATAATAATAATAATAATAATAATAACAATAATAATAATCTTTATTTTCCAGAAGAAAGGCGATTCATGTTGTGTTTACAATCACAATGCTCTACAAACAGCACAAACGCGTGTCATACACATAACAGTCAAGCGGCGCATTCAAACATACAGTGTACGGTAAACATTAGGATATAAAGGGGGGGGGGGGGGGAAGGGGAACACACACTCACATATAGATGCAAGCACACACGCAGACATATATACTTAACTCACTGCGAATTAAATCAATAATTTACACACAATTTCAGACACAGATGGTGATATTGAATGGGGTCATAATATTAAGCCATCAAAAGTCAGTCAGTATTTAAACATAATTTCTGATACAAATGTTGACAGTAATAAAGATAATAATATTAAGGCATTAAAAGTCAGTCAGTATTTACACACAGTGCTGATTCAAATGTTGATAATAATAAGGATAATAATATGAATGCTTCATATGATGTCAGTCATTATAATTTATACACAATTTCTAATACCAAAGCTACTTCTGATAAATTAATTAAGGTGCATTTTTATAGGAGTTCAGGTTACTGATTGCTGATGGTATAAAAGTACACTTGTATCTATGTGTTCTACATTTTGGCTGAGCAAAACGTTTCCCTGACGGAAGTATTTTGAACTCACAATTCAAGGGGTGTTTGCGTGAATCAACAATAGAATTTGCTTTCCTCTCTACAGCTTTCGAGGATTCTTTAGAAATTGTTTCAATTTTGCTATTTACTATTTTGCTACTTTCATTCGAAATTTTCTGAATTTTGTTTTTTTCCTTCACTCCACATGAGCCAAACCACATTGAAATGCTGAAAGTGAATATGCTGAGAACTAGAGACTTACAAATCTGAACCATTGTTTTGTTACTTACTTGAAATGATCTGAGTTTTCTTAAAATATGCATCCTTTGACAAGCTTTTGTGGCAATATTATTTACATGAGATTTAAATTTTAGGGAGGAATCAATTGTGATCCCAAGGTAATTAAATTAGTCAACAATTTCAACTGTCTGATCTTGTATTTTTAGATTGTCGAATAGGTAATTTTTTCTGTCCCTGAAGTCAAAGATCCGCTCTTTAGTCTTGGATACATTTAGACTTAAAGACTTTGACAGTAATATTAAACAATTACAACTACTGCAAAACAGTGCAGCAAGATTAGTTTTTGGCCAAAAAAAATCTGATCATGCAACCCCTTTGTTGGCCTCTCTCCACTGGTTGCCCATTGAAAAGCGCACATATTACAAAGCAGCGTGTCTTGTTTATAAGTGTTTGACTGGTATAGCACCAGCATATCTCACAGATCACGTGGTCATGTGTAAATTTGAAAATTACACTTTAAGATCATGACCAAACGAAAATTTCGGAAAAAAGATCAAGAACAAAATTTGGTGATAGATCGTTTGCTTGTTTCGGCCCCAAGATTTGAAATGAACTACCACGTGGTCTGAGGGAGTGCAAGTCTTTACCTACCTTTAAAAAGAATCTCAAGACACATTTTTACTGTATTTGTTTTTATTGACTCTATGAATCCTTGATTTGGCTAGGAATTATTATTATTATTTTTTTATTTTTTTTCACTTAAAATTGATATTTATATTGTAAAGTGCCCAGAGCTTATGTTTTACACGAGAATGAGCGCTATATAAATGTGTATTATTATTATTATTATTATTATTATTATTATTATTATTATTATTATTATTATTATAATGTTTGTGGACAAAGTGGACTAAATGTAAGTCTGAAATTGAAAAAGGCATGTGTCATCTTTACTGTGTTAAGGTACAAAATAATTTTGATAACACTATATCTAAAGGACGGGAAACATGACAATACACTGGTAAAGCACTAGTTTTACAAGAAAAGTGAAAGGAATCGATCTTGGATACAACTGACCTGATGGCTCGAAAGGACTATTATTTTTATATAAAATCTAAATAAGAGGCAAATCTCACAGGGGCCTCTGAAATATATGGAAAGCCCATCAAATGTAAAAAGATTTGTAAAACAAGTATCTAATCATAATGGCAGTCTACCATACAATGCCGATATGTAAGGAAGCTCACTGAGTTCAGAAAGTGACGCAAGATTTTTCTTTATATCAATCTCCACTTAGAATGCTTTTCACTCTGTCAATTACTTGTAGCCGAGGCGTGTGGTTATAAATTTTGTTGAATGTGAGGTGACTTGAGTACTGCCCTAACCAACAAAAGGACAGTATCTGGCTGACCCAGATTCAACCAGATTTGCTGCAATTGATACATTAATTTTTTTCATTCACAATTCTTTAATTCTTTTACGTAGTGGAAGTCTTCTTACATCAAATAATAACTAATGACAACTTGCTTTTCTTCTATTAGTCGGCGATTTCACTAATATAATATGTTGCGTAATATTTTGAGTTAGTTCGGACATGGTTATAAGCCATGAAAATAACTCTACCTGTTACAAAGAAAAGACAGTATCCTATAGCTCTGTCTCACATACTGCCCATCAGTGGTTACTGCGAAGCAAATACCTCACCCCATTTTCACAAAAACACAGTAATTGTTCACATTGTCTCACATACTGCCTGACAGGGGTTAACTGTGATGAAATGCCTCGCCCCGTTTTCATAAACGAGCAGTAACTTGTATGCCACCACCTTGATACTGTCAGCATTGGCACAGTCAAAGTGAGATCTCACTTTCATTTTCAAGTTGTAACAGTATCTGAGTTGTGGACAGAGCAATCCACAACCAACTGGATTGACTAATGATCGTTGTCTTACTTTAGATGCAGCTGCTGGTATCATAGCTAAGGTGCGGTTGGCACTTGCATGCTGAGATCAAAACAAACCAATGAATAATAATAATAATAAAAATAATTTAAAAAATAAAAATAATAATACTAATAATAACAATAATAATAATAATAATAATAATAATAATAATAATAATAATAATAATAATAGTAATAGTAATAATAAAAATAATAATAATAATAATAATAATAATAATAATAATAATAATAATAATAATAATAATAATAATAATAATAATAATAATAATAATAATAATAATAATAATAATAGATCTTTATTGTCCACAAATATGGCAATTTATCATTTAGTTACACTTGTTATAACGTTTTATGATAACTATAATATTCGACAGATATTTCACTTCTACCTACTCTTTCTCTCTTTCTCTCACAAACACACACTTACACACAACATAGACAGATGCATTTAATTTTCAATTTGTTACACTTGTGGTAATTAAATATTATCATCATTATCAATTGGTCAATTAATCTATCATTAAATAAATCAATCAGTCAATCAATAATCATGTAAATTATCTATGTCAAGTTTTATTATTATTATTATTATTATTATTATTATTATTATTATTATTATTATTATTATTATTATTATTATTATTATTATTTCCACATTCATTATTGCGTTAATCCTTACATAAACTAAAGATATACATCATAAAATGATAATAATATTTGAACAACGGTGTGTGTCAAATAAAAGGTACTTGAAATAAGAATTGAGTAATCAAAAAGAGTACATTTACAAATCTAAAATACCATAAACACAAAATGTGAAAAAATAAAATAAACAGTTTTCTCCGGATCATACACACAATTCACTTTGGTTTAGGCTTAACAATGGCTTAAACCTAAGACATAGATGAACATTGAAAAATAAAATTCATCGGATAGGACAACAAAAATTGAGAAACTAAATGAATTTAAGACACATAAGATACATTAAATTGTTATAATTAGAAGTGGGGATGGAGGGTTATTCAAACATTTACTTTTTCTAAATGCAATATTTTATTATCTCTGAGATAATTGTTCCTCTGATGGTGATAATCAATCTATGTAGGCCGGTCCTAAACACTACATAAAATAATTTTAAAAAAATGCTTTTATCTATCTCAAGTTTTTTTTTTCTTTCTTCCTTGATTGTTGTTATTCAGAGATGCCAACTTCAAATTTGGCTCACAGGAATTTCAGACACCACTCGTAGGAATTTCAATGCCGAAATTGGCACCTAAATCGATATACAGAAATTATTGACTCCTGTCAGAGGTAAGAAGAAATAATACATACATAAAGACACACCCATATATGCATACAAACATAAATACACACACACATACACACACACACACAGACACATACATATATACATACAGACAGACAGAAAGACAGACAACAGTCAATTTATGTCTTAGGCAGTGCAATCAGGACAATAAGTAAAATTCAAACTTTGTGAAGGAAATGACTTGCTCATCACTACCACTGGCTGTTTTCTCAACATGCTGATAAAAACAAAATAAAAATGTTATAGAAACTATGATTAAGGTACAGTTTAATTTACGGTTCCAAATCTTTACCATTGAACATTGTGACAAAACAGAGACTTTTGTGATGAAAAATTACTTTGATGATAAGTTTTGTAAACAAAAATATATTTATATCTCTGTTTTTTATGGACCGATTTCGTCATTCTTTGTATCGAATTTATTCTAATGATAAGATTGAAATTTGAGACTTATGTTCTAAGACACAAAATTATTATAAAATATAATTCATGGCCAGGACTGTTTATTCTTGTGGATTCACAAGTCAAGCTTCTCAAAGTCTCCCACCAATCACAGACACTGTCCAAAATGAAGACATGGCCAGACATCAAAGTATTACATCATAGTTATGCATAAAACTTTTACACCTTTCTGGGTCAGTTTAATGTGTAAAAAACTAAAAGTAAGAAATATCATAGTGAGGAAAATAAAAACCACAATCTATTAAACAGGAGAACATTAGTCTTTGATTCATAAAAATCAGGTAGAAAGAACTGTTTTAAGAGTAAATATTATTTTGAAAGTTGATTTTGTCCATGCTTGTTTATTTTGGTAACTTCTTTATTTCTTGTCCGATTTTCTTGATTCTAATATCATATTTCATTTCTCTATGAGACAAGAATGGTATTGTGTCGTCAAATTTGACTAAACCATACATTGCCCCCCCCCCCCCCCCCCCCCCCCCCCACCCACACACACACACACACACACACAATAACTTGTGGCCAATTTCAACTTCAAATGTGCCAAAAAATAACCTTATGTTATTCTATGATTTTATATGAGATACTGTCCTTTTGTTGGTTAGGACAGAGTAGTGTCAAATAGAGAAAAAAAAAAGCCTGAGGATCTTTTAAGTTTTAGTCGAATCTAAGGTTGCTGTAACCGAGGTACCATTGTTTATTTGAGTAATCATTGGAAGGTTTTCACTACAACCAAAAATACGATATCTGATGGCATTGCCAATGGAAGGCAGTGAGTCAGTCATGTCACTATACTTTTTGGAATAAATGAGCTTTAATATCGATGTGAGACAATTCTTTATCCTCCACCTGTACATTCACTGTGAATGGATATTATAGGTTGGTAACATATTGGACCAAAATATGTTTACCTTAACTAAAAAGATCAATAAGGAATTAAGACTTACTCTTGCAGCTCCCACACACAGACAGTTCCATCTCTGTAGCCTGATACTAAATGATGACCTTTTGGTGAGAACCTCAAACATTTTACTTCAATACTGCCATAGGAAAGCACGCTCAGCAGATTGCCAGTACACACCTTTCAATTATTTTTTTTGAGAGATATCAATTATACTTGAATGCTGAGAAGCAAATAACTAAAAACTAATAACAAAAACAATAATAACAATAATAATAATAATAATAATAATAATAATAATAATAATAATAATAATAATAATAATAATAATAATACTAATACCACTATACTACTACTACTACTACTACTACTACTAATAATAATAATAATAATAATAATAATAATAATAATAATAATAATAATTAATAATAATAATAATAATAATAATAATAATCTATTATAAAAAATAGGGCAGGGGATCAACATTGTTCCGAACAGCCAACGTAAAATTGAGCACAGAATTTCTGGCAAATCTAAAAATTAGAAAACTACTTTTTACAGATTGATATTATTCAAATGCCCAACAACAGACAATGATGAAAACACAATTGATAAATTCTATCAAGATACGGAACAGACATTAAAGCAATGTAAATCTAATGAAATTAGTTTAATAATTGGTGATTTCAATGCTAAAGTTGGTAACGAGAGAGTTGAGAATATCGTTGACCCCCATGGACTAGGTACCAAAAAAGAAAGAGGAGAAAGACTTGTCGACTGGTGCAGATCGGAAAACCTTACCTGCCAAATGTGAATTTTATCCTCAATTCCTGCTGCAATCAATTTATGATCAGTTGAGATGGACAAACATGTGAGCTTGCTTCTCAGTATTATTTTTCGGTGCTTTTGACTCTATAAAACAGATAAGAAAATAAACATTAGGATCAGTGAGTGATATCTAACTAAAAGCCTGGCAGTAGGTACTCAAAACCGCGCTGATTTATTGGCGACAAAATGGCCAACTGGCGAGAAAATACATAAATCATATGATTTCAAACGTAATTTGTTGTGGTGAAATTTCGGTTTTACGGCAACAAATTTATATCTAAGTAATTCTCAGCATCTTTTCTTTTTAATAAACTCAATGAAAACATTTTAAATTTAATCCAGCGTTTCTGTTTTGCTGTTTTAAAACAACGACTTTACCGGCAATTTGCGTTATTTTTCAATCGCTACTGATGACCTCGACCAACACCGACCCATTTCAAACTGCGATACAATAGACAGGTAGATAACCACGCCCCTCGGACAATCGTCATAATGTAAACAATAGCAGTGATTGGTAGACACAGCAAACTACACAGGTTTTACTATCGATGGTATGTGTTTAAGTAAATTATCCACTGTTCAATCGCTTGATCAATAGAACTAACACAGAAAACTATGTGTAAATTTAAACGTTTAATATCTGATCGAGGAAATCGTGTGATAACTAGTCACCCATTTGGCGGTATAAAAACAATAACAATGATCAGTGATTGCTCGATTTCATTCACGTTACTGTTTATAAACAAGCAACTATGTTTGTCCGAGCACGTGTGAGGGTGTGTCACAAATTCCATGTTTTGATTGGTCAAAGATCTACCGGTTAATTATCATGGGTGAACCGATTTTCTTGTGGTTTTTTTCGTTAGAATCGGAAGAAAGCGATCTACAACCGGATATGACGTTTTCCCCCCTTTGTTTTCGTTGTATGGGCATAACCGTGATGTGAAGCCGAAAATCCTTATGAACTGCAATGATTTGAAGGAAAAATACAATTAACGTTCCTGATTAACATGCCAGAACCATTTATCTCTAACTTCTTTTAAATTTTGAAGACTTTGTGACGTCCATGATAATTGCATAAAACGTTTTGTAACACCACCAAATTGCCAACGACGAACTCGGAAGAGGCCATCATGGCCGCTCCCGTACCTGTTCTACCTCCCGCCGACATGCCGGCTGAAATTTCTCAAAGTGAAGGATCGGCAAACAAATCAACAAATGGATTGAGTGAATACACGGACATATGTAAGTATTAAATGTTTGATGTAAATTTTAAAGAAATATAATGTTGTTAATAACGGTTTTAAAACGATTCGTAGAGGGAATTTGCAACTGATAACAGCCAACTATTTTGTGGGTCATCGTCATTCGGCTCGATTCAATTATTCCAGGGACTCTTTTATTTATTTTTCCTACTTTGTTATTAATTATATCCCCAAGATATTCAACTTGTGCATGAAGGTATTGAATGTTGTTGTTAAGTAAGCTGACAATAGCTGTGGATTTATATCAGAAGGGGAAAACGAATTGGTGTTCTATTTTTAGAATCACAACAATCAGCAAGGGGATTCCCCTTTCACTGGTTGCTACAACTACAACAAAGCACTACACTACGACTACGACCAGGAGCATGATGTTGTTTTTGTTTTTTATAAGAGAGCTGCGTCTTGTTTTTTTAAGCTGAATTCGTATTCATTGTTGCTTTTTCAGACTATTTTCATTATCTTATTAACAGGCGTGGGTATTTTGCTGAATTTTTTTGTGATGAAATTTTGCAGCCAGCTGAATCATCTCATGCTTCTCTTTTAACCTTTTTTAGTCTTTGGTAAAAGGGTGAACACATCTTTAGCCTATTTTGCTGATTTCATGATTTCATTTTATTTATTTATTTATTTTTTTAATTTTTTTTTTTTGGGGGGGGGGGGGGGGGGGGGGGGGGGGGGGGGGGGGGGCTCAGTGCCCATCCCTTGAATTGGAATTAAACACTAACTTTTGTTTTTCTTGTCAAAGTACCAGAAATGTATTTGTTAATGTGAACTGTTTGATTGTCATAATCATAATTTACTTTCTTATCGGATCCTGTTTTTATTAACAGATGATGATACCTACTCTGCCATCAAAACTAGCTTTCTCAAGCAAGGACGAGGACGAAGACCAACATTGCCCACGGTTACCCTTACAAATAAACTGTTGGTCCAGCTTTCTGCTCTGAAGGATGAGATGAATGCAAGTTGGGATGTGGTAAGTACAAACTTATATTTTTATATGGTGGTAGGTGCAAGGGAAAGTGTAATTGTATGTCATGTATGTGTGTCTACAATATTGTTGTGTTCATCAGAATTGTATCACTTTCAAAAAGGAATAGAAGAAAAAACCTATCTTTGTACTTTTTAGAGTGGTGTCTGTTGTATGTGTGCAATATTATGATGTACAGGGGGGTGAATGTGAGTGTGCATCTCATATTTATTCTATTATGGCTGAGAAATAAAAACCGAATTGCCTCCTTCTGATCTTCAGGATCCCAACTAGCCTGGGAAAAATTTGGAATTTTAGGATGAGTCGGGATAAAGGAAATATGTGAAACTTAGCTTAGTCTCGATCGGGGTCGAAGGGGTGATTTTCCGACAAGTCGATTCTTAGTTATTGTCTGTGCTGGTCTTATAATCATATGTTGGTTGAAGACAACACTGCAAAATGTACATGTGCATTTGTTTAAAGAAATTTTGTCATTGAGAAATGGCCTTTTATGGGATCATTCTTGACGTGTTGCATTTTTTTTTTTCGTGAGTGGTGGTGGAGATATCTGTGTTATGCAGTATGTAAAAAGAAAACGTTTTTTCATAAGATGATTTCTTTTCAACTTCAATGATTCTTTTTCTTTATCGGTACTTATTGGTGGGTTTATTTTTACTTTTCAGGTCTTGACATGGTATTTGAAATTGTTTCCTGGACAAGTACTAACAGCCGCTCAGCTTCAATATAGAGTGCAGAAATCTTGTTCTGCGATGGAATCCCTGACCCAGGCGCAGTTACCAGATTTCTTGAAGGAGGATGTTTGTTTTGTTGTGGTGCCAGATGATTTACTGCAGATTGGACTCACAAGGGAAATTCTCTTAGGTGATTCAACGCTGTACTCACCTCCATCTTTATTTGTTCCTTCAGTTCAAACGCTTTTGTCGTTGAACGTATTTAGTGGTAAGGAAAGTCTGCCGGAGAGCTTTGTGGTTCGATGGATTCAAACTCTTATCAAACCTTTAAATATTTCATCAATCCCTCGCAAATTATAAATAAGCTACGTGGAGCTAAGAGGAAAAAATTAAAATTAAGACGTGATGCAGAGGGCATGATGTGTTTTCTGAATCAATCTTTGTATCAAGAAAATGGTGATGTGATGGGTACCCCGATACAAAATCCTGAGTTAATTTGTTTCACAAAGAAAGAAGTGCAGAGTGAAAGAAAAGCAATAAAATCATCCAATGATAAAATTTTATTACTTTCAGACAAACTGGATAGCATACAAAGTGAAAATGACTTGCTAAAGGATGAAATAAAACATTTAAGGAGTGAAAATTTATCCCTTAAAAGCGATAAAGATAGCTTAAAAGATAAAATTGAAATATCAAGAATTGCCCTCGAGGAATCCAGAACAACATTGAAATCTAATTATATAAATAAAAAAAAAATGAACAGCCAAGTAATAAGCCTCGAAGAAAAATTGATTAATCAGAAATTATTATTAACTGATAATTCCAATGAAATCAAAACTTTAAATAGTCAAATTCGTGACCATGTTAGTCAAATTAATCAATTGCATGATCAAATAAAAAAGCTTAAGAAACAAAGGAGAAAAGAACAACAGCTTAAATCAAAATTTAAAAGACAATTATCAGACACCTTAACAACAGGAGAAATTATTTTGTCTGAAGACAATGATTGTCACTGTAAGAATTTGAAGTTAAAAGTAGATGGAAATATCAATAATACTTATTCAGATGATGTCCATCTTACTTATATGGCATTGCAAGGTGAAGCAGATGTAGCTGCGACAAAGTGTTCAAAAGTTGTCAATATTATTTCAAAATACCTGTATAAAAATGAAATATGTATGTCTGATCTTCCAACAAGCCAAACAGCCCTTAATATTGCCAGTGAAGGATATTTTTTATCAAAAACACAGGTTGTTGAAAGTATAAGGGATTCAGATCATTTTACATTTGGTATTGATGAAACTTCCAGACAAAAAAGACGCTATCTTGAAAGACACATTGTGTTATCAAATGGTGGCATGATGAGTTTGGGCTTTTGTGAAATACCATCTGAGACTGCTGATACCCTACTTGAAAAATCTGTTTGCCTTCTTAAAGAACTATGTGAAATATATTGTGCTGAAGATGATTCAAATTTGAGGGATAGTCTTTTTAAAGAAATGTTAGCAAAGATGAAATGTATAATGAGTGACCGTGCTGCTGTCATGAAATTATTTGACAAGAAAATGGCTAATTACAAGTCAGAAATTTTAGGCACTGATTGCAGTACATTTTTTTTATTTTGCAATGCCCATTTTTTATTAGGCGTAACAGCAGCTGCTGAATCAGCTTTGAAAGAAATGAAAATAAAATTTGATGACAGGGAAATCAAACTGGGGAGGGATAATTATCCAGATAAGTATTTTAAATTTCAAAATGATGTTGAACATATTGTCTTGCGTCTAATAAGATTAGCTGCAGATGTATTTGGACCTCGTCCTGATGAAAAAATGGTTGCAGGCACGAATGGGTTGTTTATTTAGAAAGTTTGAATATTACTTCAAGATTTTCTAGTTATCGATCAAACAGGTTCAATAATCTTTTCGACAATGCCTCTGCACTATTATACCACAAAAACCACATCATTGTTTTTTTGGAGAATAAAGTTTCCCATGAAAATCTAAAATTGCAGAGCATTCTTGATGATATTAAAGATGATAATGTAATGCACATGGTATCAGCATTGGCTAAATTCAATTATTTATTTAGCTCTCCATATTGGAGGTTATTGAATAGTGATGTAAAATATGGTCAATTTCCCCATTTGTCACTCTCATGATAACGTTTCTGGAGAAAGGCCAACCGACAGAAACACCAGTCTTCTCTGATTTTGCAACTCCTTCATTGGACATCAATTGTTTTACATCTGAGGTGTTTTGTGAAACATTTAGTTTGATTTGTGCTAAAACAATTGATGTTCTGAAGAGACAGTTGTCTGATTTCATTGGTGATGGTGTTTTTGCTGGAAACATTGATGAAAATGTCATGAATGTTTTAATGACTGCTCCACTGTCAAATCTCACTGGTGAGAGACTCTTCGGAGACTTAGATTTTGACATTGGTAAACGAAGACATGCTTCTCTTCATTTAAGATCTGCTTTGAACATGTTCAAGCACAATAAGACTGGACAGTGGTTAAGTAAAAAAAAAAAAAAGGATGCTATTGATTTGTTGAGGTTGGCAAGAAAGAATCAAAGTAAAGTAAGGCGTAGAAGTAGAGATGAAGAAAGAGAAGTAAGAAGAATTGTGATGGAAAAGTTGGAAGAAAATGAAAGAAAAAGAAAACAGAAAGAATTGCGAGAGAGGGAGAAACATTTGCAAATCATAAATGAAGTTGTAGTTCAAGGTGGTTTGTGTAACACAAAAGAGGAAGTCGATGCTCTCATGAATGAAGGCAACAGGGTTCAAAATCTAAAGGCCCAGATAAGATACAGAAAGGTGATCCTTAAAGAAAAGAATTTAATTCTAACTGGAGACTTTTCACAGCTGTATCAGAGTTTGATATCATTTTTAGATAAAGAAGTTCTATCTGTTCCCTCCAGCAAAAGAAGTGACAATCGTGATCTTTGATACAGTCTGTGAAAATGTATTTCATTTCATTTTTTTTTTTTAAATTTCCAGGCCTATTGATAAATCTTTCTTATCACTATCACCTTTAGATTTTTGAGC
>NC_088360.1:60936807-60956807 GCF_034508935.2 Berghia stephanieae | reverse complement strand
TGTTTAAAATAAATTCTGTTGCCACATTCAAACAAATAGGGGGGAGCTTTTCCATAGTGCGAGTGAGTGTGCCTCGAAAAAAAAGTGAGAAGGCAAAGACACCGACCAAAAGAAAACGTGTCAAGCTTTTGGAAAGGATTAGAAATGTAGTTGCTGGTGAGAATGATGAGTCTATTAATGTACAGATGGCATCTGAATTAAAGAAATTACCCATCAAAAAGAGGCGGATTATCATTGAGCGTAGAAGAGGAGAAAGTATTCATTCCCCATGATGACACCTTGGCAATGAAGGAATGCATGGGATTATCTTGGAGACAAGTCAGGAAACAACGAGAGTTTCTGAAAGGAAGGGGAATAAAGATGGAAAATGAAGGAGCCAGTCGAAGTGCATCAAAAGAAATAACGGGGAATATGGTGAGTGTGGAAAGCATGAATTCTATTGGTGACGAAGACTTGACAAACAAAAAGCCATTTGCCTTCATCAATTATATCAGTACTTTGTTGGAGGGCCTTTTAGATTCTTACAAAAGTAAAGATCTCATTTCATCACACAGCGACACCATCCCAGATGATGAAGTGTGGGTTAAATTTGGTGGGGACCACAGAAAGGGCTCATTCAAATTGACCATGCAGCTTTTGAATGTAGGCAAACCAAACACAACAACAAATACCATAGTGATAGGACTGGCATATGTCAAGGACAGTTACAAAAACATAGAACTAATGATGGAGAAGATAGAGCCCCAGATCAGTGACATTCAGAACAACTTAAGATGGAGAGGTAAAACTAATATTTTCATCAATGGTGATTATGAGTTTCTGACCAAAGTGTACGGTCTGTCAGGTCTCCAAGGCACCTTTCCATGTCTGTGGTGTACACAGCCAAAACGATACTTTAGTTAAGAGCAGAAACCCCATTTCCATAAAGAACACTAGAAAGGATAAAGGAAGATGCCTCATGCTTGATGGAGAATCATAAGTTAGACATGAGAATTATCACGGATGATAACAGGAATCTATGGCAAAGAAGGAAATGTTTGACAATATTTGGAAAGAATTGGCACCATAGAAGGGATTTGAAAAAACAACTGAAAGACACAAAATCGTGCTTGATTCTTAGTCGTACAGAAAGGGACAGACATAGATTCGAACTATCGTACAAAAAATTGAAAAGAATGTATTAGGATTTGAAACCCTCAGTAAAAGATCTGGCCCAATCTGCTCCAGTCTGGATGCGATTTTAGCCAGACACAAGATAACAGTCCAAGCCTATCATAGTAGGGCCTTTGTCGGCAACCACTGTCACAATTATTTGACTGCTGAAGTCAGAGGGGCCTTATTAGAAGCTGTTGTGGAAGAAACATGCAACACACAAGCAACTTATTAACAATTGACTTGGCTGGGGAAATCAAAGCTAAATTCACACAACTGAACACCTTATACCAAATTGTCCATGATAGCATTTCGCATTCCAAGCCTATAGACAGAACCCAGTTACACAAGACACAAGAAAACATCGATAATTATCTCCACTTTTTTAGAACACACTTTACAAACATGATCATTCCAAAACAACACATACTGGAGCACCATTGCGTGTCATTCATGGCCAGATTTGGGTTTGGTCTTGGGCTCCACGGAGAGCAAGGCACTGAAGCCAGTCACCAAATCATAGGGAAATTGGACAAAAGAATGTGTGGTGTTAAAAGTGACACTAAAAAAAATCAAGCTCATCGTGGAAGCAAATATTCTCCACACATCACAACTACGGAACGCAACCAAGGAAAGTCACCAAAGAAAACGAAAAAAAGTAATAAGGAAAATTCTAAAATATTTCTTAAAATAAAATAAACTGATGTGCACATTTTGATTAAAGTTAACTATTATGTTTAAAATTTCATATTTGGATTATTGAAAATTAATTTGTACAAAGTATGATTTTATAAGACTGACAACTCCAAGATTATTGTGAAGCTAGCTTCAGTAAACCTCTATGCAGACTTTCAAAAAATTCACTCATGGGATATAAATAACTACTTCAAGAGCATTTTTGGATTAACTATGAATGCCGCAAGAGAAATTGTTTGTTGTTTTTAAGGGTTTTACGGTGCATGCAACACATTTAGGTTATATCAGCGCCAGTAAAAAGGAAGAAAATGGGATGGTAAAAAGTTCTAGAATTACAATTAAAGCACCCAAGAAAAAGTAAGACATACGGGAACTGGAAACAAATAGGAATCAGATGTACCTGTCTCAACATATTCCACACATGAATGATTGGTTTGGTGTTGGAAGAAGCAAGTAAACATTCCCCGCCAATCATATTCAGAGTGTTATAATCAGCAGATCCATTCTTGAATGTCTGTAAAAGATTTCCTGTATGAGCATCCCAGACCCCAACGTTCCATGGCCTATCCTCACGTCCACCAAGACTTGCAAAAACAACCTGAAAACAATATACTCATTCATGTTACAAGGGTGATAATAAGCAATCACACCAGCGTCGTTGGCTGTCGACTTAATGTGACTGTTAAAGTTTATAATTTATAGACCGAACATGACTTGCCAGTTATACAGATTTTTTCCCCCTTAGCATATGAAGTTGTCAATGTAAACTGATGTATTCGAAACACATAAAAAAAAGAAAGAAAAATACAACAGATCTTTTCAGAATTAAGGAATGAATATATATCGTTCACTGACTTAAAATCAGCAGATATACAATAAAATTTCCATTTTAAAAAAATAATAAAAATTAAAAAAAAAAAAGAAATAAATAAATAAATTTTAAAAAATAATAAATAATTTTTAAAAATATTTTTAAAAAAAATAAATATTTATATATTTGGAGAAAAAGAGAAATGACTATCAGCATAGCAGGAGGATTTTATGTATTTAGTTTTGACTTCATTTGTTCGGATTTATTAGTCTAGTATTCCTCTAAGGCCATTTGAATACTCTCTCCAGCCCTTGTCTTTTTTTAAGGGGAGGAATGACAATTGTAAAAGAAAACTTATAGTCCACTCCAGTATGTAAAATAAACTGGTTGTATCATAAAAAAAAGCATTCACATTTAAAATGGATATTTTATTAAATCAAAAACTTATTGCTCAAGATACTTGAATAATAACAAGATTTTTTCTTTCACAAACTCCACCGTTGAATACAGGTTGTAATTATTCACAGACCACCCTCTCTCTTTTTTTCTTTCTTTTTTTCATTCACGCTTTTTCTCACTATCGTGCTGCCTTTATTCCATCTACTTTTTATTGGGTTTAAATCACATTGTGTTAGGTCACAAATCAAGACATCTCGGTTTCATTTGTGCCAAGATAGCAAAACAAACAGAGCATCTTGGAGTTCGAAAGACCTTTCCATAAAAGACTTAGTATTTACATGACCCTCAGAAACCAATTCCCGATACAGCTCTAGTGCACGGTAACTTATGACCTTGATTTCTTTCGTTCCCACCCCCACAATCCCACTTATTTGTGTTATAGGCAGAACATAAGTAGCTGGGCTACCACATGCGTGACTAAATTGGCCAAGCAGAGAATCTATACTTTGGCATTAGACACCCATTACCCGACGTCTCGGTTTTTAATCCTAGCCTAGTGAGAGAAAAAAAATCAATCATACATGTATTTGCAAACTGAGCAGAAAGTTTTCATTTTACCATGAGATGGAAAGGGGAGGGGATAACACAATGACAAGACAGAGAGAGAGAGAGAGAGAGAGAGAGAGAGAGAGAGAGAGAGAGAGAGAGAGAGAGAGAGAGAGATAGAGAGAGAGAGAGAGATAGAGAGAGAGAGAGATTGTGGGGGGGGGGAGTAAGGGGGGAATGGAGAAAGATGAAAGAAACAATGGGTTGCCTGATGACCTAGATCAAAGGAGTGTTACAGAGGTGCTTTACGGTGCGTGCTTCATGAAATTTTAACCTCTTTATAGTTACACTGATTTTTTTTCCTCCAGATTGCTTATGCAGAATAAATCGTTTCCACCAAGAGAGCAGTAAGAGTATTTTTCAACTCGGGCTTCAATTAAGCTATAATGGCAAAGCTTGTCTTTTAACTTTTAATGATAACAATAAGACTAATGGGTAAAATTGTTTTGATTTTTAAAAAACCAAGACACAAACATACACAAACACACGGCAGCGAGGTCCATCCATTGCTTGTATTGCAACAGTAAACCAGTTAACGTGTACGTAGATCCTGAGGCTAGATGCCCCGTTACTGTGTAGTATGTAGGCACACACACACCCCCCCCCCCTCTCCCCAAAAAAAAAGAGAAGGAAGGAAAGACACACACACACACACAAGGAGTCTCGGAACTAATTTTGCTCACCAATTTTTACTGCACTTATGCATCAAATTGCATATCTAGTGACACTTCTTCCGTAATCTTTTTCTAAATAAACTTATTTAAAAACCCGTCTTTTGGTGACCACCATGGAAATGACTTGACCCCGACGGATTTCGCAAGAATTGAATCTTGAATTTACTAGTAATTCAACATAACTTTGAAATCAGGATTTCTAGTACCGAATGTTTTTTTTTTTTGAAGCCGATAATGGCTAGTGGCTGTGACCGATTCTTTGGACTTTGATGATGGGTCTCAGAAAAAGTTCCATAGATCTTGTGTTTATGGATGGATTTTAATGATTTATGTCTTATTTTCTTCAGGATAAATTACTCTATCGTTTGGTGTAGTTTATTTTAAAAGCAATGACAATTTAGTATAACTTTTGATTATGGATAAAACAGGGTATGATTTAGCTTTGGATAATTAAAAGATTAGAACTTAGTAAATCCAAATTTCATGATGGCACGTTTATTTAACATCTTAACTTTTATATAAAATTAAATTCAGGGCAAAGTTGTATACCGCATCCATGAAATTCGTTCCAGCAAAATCCTTACTCAAATCTTAGCGGCCATTTTAGACCAGTTTTGAAATCCAAATGGTGGTTACTACCGGAAATGCAACAATTTTCAGGTCACAAAGTCTGTCAGTAAATAACAAAGGCAAATAGAAGACCATTTTTCAGAGATAACTTTTCTTCTGCTTATCTAATTTTCACAATTTTGGTATCATTAGAATCGTGTTGAAAAGCACTTTAAAATGATATAGGTTTCATTGAGCTCAATTCAATTTGAATTTTTTACCAAAGTACCTAATAAAACAAAGGAAGCCGCTATTTTCACCGTACGGTGAAAATAGTCTGTCATGTTATTTTCACCGTACGGTGATAATAGCCTGACAGTGTGTAGAAGGCTATTTTCACCGTACGGTAATATCTTGGTGAACTATTTTCACCGTACGATGATGATAGTGTGGGAGACTTTTTTCACAGTCCCGTAATATTATGGTGGACGATTTTCAGTGTACGGTGATAATAGTGTGGGAGACTTTGTTCATCGTACCGTAATATTTTGGTGGACGATTTTCACCGTACGGTGATAATAATGTGGGAGACATTTTTCACTGTACGAGTAATATCTATGTGGACAATTTTCACTGTACAGTGATAATATTGTGGTAGTGGTAGAGTTTTCACCGTCCCGTAATATTTTGGTGGACGATTTTCAGCGTACGGTGATAATAGTGTGGGAGACTTTTATCACAGTATGTTAATATTTTGGTGGACGAGTTTTACCGTACGGTGATAATAGTGCAGGAGACTGTTTTCACCGTACGGTAATATCTTGGTGGACGATTTTCACCGTACGGTGATAATGGTGTGGAAGGCTATATTCAGTGTACGGTGATAATAGTGAGGGAGACTACATATATTCATTATAATGGTGTAGAAAGCTATATTCATCGTACGGTGATAATAGTGTGGGAGACAATTTTCATCTTACGTTGAAAATAGCCTGACACATTATTTTCACCGTACGGCATAGCTGCCAACCCGGTAATTCAATTAAGAGGGAGATTTGGAACAAAAATCAGGGAGATTCGATAAAAATCAGGGAGATTACATTTTTACTGACCTGAAGTGAAGATGCGCTGCTAGTTCTTCATAAGCCACATGATTACTCCTCGTGATGCACAACAATGAACCAAAATGCAGAGGTATGTCCAATTGCATTTGTTAATTTAACTGCCATGTCTCAATTTAACTCCATTTGATATCCTAACAAATAAAACATTTCCCATCTTTTCAAATAGTCCACACGATAATAGAAATAAAATAATAAAACTCAATCCAGAATAATAATATATACAGTTGGCAAGACACTATCTACAACTATTTTACAAACACACCAGGGCTTCAGAGATCTATTTTGCGGCTGAGCATCCTTGTCCGCTCAGTGCATTGCATGTGGCCGATTTGCACTTCTTTAGCAAAGCAGAAGACAAAGTCCTGTTGTAGCACTCTGTACCACTTTGTTCTGCCAAAATGATGTCTCCTAGTGTCTCAGTCTTTAAACTACCCTGAAGTCTGTTCTATTTTTGCGAACAGTGGAAAATAATCTCTCACATGAGGCATTATCATGGGGAATTGACAATATGGTGAACATGACTTTTGGCAAGAATTTAAATCTCAAGTCACCGATTTCATCCTTTAGAGTACTAATCTCTTGCCACTGGTAATCAGCTCCGTCCATCTCAAGAATGTTTGGCAACAAATCATCCACCTGATACTGCAAAAATTCCCTTTCAAGATCATCCATGCTCGCCCCAGATGGCAAAATTTGAGGAAATCTTTGGAGGAAATACTGAACGCTCTTGAAGGACATAGTTATGCGCACGCTCACATCTGCAATTTCAGCATTCAAGAGGATGGGGTCTGTCAATTTCAAATTTGCAAGGCAGTACTTGATAGCCACCTTGACAAAGTTTCTTGCACAAACTCTAAATTTCTTCACTTTATCATCAGATAATTTTGATTCTTGTATGAATGATGTGGCAGCTTCTCCTAGTGAGATGTTCATAGGGTCTTTGAGGTTGTAGTCTTGATCCAGGTCAACATCAGTAACACACTTGTACAGCATAGCACAAGGCTTCACTATCAAAACCATCAAGTCTTTGATAAACCTGCACAAAATTCTGCGCGGCCTGTGGATCAATGGTGTTTCCGCTTGCAACTGACAATTTGTTTTGTCAAAAAGTGGTAACATGAAATTTAAGAAATGCAAAGTCAGTTTTGTAACTCGAGAATCTAGATTTGCAAGAGCATTTCTCTTTCTGTCACTGGTCTTGCTTCCTTCTTTTTTATCAGAGTCACATTCATCTTTGAAAAATTTTCTTAGGGGCTCCCACTGATCCAGCACCCATTTTGTAATTTTCCCCAAAGATAACCACCTGGTTGGAACATGTTTAGGGATATTCGTTTCTGCAGTACCACAGCTACTCTGGCATTCCTGAAACGTTTGGAACCTGTTGGCGCTTTTCTCAACATAGTAATAAATATCTAAAAAGAATGGCTCCGGGTTGAATGAGAGTTCTTTTGATGCCCATTCTGCAGCCAGGTGGAGGCGATGACACGGACAACCAGTGGCAATAATCCTGCATTTTCCTTCAGCAACACACCATACAACCCTTTCCCTTCTCCAATCATGGAACGAGCATTGTCAGTACACAAACTCATGCAGTTGCTAAAAGGGATCCCCAACCTACACAACTCATCCAGAATTAATTTTGCAATATTGGCTCCTGTTGACTTGTCTTTTAGCTCGAGTAAGCTTAACAGCTCATATTTGACTGACTCATCAGCAGAAACAACAATCAAAGGGTAGAGTTTGTCTGTTTTATCATTACTCCCATCAGTGGCAATATTAAAGGGAGAGGTCTTGCACTTCTCAATCAGAGACTGTCTTGCATCCATAGCCAACTCTTTAACAATTGCCGTTGTCTTTGTGCGTGCACAGCTGTATCTTTTAATAATCTCTTCAGGGTGTACACTATCTACCAAAAACATTGCTTTGAAAAGCTTAGAAGCATGGTCAGAGGCTGCTAAAGGAATGTTGTGCTCCAATAAAAAAAAAGTAAATAAAGTCTCTGCCCTAATCACAGCTTCATCCACTGGCGTTGATTTGGAATTTGAAGAAAAGAAGGATGTAATTGGTTTGCCACTAGATGAAGCTTTGGCATTAATCAAATGTTTCTTAGAATTAACATGCCTCTTGACATCGTCACGTCCACCATACATAACACTAAACTCTGAATGACACATTTTACACATGGCGAATGAGGCGTCTTTTCTTTTAACTATACAGGGAAATTCAACACTATACTCAGCTTTGAATGAAGTTGAATATTTCTATTTATTAGCACAACCGTCCTCAGAACTTGAAACAATTTGTCGTTTAGACATTTTAAAAATCAACAAAGTCTTTAGGCAGTATAAAAGGCAAATACAAATTACTCCCAATTAGAAAGAAACCGTCCTCAGCAATTGAAACACGTTGTGGTTAGGAAATTTTGAAAATTGATGAAGACTTAAGGCAGGGCATAAGCAAAAGCAAATTATTCTCAATTGAAAATATCTATACCACAATATATTCTTTTACAATCCTATATAATCTATTGCCACATTACTGGTATCGATTCTGTTGCTTTCATAGCATCGACCAGCCAAAAAAAAAGTTGACAATTGATTGTCTAGAGAACCAGCAACTCATCACACTCAATATTCAAATTGATAAATTTCCGGGAGATTTCTGGAGATACTAAAAAACTGCGGGAGAGCGGGAGATCGGTGATAAATACGGGAGTCTCCCGCAATTTGCGGGAGGGTTGGCAGCTATGCCGTACGGTGATAATGGTATGGAAGGCTATATTCAGTGTACGGTGATAATAGTGTGGGAGACGATTTTCATCTTACGGTGAAAATAACCTGACACACTATTCACCGTATGGTGATAATGATGTGGAAGGCTAAATTCAGTGTATGGTGATAATAGTGTGGGAGACTTTTATCACCGTATGGTAATATTTTAGTGGACGAGTTTTACCGTACGGTGATATATGTGGGAGACTTTTTTCACCATCCCATAATATTTTGGTGGACGATTTTCACTGTACGGTGATGATAGTGTGGGAGACTATTTTCACCATACGGTCATATCTTGGTGGACGATTTTCACCGTACGGTGATATATGTGGGAGACTTTTTTCACCATCCGTAGTATTTTGGTGGACGATTTTCACCGTACGGACGGTGATAATAGTGTGGGAGACTTTTTTCACCATCCCGTAATATTTTGGTGGACGATTTTCAGCGTACAGTGATAATAGTGTGGGTGACTTTTTTCACCATCCCGTAATAATTTGGTGGACGATTTTCACCGTACGGTGATAATGGTGTGGAAGGCTATATTCAGTGTACGGTCATAATAGTGCGGGAGACTACATATATTAATTATAATGGTGAGAAAGCTATATTCATCGTACGGTGATAATAGTGTGGGAGACGATTTTCATCTTGCGGTGAAAATAGCCTGACACACTATTTTCACCGTACAGTAATAATGGTGTGGAAAGCTATATTATTCGCTGTACGGTGATAATAGTGGGGCCGACTATTTTCACCGTACGGTAATATCTTGGTGATAATAGTGTGGGAGACTATTTTCACCGTACGGTATTATCTTGGTGATAATACATAGTGTGGGAGACTACTTTCACCGTACGGTGATATATGTGGGAGACTTTTTTCACCATCCCGTAATATTTTGGTGGACGATTTTCATGGTACGGTGATGATAGTGTGGGAGACTATTTTCACCATACGGTCATATCTTTGTGGACGATTTTCACCGTACGGTGATATATGTGGGAGACTTTTTTCACCATCCCGTAGTATTTTGGTGGACGATTTTCACCGTACGGACGGTGATAATAGTGTGGGAGACTTTTTTCACCATCCCGTAATATTTTGGTGGACGATTTTCAGCGTACGGTGATAATAGAGTGGGTGACTTTTTTCACCATCCCGTAATAATTTGGTGGACGATTTTCAGCGTACGGTGATAATAGTGTGGGAGACTTTTATCACCGTACGGTAATATTTTGGTGGACGATTTTTACCTTACGGTGATAATAGTGTAGGAGGCTTTTTTTACCGTACGGTAATATCTTGGTGGACGATTTTCACTGTATGGTGAAAATAGCCTGACACACTATTTTCACCGTACGGTGATAATGGTATGGAAGGTTATATTCAATGTACGGTGACAATAGTGTGGGAGACTATATTCACTATAACGGTGAGGCAGGCTATATTCACTGTACGTTGTTAATAGTGTGGGAGACTTATTTTCACCGTACGGTAATATCTTGGTGGACGATTTTCACCGTACAGTGAAAATAGCCTGACACACTATTTTCACCGTACGGTGATAATGGTATCTTTGTAGTTAAGAAACTTTGCGCCGTTTGTCTGTGTTGAACCCATGACCTCAAGAAGTCGGGGGTAGCGGCTCAAGATAGACATATAGATTGAAATCACTATTTCTCGAGTTGTGAATAGCTCATACTCATACAGTAGAGCCATGCCCTCCCTGGCCAGGCAGAAAGGTCGCGGGTTCGAGACCCCATCGCCGCCACGAAATTGGAAAGCTTCATCGGTAACTGTAACCAATTCTGAATCCGCCATCCCGCCTGTATTATTATAGCTTTAGGAGGCCTTCCGAAAGCTCATCATGCCAAATATTCGCTCCAAAGAAAAAATACAACCTAGTACCCTTAACTTTAACTACCCCTAATAGGAAAAAACAAAACAAAAACAATCCTAGGACTGCTTTGCACTGCCTTTCAATACCTCACAATTCAAAATGGCGGCCGAGAATCAAAACAATGGTCAAATTAGGAAAATTTTAACTTTCACAAGTCTATCAAGGTTTGTTCTATATGATGACAAATTGAAAAAATAAACGTCTGACAAAAGGTCCAAAGTGAAAATACAAATTGAAAGAAATGCTACAACGAGGAGCTTTCGGGAGGCCTCCCTTATTCTCGGCAAACTTTTTCTTTTTTAAAAACTGGTCTGCACGCAGGAAGAAAATGATGTCGGATCGAATTCTAATAGTCTGGATGCAGAGGCACATACGTCACAGTTAGTATCCTGGCTTCTGATTGGCTAATACTAATACATACGGTGAAAATAGTCAGCCCTAAAAACAAATTCAAAAAAAAAAAAAAAAGTTGGGAACCAGGATTCAAACCCACAACGTCGATTCTGACAAGCCTCCCAAGGCAGACGACTTAACCATTCGGCCATGATACCCACGCATATTGTGTATATGTAGTAACGACTGATTTATTGATGATGTTTTTAAAATTTTTATTTATATTTAATTAACTTTACTTTTATTTCTAATTTCTGCATTTCGAAACATTCAATATTCTGAAATGTGGATAATTGTTTAAAAGAGCGGAGTTTCAAATAAGGTGTCTGGGTCTGGGAATAAGAAATTTCCGTATTCCCAGACAGGTGTCTGAGAATAACCCAATTGGCAGACCCCCCTGTGTCTACTGAGTCAGTAACTGACTGACTGTGGGCGTGGGCTGTGGGAATAATCACGAATCACATGGTGGTGACCCGGGTCTCAGGCGAACAAACCAGAGGGGACAGGGATCTCGTCGCTGAACCAATGCCTGCCTGAAAATGAAAATCACTAAAGCATGTAGCTCGTTCCATTTTTTTTTTTTAACATTGTCGTTACCTCTTCACATATTTTGAGACTTTTACGTTTCCCCTCCATGGGCGCAGCCATTTTGAATCAATTTCACTCTCTTAACCCCCTAAGCCAAACGAGTTAGGCTAAGTTATACTCAAAATTTCTTTATCTCAAAAGAGTTGTTTTTACTGGTGTCCGTTAATCGTTCCGTTGTGTTTGTTGTTCATAATAATAATAATATTATTGTTAATTTATTCGGTGGTGAATTTGTGTATGTTTCCATGCTATGTTGTGTTGTGAACTATAGTTGCCTAAAAAAAAACAAAAAACAAAAACAAATGGTACGGGGGGGGGGGGGGGGGGGTGACTAGAAATTGAGGATGGGTTGACAAAGAAAGGAAATAATCAGAATGGCAATAATGATGATTTTGATTTTGATGGGGGTGGGGGGGGGGGGGGGGGCAGAGGATAAAGGTAATATAATACTTAAATGAGGTCCAGTCTAGAGTTCATGCCGTGAGGTGACAGGGTGTTCAGTTTTAGTATCAGTTCTGCCTCCCTGAATTTCCTATGTTGTTTAGTGTTGTGATAGAACTGAAGGACGGCGATTTGGATGTCGTGCAATCCTCGATGACTGGACCCATTGCAGTGGTTTGTCCTTCTCGTTTTCAATAGACCGCAGATGTTGTCCAAACATGTCGCTTGACTTGCAATTTCTCCCACGTATGTCTTGTGGCAACGTTTGCAGATTATAGCGCGCAGGCACTTACGGTTTTTTTCATGGGAAGGATCATTAACTCCCAATTTGCTCACATGGACAACATGAGTGATTCCGGTTGACATCAGACATTTTGCTTGATGACTTATCTATACTCCTTCGTAGGATGTCGTGGAGGAAGGGCAACATTAAAAAAAAAAAAATTTTAAAATATTGATTGGCACTTGTATTTATCTTCTAAATTATTGATTACTTAATCCGTTAAATACTAGATTCATTGTATCCATTGTTGCCCCTCCTCTGAGAAGTTAGAATATCGTCGGGCCTTAAGACCCGATGACGCCTACGACAAGGACTCTTTTTTTTTAAATTAAAAGAAGCCGAGGTAGGTAGCCAGTTAGGCTTTATAATTCCATCTTTTTAAACACGAGAAGTCCTGTGGGTATCCTATTAAGTCGAATATTACATAAAGTCGAATATACAATTTTGTTTGGATGTTTGAAAAAAAAAGTATATTATATGTTGCAGCTTTTACAATGTCAACATATTACTCTATAAAGAAAACATAAGATTAAAAAAAAAAACATCTTTTGTGTACATGTTAGTATTGTGCAAAAGAAAATTTAGCATTTTATCACGTTTGGCATTTTCTTAGACTTATTTGGCATTCTTTGCAATAAACGGTCTTGGCAATCATACTTTTAACCTCACAATGGCGAGACGGACTGTCTTTTAAATCATGGATTGAGCTTTGAGCCATTTAAATAATTTTTTTTTTGTATTCTTGTTGTTTGTTGTTTTTGTTTTTTGTTTTTTTTTGTTGTTTTTTTTTTGTTTGTTTTGTTCTATATCGCAATATCTACTAAACGTGCTCATAGCGCTTTACAAAGGGTCCTAGGCCAACAGCAACATTTAACATTTATTAGGACTGGACATATAGGACATATTATAATTTATTCGGACAGAGCTGTTAAATACTTGATACTTGAAACCGAAAATATCCGAGGATAGACATATTAACTCATCAACAGGGGGGGGGGGGGGGGGGGGGGGGGGGGGGTAGAGAAATAAAATTGATTGCACCAAGGAGAAAAGAGGAATATAAAGAGTTGATTGAGGTTATTGACGAAGAAGAAAAAGGAGGAGGCGGAGGAGGAGAAGAATGACGAATACATTAAATTGCATATAATATGCATGTTTGTCTGTCTGCTATTTATTACTATGTTTATTAACCTGATTAACCTGAAAAACGGAGCAGGAGGAGGAGGATGACGAGGAGGCGGAAGAAAAGCAGCAGCAGGAGGAAGATGAGAAAGAGGAAGACGAGAAGAAGAAAAAAGAAGAAGAAGAAGAAGAAGAAGAAGAAGAAGAAGAAGAAGAAGAAGATGAAGAAGAAGAAGAAGAAGAAGAAGAAGAAGATGAAGAAGAAGAAGAAGTGCGAGGAGAAGGAGGTGGAGAGTAAGAAGAGGAGAGAGAGAGAGAGAGAGAGAGAGAGAGAGAGAGAGAGAGAGAGAGAAGTGTTTGTGTGTGTGCGTGGGGGGGGGGGGTGAGGAAGGAGTAAAGAGAAATATGAGTGTGTGTGTGTGTGTATTGATAGAGAGTGGAAAGGGAGAGAGAGAGAGAGAGAGAGAGAGAGAGAGAGAGAGAGAGAGAGAGAGAGAGAGAGAGAGAATTAATCTCTCACGATCCTAACTATCCAACGGGCAAGAGCATAATGAGAGAGTGATGAAAGCATATATGCACAATGCACACTCCAGCGAGGCGTGTACCTAGGTTATGCGATAAAGGGCGAATAGATTGCTTACATTACATAAACATTTTTTTTTTTGCGCCTACCTCATTACCATAGGCCTACACAGTAAATCTTGCTATACCGTCATTTTTGGGGGGAGCTGGACAAGTTGGCTATATAGCAATTAATTTCACTATACACCGTTAGTAAGTTTACCCTAAGAGGAGAATGGAGATATTGATGGGTTCGGTACCTTTAATAAAGTTTGCAGATGACACCGCTCTTCAAGGCCTCATAACAAATGGCAACGAAGTGGCTTATAGGCAAGAAATTGATAGATTTGTGTCTTGGTGTGATGCCCACCACCTAGAGCTTAACATAAGCAAGACAAAGGAGCTAGTGATTAACTTTAGGAGAGTGAAGGAACCGATAGAACCGTTAAAATTAAAGGACCAATTCGTCCAGCGAGTTCCTCACTACAAATACCTTGGTGTAACGATTGATGACAGGCTCAAGTGGGATGAACACTTGAAAATAATTAGGCATAAGATGTGCAGACGTACATATTTTTTATCGAAACTCTCTCAGTTTAGAATAGATAAAACCCTCTGCACATTATTTTATAGAGCAGTAATCGAAAGTGTTTTGTCATTTTGTATAACAGCTTGGGGAGGCAATTGCTTAGCAGTGGAAAGGAACAAAATAAATTCAAATATTAAAAAATCCATTAAACGCTATATAAATGATGTTGACGATGTAGATCTTTTATACGAGAAATTTTGTATAAATAAAATAACTAAAATATTAAATGACCAGTATCATCCACTAAGACCATCAATTATTATGTCAGAAAGAAGTGGTCGCCCTTTCTCTATTTCAACGAAAACAGAGAGACACCGAAAATCTTTTCTGCCGTCCAGCATTAGGCTTTATAACAACAAGCAATAATCATTTTATATAATTATTTCTCATTTTTACTTTTTAAAATATAAATATTAATTTATTAATTTATTTGTTTTGCAATCTTTTCAATTTTCAATTTATAGTGACAGTTTTAACTATTTTACAGTGTTGAAATTATTCATATTATAAAGCGCAGCTCTGGTTATAGAGCTGCTCCTTTTTTATATATATACATCCTATTTCCATTGTATTTTTATCTTATGTGTAAATTATAACACGTCTGTACAAAAAATTTCCTTTTTGGGATGCAATAAAGTATTATTATTATTATTATTATTATTATTATTATTATTATTATTATTATTATTATTATTATTATTATTATTATTATTATTATTATTATTGTTAAATAACTGGCAATGTAAGGACGAATAGGACGAGATATCGATGTTCCATTATATTTTTTTTTCATTATCTGAAATAGCATTGTTTTGTGACTTCCATGCAACGGTGCGAAGACTATCCCGGTTCCTATTGTCTGAAACGAATTGTAACAATCGTCGGCCATCCTCTTGAAATGATATTAGACTATCACGTATCTAGGTATCATGAGGTCTTAGTGAGATCAAGCTTCCCAACCTGTCCCGGGTTAAAGACATAATGAATAATCAGGGGAGAAAATCCTTCTTAACTTTGTGTTCAGTCCTAACTGATGCATACAAAATGCCTTTGAAAAACGGAGAGATAATTTATTATATCTATTATTTTCCAAAGTAAAGGTAGCTAAAAATATGAAAATTTCTTTGAGAGTATTTTGTTCTCCTTTATTTTCAAAAATAAACGTCAGCATTTATATTGCTCAATATTTTTTAAAGCCGATTTTACAATGGTCAGAAAAAAATCTAATCAATTTTATTCGATCCCTAAGATTAACGACGCCATTTTAAACAGAAAGCTAAAGCACAGCATTGTGTTTGGATGCGTTGAAATTTAACACTGATTACAATTATAGATCCATGAACTCTACTCACTCTGGCCACTCTCTTCTCCTACAATACGTTGTATAGATAGAACGATGTTGACGCCACTCAAGTGTTTGTTATTGTTTTTTACCATCCATGATTATGCGTTTTGTGTGTTGGTGACTTATACTTCCGGATGGCAATGTTGTGAGTTTCTTAGCCAAGCGCATTCTAACTATAGATAGTATGCAGTTGACGTCACTCACGTTACACACAGTTTTGTGTGTTGGTATGTCTTAGTTGGCTAGTGCATGTTGTGAGTAGTCTACCGAAACGCAGAGAGAGAGAGAGAGAGAGAGAGAGAGAGAGAGAGAGAGAGAGAGAGAGAGAGAGAGAGAGAGAGAGAGAGAGAGAGAGAGAGAGCACATTACTTCTACTCTACATGACCTTTACTGGCTCCCTGTTCACTACAGAATATAGTACAACATTCTTTTTTACGCCAATAAATGGTCTTAAGATCATCAGAATCTCTTTTCAGGAAATAAATAAACTGCATTAATAAATTTCACCAAAAAGCTTTTAACTGTGCAGTTCCACGTCTGTGGAACTCTCTCAGTTTTAGAACAAAATCTGCTCCTAGTGTTCTGACGTTTAAGAAGAAAACTTAAGACAGGGCATTTTATGATTCTAAAGGGCCGCTCATACAAAACCGATATCTCAGGCTTGCTGGTTTTCTTATATTTGTGTTATATATGATTTTTCCGTTGTTTCTTTTTACTCGAATACATCATCAAGCTCTTTGAAATATTGTTTATATAAGTTATTCTCATTATAGTGCTCACTGTGTTGGACACAAGTAAGGGAGACAATCTGTGACAACCGTATTTTCCTAATAATGGTTTCTCGTCCGCTTTTGTCAGATGGATCAATCTATGATCAGACTGATGAAATTCTAGATTCCTGTAAAAATGTTCTCTCCCAAAACATCTAAGTGAAAACGGGAGGCCTTCCGAAAGCTCCTACATCTCCAGTATTCTTGTTTTTTATAATGTTCTAGTAGAGGGTTTGGGAGGGGGGAAACTTTTTTTTTTCTTTTAAAGTCTCCCCCCTCCCAAATCCCCTACTAGAACATTATAAAAAAAGTTTCCCCCCTCCCAAACTCCCTGCTAGAACAAGAATACATGGGATGTAGGAGCTTTCGGAAGGCCTCCCATGAAAACAATTTAATGCAGATGCGACCATGCATATTGATTTATGCCTGACGGTAATTTGGTGTTTATTTTCAATATGAATATCTCTTCGGGTATTCCATTCAATCTTTGATTCGAGTTATGTACAAAGGGAAGCAATTGTGTTATTTATGACACAGAAGGAAAAAAAAAACGGAATGCACTCCCATGCTATTTTTAATACAGCGTAAAACATAAACTGTGAGAATTCCGTGGCCTAAGTATTGTTTAAGATCATTTAAAGCTTTCGACAAAGATAGTTGGATTGTTATAACCGATAAGAGAAAATAGTAATATGTTAAATGTATAGTAAGTTTAAGATGAATTTATTACCCCATAATAAGTCATAAGCAACCAAAGAAACGTAAACATTGAACATTTCGATAAACTTATCACTCTGTCAAATAATAATACCATCATCATTATCATTATTATTATCATCATCATCATCATCATCATCATCATCATCATCATCATCATCATTATCATCAATATCATCATTATCATCATCACTACCATCCTTATTTAACCCTTCATAAGTTATCCGGGTTTCTTTATGCCAGAATAAGCCAGAAAAAAACATACATGCAGAAAAAAATTCAATTAGCAAGTAATCGAGATAAAAGGTCATGAAACATAAAAGAAACAAATAAAAAACAAACAGGAGGAAAGCATATTTACAGCCAAAAGACACATGAAAGTAAGATTATTTCTTTGAATCTGAATTTCGTGCGTTGTCTGGACTTAAAGTTGTTGTTTTTTATTGTATCTTTACTTTTCATTTTAATAAACTAAGTTTTCAAATGTACACGAATAAGCAATATCTTTTGATAAGTGTTGGGGCTATCCAAATTAGAAAGAAAAGACACAAAAACAAAACAGAACAAACAAACAAACAAACAAAAAGAATACGGGTGAAGGACATAAAAAAAAAACAACATAAAAATAAGATTGATATAATAAGTGTGGATTTGTAACAATTCAATCATTTATCCATTCATCCATTCATTCATCCATTATTCCAGCTGTTCATCCATCTGCCTTTCTATCCAGCTTTGTTTTTATTTACTTAGACTCGTTGGAATCAGAGCCTCTACGATCATAATATTTCTGGAAACTGGCTGAGTAAGATCAAAGAGAGAGGGAATGGGGATACCTCTCTGATGCGCATAATGGACGGTTCCCCCGTTTCGAGCCGAAATAAGTCCCGGCAACCCTTGTACGCAGAATCCCTGACTACGTCTAGAGATGGAAGTCGGTTTGGACGAATTCAATCCCTCGTGGGGGCGGGGACGTACACTCCTCTAAGCTTGGTGAAAAGTTGCCAGGCTTTGATACCAGTAAGAGGAGACATTGGGTGGCTGCGAATCGGCTTCGGTCGAGGAGCTGCCTAACGGCAAGTGCGCTACATCTTACTACCTGTCCAATATGTACCCGCTGTGGGCAAGAACCCGAGACGGCAGAGCATCTAGTCGAAAGGTGTGTTGTGACGATGCTACCCGGCGGGTTCGCGACGGTGCACGAATGCGGACCGGACTTTGCTGATTGGGTCGATCGTCATAACATATAATAGTAGTGTGAGAACCATAAGATGCTGCTGCCACGTGAAAAACCGGAGCAGATTTCCGTATGTCACGTTGGGAATATACGTCAAAATGTTTTTTTTTTTTTTTAAGGCAGTAAAAAGATCCCCCCCCCCCCCCAAAAAAAAAAAAAAAACGAAAAAAAAAAACAAAAACAAAAAACAAAAAACAAAAACAAAAACAACAACAAAACGAAACAAAAAGAAACAAAAAGAAGAAGAAAAAAAAAAACTTTTGATAAAGGGGAAAAACAAGCCGAGGATGGTGCTATTATGACGAACAAATCAAATTAAAAGTCAAATTTGTAGTCCCTGAGAATGGTAAGAGCTACAGAATCAGAGCTCATTCCCGCTGGACAAAAACGATTGCTTGCTTAACTTTGGAACGACTCTATTTCATAAAATACGTTCCTTCTGATCGAACAGGTATTAATCTATTGGGCTATCGGGGATCATATTAGCGTTAAAGATGGGTGATAATATAAATTCTTTGATGAAGGTAAGATAAATTAATTGCAATAAAATTATGTTGGATTAGAGTTTTTTAAAAAAAATGTTTATAATGGTTTTACGGCGCTTGCAACACATTAAGGTCATATCAACGCCAGTAAAAAGGAAGAAAGCGGGATAGTAAAAAATTCTAGAATGGCAATTAAAACACCCAAGAAAAGGTAAGACAAAGGGGAATTGGTTCAAATATATAACAGACGTAGATTCCAAAATCACACTATCAAAGTACTTAGTTTGAGATCACCTAAAAATCTCATCCAGACACAAGCACAGGGAAAAGTATTACATCAACATAAGGGTTACAATATACAAGTAAAAATAATGTACATTTTGATAGCGCACATATTTCCAGGGTTTGCATTGTTCAGCGATTTAGAACATCTCCGAAATAGGGAAGAATAGTCATGACGTCACACCCTCTACTTTTCTGGTCCAGAAATCATTGTAGTGTGTATATAACCAGTCCTTCGGAGGACTCTTAATGAATAGATTACATATTGAATCATAGGGTAGCATAACTATTTAAGTAGCAGGATGTATAGGCAGATTCCAAAGAAAACGGGACGTAAAAGAGCGAGGATGGATGCTAGTTATTGGCGACCATCATATATTTAGACTCAAAAATAAGATGTCATCACTCTAAAACCATAAGATCATTTACACAAGGTATGTATTCAGCCTTCGTATGAGTGGAGTTACACTTCTAATGAGATTGGAACCAGTTTTTTGAC
>NC_088360.1:60824307-60929307 GCF_034508935.2 Berghia stephanieae | reverse complement strand
AAACAGAAGCCATATGGCATCTCTGTATTCATTTTCACAAGCAAAAGAAGCCGACATCTTATTCAGATTTGATTCACATTCACTCTTTTGTTCTCAACATTTGTAAGAGTCAAAGAGATTAGCCGTGAAGAGAGACAATAAGCCTTTACCTTTGTTTGTCACAATGCACAGGATAACGCTCAGTCTTTCTTTACAACTGTCATTGTCTACATGTTGTAAAATCTATGCCCAGCCCCCTTGCCTCCTATTTAATGGCCACAGACGGCATCACAAACCCATACTACAAAGCCATGCCCTTTTTTTTGTCTCAAATAGAGTGGTAACACACTACATTAGCATTAAATCCCGCTCACTCTTGATTCTTCAACCTGTCACAATTTCTTCCATGATGAAATTAAACCATGATATTTTGTTTGATTTATTGAATTTACCACTTTTTTAGGACGAAAATTTGTTGCGATTAACCAAAGTTTGTTGCAATTTACCAGTGACTTTTATATAGAATTAATTCTGTTTCTTGGGAAATGTTGCGATTAACCGAAAGTTGCGATTAACCAAGTTGCGATTTTCCGGAGTGGACTGTATATATATATACGGGAATTGTAGAATGGACAAATCTAATGACTGTTTTGTTAGACTCCGATCTCACCATTTTCTGATCCATTGTTTGGAATCCACAAACAAAGAGTTTCACAAACTGAAATCATAGATTCCAGTATTCCACCTTAGATTGCCTTCAGCATTAAGAGATGAACTGAGTAGGAAAGTGCCAGAAGACAATAGAGAATAAAAAATTTTCACGGCGGTGATGGGGGTTTGAACCCGCAACCTTACTGGTACGACAACTCCGTCTGGCTGGTGAGAGCGTGACTCTACCGTATGAGTTTTTAAAAAATTGGCAAGGTCAAAAAATTATTAGTTACTATTATCATTAGGTGAAAGACTGCATATCTTTCAAAACATAATTTCTTTGCTCATTTAACTGTTTACAAATTCAAAACATAAACAAGAAATACATTTTTTTTATTTTTAATTCACTAAAGGCATGAAGATACAGGATTGCATTGTATATTCTTCAAAAGATTGTATTCGTAATGGAGATCCAATCTTGAGGTAGGTATTCCATTTAGTTCTCTCTCTCTCTCTCTCTCTCTCTCTCTCTCTCTCTCTCTCTCTCTCTCTCTCTCTCTCTCTCTCTCTCTCTCTCTCTCTCTTTCTCTCTCTTTCTCTCTCTTTCTCTCTCTTTCTCTCTCTTTCTCTCTCTTTCTCTCAAACCTTCTGTATCTCTCCGTCTCTCTCTATCTCTTTTACTGTCTGTCTCTCTGTTGGCTTAGTTAACTGTTGAAGGCGTTGTATGGAAAGGATGTTTTGATAATTCGATAATTATTCTTGGTAAACATCAACTAATTAAATCGATAAGGAATGGATAAATGAAATAGATTTAAATATGAGGACACAAACAGCTGTAAACTGTAAAATATTGGTGATCAATAATTAGATAGTGAAAAAAACAAAAGTCCTGTGATATGAAACTCATTGAATCCATTGTTTGGAAAGCACTGACAAGAGTTCAAAGTTCAAAGAAAACGCATAGACTAAAATATATTTCAATTGCTCAAGGTATTGAATATCAATCAAAACTCAAAAGGTTACAGCATTAATGATTACTAATTTTGAGTTTAATACAAGCTGTGTGCAGGGCTTCTGACTGACAAGTTTCTAAAGATAGAGTGCAGCCGGTATTCGAACTCGGGACCTTTGGGGTACCAAACAAAAACTGTACCACTGAGCCACACTTCCCCACCCAACTGAAACTGAAACAGTGATACAGATCAATGTATCCTGCCACAAACATGGTTTTAAAGAGTTCACAAGTGATAAAATTAATAAATCTGGCCCACCATTTAAAGAAAATGTGTCTCTATCCTTACTGTAAAATATTTTCTCGTCATTTAGCTGACAACTACAAAGTAAAATTGCTTATAGTTATAGTAGTAGAATTCTTTTTTTTACTAATGTTATATAGTGAAATAATCAGAGTTTGGTTTGATGTTGATAAAAGTATGAACTCTCATAAATGTCGATCTATCTGTCCTGCACGATTAAAAGCCGTGTGCTATGTCTTCATTTAGAAGTTAGCTTTTGAGGCTCAACTGGGGAACAGAACTTGTCACATTGTTTTAGTAGTTAACCAGCTGAGCTATCAGGATGAATGTAAAGATGATCTGAACGTTAGTCGTGAGACTGCATTTCTTTCAAAACATAACTTCTTCGATCACAAGATAAACAAGAATAACGTTTTTTATTATTTTCTCAAAGATGGACAAGATTGGATTGTGTATTCGTCATTGGACTGGAGCCTTCTCCTCGAGGTAGGAATTTTAGTCTTCTTTCTCTCTCTCTCCCTCTCTCTCCTCTCTCTCTCTCTCTCTCTCTCTCTCTCTTTCTCCCTCTCTCTCTTCCTCTCTCTCTCTCCCCCCCCTCTCTCTCTTCCTCTCTCTCTCTCTCCCCCCCCCCTCTCTCTCTCTCTCTCTCTCTCTCTCTCCCTCCCTCTCTCTCTCTCTCTCTCTCTCTCTCTCTCTCTGTGTTCCTCTTAGTGGGGACCTGTGCTTGTGTCAGGATGAGACATTTTGATGATCTCAAACTAAGTACATTGATAGTGGGCTCTACATCTACATCTGTTCCCTATTTGAACTAATCTCCTCTGTCTTCCTTTTTCTTGGTTACTTTGATTGTAATTCTAGAAATTTTTACTATCCCACTTTCTTCCTTTTTACTGGCGCTGATATTATCTAAATGTGTGGCAAGCGCCGTAAAACTCTTAAAAACGAACATAAAACCACTACTACAAGCACCACCACCATTACTACTACTACTACTACTACTACTACTACTACTACTAATACTACTACTACTATTGCTACTACTACTGCTACTGCTACTACTACTACTACTACTACTACTACTACTACTACTACTACTACTACTACTACTACTACTACTACTACTACTACTACTACTACTACTACTACTACTACTACTACTACAACTACTACTACTACGACTACTACTACTACACCATTACTACTACTACTACTACTACTACTACTGCTGCTACTACTACTACTACTACTACTACTACTACTACTACTACTACTACTACTACTACTACTACTACTACTACTACTACGAGGGCTCTTTCATAATTAACCGAAAAATGCCTGTAAAATCCGCGTTTTTTATGCTATCAACAAAATTCTTGCACGTGTTCATACCTTGAATCGTCCTTCATTTCTCTACGTAACAGCCAAGTCTGTCGACACACTTCTGCCAACGCCCACCATGGAATAGATACGCTCTCGGAAGAAATTTCCCTCAAGGTTTTGTAGCCATTTCCGCACATGGTCAACAAGCTCTTCATCGACATCCACGCGCTTTCCTGCCAGCTCACGTTTCAGTGGCCCAAAGAGGTGATAATCAGATGGGGCGAGGTCTGGACTGTGTGGTGGGTGTGGCAAAATCTCCCATTCATATTTCTCTAGCCAACCTTGCGTCACTCGTGCTGTGTGGGGTGTAGCGTTGTCGTGTTGCAAAATGACCCCGTTGGTCAACTGCCCTGGGCGCTTTCTGCGAATGGCCTCCCTAAGCTTGTCAAGAGTTTGGCAGTACCTTGCAGCATTGATTGTTTCTCCAGGTTGTAAGGTTTCGAACAGAATAACACCACGACTGTCCCAGAAAACAGTTCCCATTATTTTCTTTGCTGACCGCATGACTTTGAATTTCTTCGCGACAGGTGAGGATGGATGTTTCCATGTCATCGAATCTTGCTTTGTTTCTGGGGTGCAATGGTGCAACCAAGTCTCATCACCGGTGACTATGCTGTCAAGAAAAGTCACATCGTACCCTAGAAAGTCTCCACCGGCGTTGGCAGTATGCCCGTGAACCCTGCGTGAGCTCTTGCTTCTTCTCAAAAGTTCACTGCAGATGTCCAATCTTTGTTCTTTATGATTGTCGGTCAATTGCTTAGGAACCCATCTTGCGCTGACTTTTCTGTAGCCAAGTTCATCAAATACAATTCTATGGGCAGAAGTTTCCGAAATTTCAAGACTGCTTGCGATTTCATGAAGTTTCAACCTCCTGTCTTGACGAATAAGCTTATCAACTCGCTTCACATTGTCTTCTGACGTCGCAGTTATCGAACGCCCTCTCCCTTCCCTGTCTGTCAAGTCGGAATGGCCGGCTTCAAACAAATTACAAATTATTAGTGATAGACTTGTGTACGGCTTATAACATGCTCACCATATACACTCTGAAGTTCTTTATGAATTTCGGTAGGATTCAGACTTTTGGCGTTCAAAAAACGTATGACAGCTCTGATTTCCTCCTTTGACCAAGTTTCAAGGTGAGCCGCCATCTTTAAAATCGTCTAGAAATTCATTGCGCAAAATGATGCACTTCATAATTTCTGGGAATATCCGTAAGGAAATAAGAAATATCATGTCGTTTACAGAATTAAAAAATCTCTACTGGTTGCTGAGCAATGGGCATTTTTCGGTTATTTCTGAAAGAGCCCTCGTACTACTAATACTACAAATACTTCTACTTCTACTACTACTTCTACCACTATCACCACCACCACCACATCATCATTCATCATCATCATCATCATCACTACTACTACTACTACTACAATCATCACCACACTCATCACTGCTACTGCAAACGCCACCACGACACCATCATCATCAATACCACTGCTTCTACAGCTATCAGCACCAAATCAAAACTACTGCCACTACCACTACAACCACCATGACATCATCACCACAATTACTACTAAAACCACCATTATATATCATTACCACCACTGCAACAACCACCACCACCACATTATCGTTAATAAAACTTTGCTTACAACCAGCACCACCACCACATCATCATCACTACCATCGTTACTACAATTGCCTCCACCAGATCATCATCCTACAACTTTTACTACAACCACAACCACCACATCATCATTACTAATACCACCAGTACAACCACCACCATATCATCACCACACCACGACCACTGCACATCACCACAACTACAACCACTACTATCACCACATTATCATCACTACCACTACTACCACAACCACAACCACCACATCATCATCACTGAAACCACAACTATCACATCATCAATACCAGTACGACTACAACCGTCACCGCCACATCAACACTTCTACCACTACTACTACAACCACCACCGCCACTCATCCTCCTCTCTACAACCACCACCACCACCACCACATTATCATCACTACTGCTACAGCCACCACCATCAACAACACTACCACTGCTATTACTACAACCACCGCCTCCACATCATTATCTCTACTTCCGACTACAATCACAAGCACATCATCATCATCATACCACTACTACTACTACTACTACTACTACTACTACTACAAATGCAGTCAACTCCACCTCATCCTCACTATAACTACTGCTACATGCACCAACACATCATCTTCACTACAAATATAACCACTGCTACCACATCATCATCACTACAACAACAACTACTACTACTACTACTACTACTACTACTACTACTACTACTACTACTACTACTACTACTACTACTACTACTACTACTACTACTACTACGACAGGAGGTAAATATTTTCATCATCTTTTTTGTGCACCATGAATGATATCAATCAATGTCATATTGTAGGTGTTAAATAGGCCTCTCACAAAATAGTATGTATATAATACTAAGACTAGGCCTCTCACAAAAGATTATATATATTATACTAAGAACAGGTCTTTTATAAAATATTGTGTATATAATGAGACTAGGCCTCTCACAAAATATGTATATACTAAGACTAGGCCTCTCACAAAATATGTATATACTAAGACTAGGCCTTTCACAAAATAGTATGTATAACCTAAGACAAGTTCTCTTGCAAAATAGTTTGTATATACTAAGACTACAAACGACTTAGTTGAAGCAAACCTTGAAAATCTTGAAAGATAGAAAGCCCCAGGATAAGACAAGAATCAACAAAAGTTGAACTAGATGTGAAGTCAAAGAACTGATTTTTTTTTCCTGCATTTTATGATCTGTTACTTTTTGTTACAGATATTTGACGTCATCAAGCTCCAGGAATCGAGATTGGCCATATGTGGGCGGTAGGGGCGGTGGCCAGCAGGATGGTGAGGTCATGGAGAATGATTGTGGTATTCAGCGGAGTAATGGGATGGGTTATATTGGAGGGCCCCGGGGATTGTAATGGCAGTGATCAAGATGTTGAAGGAGTTGTTGGTGGCGAGGTGGTGATGGGGATGTAGATGGTGGAGCAACAGTAGTGACATTGTTGGTGAAGGTGGCATTGTTGGGTGACGGGATGATGGAAATCATGATGGGAGGGTTGTGGTGGTGAAGGGATGATGATGGGAAGTGATGATGATGGCAATGGTTGTGAAGGGAGGTAATGGTGGAGGAAGTGATGATGGTGGTATTGGTGGGGTTGTAGTGATTGTGATGTAGAGATTGTGTTCGTCGAGGAAGGTGGTGGTGGGTGGAAGTTGTGGGGAGGATGAGGATGCTGGAGGTAGATTCAGTGATAAAGTGAAGGTGGTGGTGTGGTTCTGGACTTGGGTTTGAGTTGATTCCAACTGGTTAGGGCCGGGTGAGTTACATTCGTGTTCTTTGTTGACAAGATGATTGTGGTTGGCATTCGCATGGATTTGAAATACAGATAAGTGTGCTTCTACCGGTGGGGGTGTATTTGTTTGTGTTTCATGTCCATACCCAAGTGCAGTAGGCGGACTGGAGGCCTACAGGAAGTCCGAATGTGTTTGGGCAGAATGTTGATTTACAATTGTCTTGAAGACGGGGATAGGGATGTGATTTGTTTGACTCTTTCTGGATGGGTCACCTTGACCCTGGGTTTGGAACTGTGCCATTTACTGGATCTTTATTGTTGAACCTGCTTCTATCATTTTCGCCAAGCCATGGCTTTCACTTATTACCACTAACCTCACAGCATGGTCTCTTCTATCACAACACCTATGACTCTACCATTACTTCCCATCATCCCTTCCAAAGCTATCACCTCCCAACACAACCATTGCCATCAGAATCGCCTCCCATCATCATCATCTTCACCACCATAGCCCTGCCGGAGTGATTTCCATCATCACGTCACCTGCCTTGCCATTTTCACCATCATTGTCACTGCTGCTGCTTCCATCATCTACATCCCTGCCATCACTTTTATATCAACAATACTTTCTTCATCTTGAGCTCTGCTGGTGCAATCTCTGCCGATCTGACCCTGAAAATTACTCTTTGAACGCCATGATCATTTAAAGTGGCTTTATCGTCCCTGCCACCTTGCAAGGCAAGCAAGGCAAGCAAGACAAGCAAGTCAAGCAAGTCAAGCCATCAATGGTGACTCTTATCACCATTGCCACTTTCACCATCAATGGTGACTATCATCACCATTGCCTCTTTCACCATCAATGGTGACTCTTATCACCATTGCCTCTCTCACCAGCAATGGTGACTCTTATCACCATTGCCACTTTCACCATCAATGGTGACTCTCATCACCATTGCCTCTTTCACCATCAATGGTGACTCTTATCACCATTGCCTCTTTCACCATCAATGGTGACTCTTATCACCATTGCCTCTTTCACCATCAATGGTGACTCTTATCACCATTGCCTCTTTCACCATCAATGGTGACTCTTATCACCATTGCTCCTTTCATCGCGTCCTTTCCAATTTTTGTCAAGCCTATATTATACACTCAAGCACTGTTAATAAGATTTAAATGCCTTATCTTTAACTTCAGATATGGTAAACTTTCAGTTGTTTTTGTCGTATTTTTTCAAGTTGCAGTGTTGTCATTTTTCTTTAATCTTAATTTTTTGTTCACAATATTTCATCAACTCACATGTCATATGGGAATATCTATTACAATTACCTTGTAGTTGGATAGAATGATAATTTTCTTAAGAAAAGTCATCTCATCAAAATTAAAAGAAATTTTTTTCCTGTCTCAGAATTTTCAATGGCCATTTTAATGTCAATGACTCGCGTACTGTATAAAATAGCTTTCATTTTGTATAAAGTTTTGATAAATGTACTTTCATTGCATCCACCATTCACTTTACCTTATTTTGATCTCTTATTCATTTATCATTCATTGCCTATAAGTTTTATTGTCTAATATTTTAAAGTCATATCAATGTCTGGTTTTTATTGGAATGTAATTTCAAACTTATTTAATACTTTAAAATTATTTTTGCAAATATAACAGTAGCTTTTAAAAAACAGAACAATTCATTTATTTAATATTGATTAGCTTGAGTATATTTTTTCTGTACACGTAAATGCTTACTACTTAAAGAAGTGATTTGTTTCTAGAAACCTCTCTGTTTAAACATTACACAGATCGCTTGACATATCATTCTCTAGATATATTCTAATACCCTTTTAATTTCGCGATGCCTATACACTTTTGATTTATTAGCAATGATACAAAAGTAATAATAGTTTTTCTTAAAAGAAAGGTAAGAGTGATGCACTTAGTACAAAATATTAATAGTACGTTAAGTTTTTATATTTCATATTCATCGTTATTCAAGTAATAAATTTCTTAGTCAGCCGTAGTAATTTGATAATTTGATATTTTAGTATTTAGTTAGAATGCACATGTTGACAAAATATGTTACAGTTTGTTTTAAAATAAAATAGGTTCAAAAACGCTTTTGTTATCATTATATACATAAACTGAAATTCAGGTATTTCGTATTATTTTATTGGCATTACCTTACATTAATAGAAAATTCACTCTTTTTGAAAATGTTTATTCTATTTATTTTATAAATTTAATGTTATAACTATTATTGTCATTTGTATAAAATGTGTGATATGTTACCTAACTATAAATATATAAATATTTTGCAAAATGTTCTATAGATAGTGCCCTTTTAATTTTGTCATGACAACACTTTGTTATCATGTAGTTTGTTAATTTTAATAGGAATATCTTTTATTATTACATCATTTATATCAAGTAATTTAAAATTAATTTCACTCTTTATTATAGCAGTCATAGATTTATAACAAATGAAGCATAACATTCAGGAACTTAAAAAGAGTGTTTTAAAATACTAGAATTTGTTTTCTTTTTCTTTAAATATGATCCATCAAGTTTTCAAATATTTGATATTACGGCCAAGCAATCATTATTAAAGTAAACAATAATTTGAATGTATTTATCTGGATTGATATGTAATTGATCTTTGTTTGTAGGCACATGCATTATTTTTTTTTTTCTTTTTCAGAGATTATTAAAATCATAGTCCATTTCTAAAAATTTTTCTTAGATTTTATATTAACTTGTAGTTGAATAGGACTTTGTGCTACTGATTTTCTTATACACCCTAATTGAGTAATGTTGTTTTTCATTTGTCACATGTCATCGTAAGTAACGCTTGATAGAATTTTTAATTTATTCGCAATCATATGAAAATAGCGGTAACAATAGTAACAATGATGAATTTTTATGAGTAAGCATTGAGAGAGAGAGAGAAGAGAGAGAGAGAGAGAGAGAGAGAGAGAGAGAGAGAGGGAGAGAGAGAGAGGGAGAGAGAGAGAGGGAGAGAGAGAGAGGGAGAGAGAGAGAGGGAGAGAGAGAGAGGGAGAGGGAGAGAGAGAGGGAGAGAGGGAGAGAGAGAGAGAGAGAGAGAGAGGGAGAGAGGGAGAGAGGGAGAGAGGGAGAGAGAGGGAGAGAGAGGGAGAGAGAGGGAGAGAGAGGGAGAGAGGAGAGAGAGAGAGAGAGAGAGGAGAGAGAGAGAGAGAGAGAGAGAGAGAGAGAGAGAGAGAGAGAGAGAGAGAGAGAGAGAGAGAGAGAGAGAGAGAGAGAATTCACAGATACTTGTGGGCTGTGTTTTATATTGTTATTTTTTTACAATTGATCCAATTTTATTTCCATACTGTCTGGTGACCTGCCACTCAAAACTTTCATAATTCTCAATTATATCGGCTGAGACCACTCAGAGAAAATGTTTAATTTTTGAATCAAATTCTTGGCTTGTTAAATTTGATATTATCACACGGTTTCGTGTGACTAATTCTAAAGTTAAGATATTTTTATGGCTGAAGTGGTGAGAGTGAAAAACGCGTTTTGTAAAAATAATTAATGCAGTTGTGAAATGATAAACACTTCTGCTAAAAGGAATACAGTTTTGTGCTTTCAAACGTTTTGAAATTATAATGTATTATAGAAGAAACCATATTTGTGGATTGATTAATTGGAGATGACACATTTTCATGTGACTGAATCCAAAGTTAGATATTAAGTAAAAAGAGTGAAAGCTCATATCCTGAAATAACAAATGCAATAGTAACATAATGTGCACTTCTGCTAAAGATAAAATGAATTTGTCATTTTCAAAATTTTAAACTTTTTTTCTCCTTTCTTTCACACTTTTCCATACCAGCCAAATTTACCCTAAACTGTTTTGAGGAAAAGGTTCACCAATATTATTTTGATACCCATTCACCTCATTTTGTATGTTATAATGATGATTGCCTAATTTATAACATAGAGATATCACCTTTATAAGATTTCTAAACATTTTTTTTTTTAATGTTGTATAAATTTTATGACCGCTCGTCCCCCTCCTCCTCCCCATCCTCCTCCCCATCCTCCTCCTCCTCCCCATCCTCCTCCTCCTCCTTCTCTTCTTCTTCTTCTTCTTCTTCTTCTTCTTCTTCTTCTTCTTCTTCTTCTTCTTCTTCTTCTTCTTCTTCTTCTTTCTTCTTCTCGCTTCTTCTTCTTCTTCTTCTTCTTCTTCTTCTTATTCTTCTTTTACATTCTTCCCCATCGATTCCTCTTCCCATCCTTCTCCTCCTCCCCCTCCCTCATCTTGTTCTTCTTTTTCTTCTATTTCTTCTTTTTCTTGTTCTTCTTCTTCTTCTTCTTCATCTTTTTTCTTCTTCTTCTTCTTCTTTTCTTCTTCTTCTTCTTCTTCTTCTTCTTCTTCTTCTTCTTCCTCTCTCTCTCTCTTCTTCTTCCTTCCTCCTCCTCCTCCTCTTCCTTCTCTCTTCTTCTCCTCTCTTCTCTCTCTCCTTCCTCTCTCTCTCCTTCTCCTCTCCTCCTCTCTCTCTCCTTCTTTTTCTTCTTCTTCTTCCTTTCTTCTTCTTTCTTCTTCTCTCTTCTTCTTCTTCTTCTCTTCTCCTTCTCCTTCTTTTCCTTCTCTTCTTCTTCTCTTCTTCTCTTCTTCTTCTTCTTCTTCTTCTTCTCTCTTCTTCTTCTTCTTCTTCTTCTTCTTCTTCTTCTTCTCTTCTTCTTCTTCTTCTTCTTCTTCTTCTTCTCTCTTCTTCTTCTTCTTCTTCTTCTTTCTCTTCTTCTTCTTCTTCTTCTTCTTTCTTCTTTTCTTCTTCTTCTTCTTCTTCTTTCTTCTTCTTCTTCTTCTTTCTTCTTCTTTTCTCTTCTTCTTCTTCTTCTTCTCTCTCTTCTTCTTCTCTCTTCTCCTTCTCTCTTCTCTCTCTTCTTCTCTTCTCCTCCTTCTCCTTCCTCTCCTCTCTCCTCTCCTCTCCTTCTCCTCTCCTTCTCTCTCTTCTCCTTCCTCCTTCTCTTCTCTCTCTCTCTTCTTCTTCCTTCCTTCTCCTTCTCTCTCTCTCTCCTTCCTCCTTCCTTCCCTCCCTTCTCCTCTCTCTCTCTCTTCTCTCCTTCTCTTCTCTTCTCCTTTCTCTCCTTCTCCTTCCTTCTTTCTCTCCTCCTTCCTTCTCTTCCCTTCTCTTCCCTTTCTTCTTCTTCTCCTTCTCCTCTTCTCTCTTCTCTCTCTCTCTCTCTCCTTCCTCCTCTCTCCTCTCCTCCTCTCTCTCCTCTCTCCTCTCTCCTTCCTCCCCTCTCCTCCTCCTCTCCTTCCTCCTCCCCTCCTCTCCTCCTCCTCCTCTCCTCCTCCTCCTCCTCCTTCTCCTTCTCCTCTCTCCTCTTCCTTCTCCTTCTCTCTTCTTCTTCTTCTTCTCTTCTCCTTCTTCTTCTTCCTTCTTCTTCTCATTCTTTCTCTTCTCTTCCTTCTCCTTTCCTTCTCCTCTCTTCCTTCCTTCTCTCTTCTCTCTCTCTTCTCCTCTCCTTCCTCTCTCTCCTTCTCTCCTTCCTTCTCCTCTCTCTCCTTCCTTCCTCTCTTCTTCTTCTCCTTCTTCTTCTTCTCTCTTCTCCTTTCTTCTTCTCTCTCTTCTCTTCTCTCTCTTCTCTCCTTCTCCTTCTCTTCCTCCTCTTCTCCTTCTCTTCTCCTCTCCTTCTCCTCTCCTTCTCTCTCTCTCTCTCCTTTCTTCTCTCCTTCTCCTCTCCTCTCTCCTCTCCTCTCCTTCTCTCTCCTTCTCTCTCTCTTCCTCTCTCTCTCCTCCTCCTTCTCTCTCTTCCTCCTCTCTCCTCCTCTCTTCTCTCTCTCTCCTTCTCTCTCTTCTTCTCTCTCTTCTCCTTCTCTTCTTCCTTCTCTTCTTCTTCTTCCTTCTTCTTTTCTTCTTCTTCTTCTTCTTCCTTCTTCTTCTTCTTCTTCTTCTTCTTCTTCTTCTATCTTCTTCCTTCTCTCTCTCTCCTTCTCTTCTTCTTCTCTTCTTCTTCTTCTTCTTCTTCTCTCTTCTCTTCTCTTCTCTCTTCTCTCTTCTCTTCTTCTTCCTTCTTCTTCTTCTTCTTTTCTCTTCTTCTTCTTCTCCTTCTCTTCTTCTCCTTCTTCTCTTCTCCTTCTCCTTCTCTTCTCTTCTTCTTCTTCTCTTCTTCTTCTTCTCCTTCTCTTCTTCTCCTTCTCTTCTTCTTCTTCTCCTTCTTCTTCTCTCTTCTTCTTCTTCTTCTTTCTTTTCTTCTTTCTTCTTTTCTTCTCTTCTCTTTTCTTCTTTTCTCTTCTTCTTTTCTTCTTCTTCTATCTTTTCTTCTCATTTTTATTCTCTTTCTTTTCCTTCTTCTCTTCTCACTTCACGCAACCTTATCTTTTATTTTATTTTTTTTTCTTCCTTACACACTTTATTTATACTTATTCTTTTTTCGTGTTTCATAGGGGTGCAATTCTATGTTCATTACACACTTGATAGTAGTATTTACGTTGTAGTAATATCATTGCCAGTTGATTTTGATTTATTAATTGCCAAGACAGAAATATATAGCCATGCAAGTACGGCCAAACATTAACATTTTGAATATTGCAATATTGCTTTAGTCATATATTGTATTTTTAAAAATTAAAATTATATTGCAGTTAGATGTGGTATTATGTTAGCATCTTTTTAGAAATCAACACTATCATATTTGGAACATTTCTTTTTCTGTCTTTTGTTATATTTTGTGGCACCATCTAATGGTTATTACACATAGAACTTTAGAATAACTGCCTCACTCTTACATAAAATTTTAATTCGTGATATGTAACTTGTAATCATGTTGTATGAGTTATGTAAGTGTTTATAATTGTGTTTATGACAAATATTTATCTCATTTGCACACTATTGTATAAAGAAATTTATTTTCTTCTATTATTTTTTATTTATTTATTTATTTATTATTTATTATTATTATTATTATTTTGTGATGTATTTTATACTGATTTTACAAATGAACCAGATTTATTTATTTCAATACTATCAGGTGACCTGCCACTCAAAACCCTCATAATTCGAAATTGTATCAGCACAGAGAGAAAGTTAAATTTTTGAGCCATATTCATGGTTTGTTTAATTTGATATTATCGCACGCTTTAGTGTGACTAAATTAGATGTTATCATGGCTGAAGCGATGAGAGTGAAAACGCGTGTTGTATAATAATATATGCAGTTGTTAGATAAAAAGACTTCTGCTAAAAGGAAAATGAATTTTTGACATTCAGATGTATAGTACAAACCAAATGTATGATTTGATTAATTTGACATCACATGATTTCATGTGACTGAAACTAAAGTTAAATATTGTGTAATAAGAATGAAAATGCATGTCGTAAAATAATAAATGCATTGGTGAAGTAATGAACACTTTTGCTAAAGTAAAAGTGATTTTAATTAGAAAAAACTTTTTTGGCAACTTTTTGAAAGGAAACATTAGATCATAAGCCTAAGAAAATATTGATTTGGAGCATTTTTGCTTTTTCTCCTTCCGTACACTCTTTTCCATACCAACCCTACAACTGTTTTGAGGAAAAGGATCACCATTATTGTATCATCCATGCATCTCATTTTGTAACCTAAAATGATAATAATCCATGTTATATTTTTCCACTCAGCTTTACTCCAGTAGTTGCTGGCTGCCCAATTTCAATTATGAATATCACTTAGGAACACATTTTTTGAAACAATTTAGTCATTTTCTTTCGAGTTCAGTGAATCGGTGAAGAATTTATGAAAATAACAAAGTATCCTACAGTTTTCAAGTTTTTGATATAGTGACCAAGCAGTAATTGGTAGAATAAACTAATATTTTAGTATATTTAGAATTTATTCTTCAAACAATGAACATCCTTATTTAAAAGTCAAACAACAAATACACTTAATTTAAGAATGTTGTGGAAGCATAGAGTGATAAGAGCCATTCTGCCTCCCCAACATCTTCTTTCAGCTTATCCCTGCATTTTCCAGGGTCGCCATAATCTTCCTCCATGTCCAGTTCTTTCATATCATCCTTTAACCTTTCCTCTAGTCTTTGGGCGTCCCTTTTTTTCTCTTTCCTGCTAATTGTGTATCCAATACTTTCTCTCCCACACACTCCCTTTCTCGTCTCTTAGCATGTCCGAATCATTTCAATCTAGCTTCTCATCTTTATTGATTTCACTTCAGTCAACCTTCGAATTCGTTCATTTCTCACTTTATCTTTTCTTGTCCAGCCAAGTGACCATCTCAACATCCTCATCTCTGCCACGTTAATTTCTTTATCTTGTTTCTTTGTCATATCTGCTGTCTCTAATCCATATAATATTTCTGGTCTTACAACAAATGTATATATTTTCCCCTCAGCTTTGCAGAAATTCGTTTGTCACACAGAACTCCAGCTACCTTTCTCCATTTTTCCAGCCTGCCTGGATCCTTTTCTTAAACTTCCATCTCATTGTCCCAACATCCTTGTACAACAACATCTAACATGTTGAAATTAAACCTAACTGCTAAAATTTCAAGCGCCGTGAAACCCTTAAAAACAAACAAACCATAACTACTAAAATTGATACTAATTATGAGGGTCATTAGATAGGATGGCCTGGTATTAGAAAAAAATAAAAAATTATTAGGGTCTACAATTTCATAGGAAGTTTTGAATTTATATTACTCTTTATAGTAGATGTGCAAAATCATCCTTAGATTTGATAACAAAACATTATATCAGTGATAGAGTATTAACCAGAATGAGTAAGAATTAAAAGACTAGAGCATCTATACACGCAATATTCACTTAACACACTCAAAGTAAAACCAACACGTTGAACAAGACATGATGCCTGTTACGTTAGTACTGTTAGGCGATATTTCAAAATAAAATTTCTGTCAGAGACAACACTGTTAACGGCCAATTACTCATTTTATATCCGAGTACGGTAAGAGAACATAGTATCATTCTTATTTGGTCGAACTTGAAATGTTGGAATTTTTATGAATTAAGGTGTCGTTTGCAACACTCCAAAGATGGAGTTCGTATGACGGATTTTGAATTCGGAGCGGTTGATTAGTCAATTTGCATTACAGATCTGACTCAAATTTTGACATGAAACAAATGTGAGTAATGGCATTCAAATGATAAAGTTTCAGAGCTACAACTCCCGCAAACAAAAAAAAAGAGCTTTCTTTCGCCATAATTTTGTATCACTTGTGAATAAATCCAATTATCAGATTATTACATAAATCAGTTTAAATCAAATTCAACATCACTATCAGATTATTACATAAATCAGTTTAAATCAAATTCAACATCACTTCTTGAAGTAAAAGAACTCAATTTTAATTTACTCCCTAATTTGAAACGTGAATCGCCTTTGGAATCCAAATTAATTGCCGTTTCTGCAGGTTTTCCTGTATTTTGGTGAGAGTAGTTTGCTTGCTATGTGTCGATCATATTACAGTGTACTTTTTGCCGATTTGAATACGACTTAGCTGCCCACTTATGGCTTGATAAACATAGGTTTGGCTTTTTAAATAATGGCAAAATGAGGATTCTTATCCGGATCTTTATTGAATCTGTTGCAAGCGCCGTAAAACCCTTAAAATAAAAAAAACAATTATTGAATCTGAAGCTCTAGCTAAATGCAGCTACTGGACTCTGAGTTGTCGACTATGAATATGTTATGACTTTTCAGCATTATATCTGTATTTATATTCTTTTTTTTGGTCATGTTATGACACAAATTGGTGACTTGTCATTAATAGATATAAAAATTTTGATGCCGTAAATAATAAATGAACAAAAAACAATTATTACCAAACATGACGTATGAATTAAAAGTTGAATATTTTCTTGGCTGAAGTGGAGAAAGTATAAATACATTTTTATTCAACTAAAATTGAAAACGAAGAAAAAATTAAAAAGAGAGGAAATCGAACTAAGTAATGATTTCCAATATTTTGATATGTCAAGCTTATTACAAAGCCATTCTCTATTGAGATTTATTTTGTTGATTCATTTTTTAAAGCAAATCCTTGTTGGATGGAGCCTTCCAAATAGCTTGACAGAACTCTTCTGGTTTTTTTACTGAGCCATACGTCCTGTATTTGTGGTTGTTCTCTCTATCCAATCTGTTATGTCTTGAGACCACCTACCTCTGCTGACTGTTGTGTTCTACATCGGTTCACACACATGTAATCATTCTATCGTATTGCTACATTTGTCCTTTTCATGCAGTTTTGTATCCTACTTCGGGTTGGGTATTTTGACCTGCCAAGGTGGGTCGAGTAGGCCCTCTTGCAGTGTCTTTTCCCCCCTTTATCCGTTTCCCTTTTATTCCATATTGTATTCTGTCCTTGACCTTCAATGGCATTGAGATTAAGCCTATTCAAAGGCTGTTAATTTTTCTCAAAAGAGCCTTTCTTGTCCTGTCTAAATTGATTTTTTTTACTACAATCTTGTAAGCAGTTTTTGTTGATAGCGTTGCAATGATATTAGATGGCGTAATCCGTGTATTCTCTTATCAATCAGAACTATTGTTTTGTAAGATATTTCATCCAACAATAACCGAAAACTATCACAGCCAGATCAGCCCAGCAACAACCTAGAGAAAAAATGCAACTGTAGGACCCAGACAACATGCCCACTAAACGGCAATTGCCTGACTCAAAACGTAATTTATCAAGCCACAGTAACACGACCAGACACACCAAAACAAGAAACATACATTGGCCTCACCGAGTGTCCATTCAAAACCAGATACAACCTGCATACATCTTCCTTCAGAAACATACACAAACGACATTCTACTACACTAAGCGAACACATTTGGAACCTCAAAGAAAAAAACATACAACACAGCATCACATGGAAAATCATCTCCAGAGCACAGTCGTACTCCCCCTCTTCTAAGATTTGCAACTTCTGCTTGGAAGAAAAATTCTTCATCATCACTAAACTGAACATAGCAACACTCAATAGAAGAAACGAACTGACTTCCTCATGCAGACACAGAAACAAGCACCTTTTATGTAATTACGAACCTCCATAAACACGAATCTATAAAAATACGAAAACACAACAATCTACTTTCACTTCCACTTCCTGATGAGAGCAACGCTCGATAACAACGTTGTAGAAGTCAAACTATCTTAATTATATTTCAAATGTTTATAAATAGCTCCTTTTATACTAAAGTTGAGCACTATTATTTCATGGTTTTTGTTTTATAATTTATACATTTGCTCCAGTTCTACTGTCCTGTTGAGCACTTTATTTTAACCAGAAATGAACCTCGTAAGTACTAATTTTGATTATTCGACAAAGAACATCCCGATCCCGACAAGCAAACAATACCTAAAATCTCTAATCAACAAAACCGAAAAATTTATAAGAAACACCAGATGGCGAACTTTTTTCTACCTAAACCCTGACCAAACGGTTAAAAATAAAGAAACTTTTGGATTTAGATCTACCAGACCAGCCCCATCCATACCTGAACTACGAGAATTCGAGGATGGAATGACAGATATCATCCGAAACATAAAATTCAGACAAATCAACGACACCTTCCAAAACAAACTACAACAAGACATACGATCAATACATCAAGACTCCAATGTTTACGTCGCCGCTGACAAAACCACAAACTTCTACAAGCTTACCCCTAAAGAATACACACATTTACTTGAGAAAAATATACAAGCAGAGTACAAGAAACAAACACCATCTACGACACCTGACATTACAGCAGAAGACAAAAGCATCGCCGAAAACCTACAGCTAAGTGACAGAATAGACACCACAGCAAAATCTAACGCCTTCATCACTATCAAAGACCATAAACCAAACTTTCGCAACAACGTACAATGCCGTCTCATAAACCCATGTAAATCACAAATCGGAAAAATAAGTAAACAGATTTTAGACAGAATCAACACCAAAATCGTCAAGAAAACCGAATTCAACCAATGGAGAAACACCGCTGAAGTTATCAACTGGTACAGAAACACAGAAAACAAACAACGACAAAACGCAATCATCTTTGACATCTGTAATTTCTACCCTTCAATCACCAAAACCCTACTCCTCAAAGCACTACAGTTCGCAAAAACCTACAACATCACCGAAGAAGAAATACATATTATCCTGCACTCGAAGAATACATCACTTTACAATAATGGAAAAGCATGGACAAAAAAATCAACAAACTTTGATGTCACCATGGGGAGCTACGACGGAGCAAACATGCGAGCTCGTCGGACTATATCTACTTTCTCAAATGCAAAATCTCGATATAAACATTGGACTATACAGGGACGACGGACTAGCATTGTGCAATAAAACACCGAGACAGACAGAATTAATAAAGAAAAAAATATGCAAAATCTTCCAGGACAACAATCTGAAAATTACAATCGAAGCCAACAAAAAAACATTCGACTTCCCGGACATAACCATCAACCTAAACGACGGCACCTATCAACCATTTTCAAAACCCAACAACATCCCATTGTACGTTCATAGACACAGCAATCATCCGCCATCTATAATAAAAAACATCCCCGAGAGCATTAACAAACGACTATCTAACAACTCTACAAACAACAACATATTCAACGATGCAATCCCACCGTACACAAACGCACTACAAAAAAGTGGATATAACTACAAACTAGAATATGAGGAAGAGACCATTACCACCCCAACAAAAAAAAAAAAAAACGACAAAGAAAACGACACATAACATGGTTCAACCCACCCTATCGGTAACAAATTCTTCAATCTAGTACAAAAATGCTTCCATCCCGGTCACGTTCTACACCCAATCATGAACAAAAATACCATCAACATAGGATACACCTGCATGCCAAACATACAAGACATTATTTCATCCAACAATAACCGAAAACTAGCACAGCCAGATCAGCCCAGCAACAACCTAGAGAAAAAATGCAACTGTAGGACCCAGACAACATGCCCACTAAACGGCAATTGCCTGACTCAAAACGTAATTTATCAAGCCACAGTAACACGACCAGACACACCAAAACAAGAAACATACATTGGCCTCACCGAGTGTCCATTCAAAACCAGATACAACCTGCATACATCTTCCTTCAGAAACATACACAAACGACATTCTACTACACTAAGCGAACACATTTGGAACCTCAAAGAAAAAAACATACAACACAGCATCACATGGAAAATCATCTCCAGAGCACAGTCGTACTCCCCTCTTCTAAGATTTGCAACCTCTGCTTGGAAGAAAAATTCTTCATCATCACTAAACCGAACATAGCAACACTCAACAGAAGAAACGAACTAACTTCCTCATGCAGACACAGAAACAAGCACCTTTTATGTAATTACGAACCTCCATAAACACGAATCTATAAAAATACGAAAACACAACAATCTACTTTCACTTCCACTTCCTGATGAGAGCAACGCTCGATAACAACGTTGTAGAAGTCAAACTATCTTATTTATATTTCAAATGTTTATATATATATATATATATATTATATATATATATATATATATATATATATATATATATATATATATATATATATATATATATATATATATATATATATATATATATATATATATATATTTGTAAAGTTTGTATTTGCTATTATCTTAAATATCAGAAAAGAAAATGATACGTGTTTATAAAGAAGTAGACAATTTTTTCTTCTATTGAAGTATGGTATGCCTTTATTGACACAAATGAGGAGCAGATGCATCACGACAAACTTGTCGGTACCAAAGTTACGTTTTGTAAATGCGCACCCGAAATATATCTTTCAGATATTCATTTCATATAAGCGTTGCGACACAGCAGTTGCCACATCAAAAGGCGCGCAATCTTCCCGATTCCAGATCCCAGGCTATACGGTGGTCCAACGCGAGGACACTTCGAGGCTCAAAGGAGGGGTTAGCGTTTACGCTAAAGAGCCATCGAAGGTAAGGGTCATTGAGAGCGTAACGGACAGCAATGGGGTGAACCGAATTTCCGTGGAAGTAGGTGGACTGTGTTTGCATAATATTTACAAACCACCTAGAGCGACTTGGACTACACCACCGGTACCGGTGGTCAGCCATCCTTCCATCTGTCTGGGAGACTTTAATAGCCACCATCACGAATGGGGCTACCGAGACTGCAACGAGGCAGGAAGACAACTCCGCTCATGGATGGACTGTAATGATCTACACCTAGTGTACGATCCTACAGCCAAGGGTACCTTCAGGGGTACCCGCCATAAGAAGGAGTATACTCCAGACCTCACCCTCGTAACGAAAGGCGCGAACGGTGAACCGTTGCAGGTGAAGCGGACAGTCCTCGGGGACTTTCCGCATAGCCAGCACAGGCCGGTTCTTGTCACAGCTGGGGTGACAATACCGAGGGTGCAGTCTCTCCCACTTTGCAGATGGAATTTCAGGAAGGCTGACTGGGAGGAATTCAGTTCCTATATCGAGCAGGTCTGCCCTGCCATTCCTCCCAAGTCCAAGAATATAACCAGATTTAGTAGGCTACTGGTTAAGAGCGCTCAACGCTCTATTCCACGGGGCAAACGGAAATTCTACACCCCTTGCTGGACAGCAGAGTCGGAAGAGCTGTACCGAGAGTACCAGCAGACCCAGTCCCAGGACACAGCCGATAGACTACTCCAGTCTCTGGCAGAGGGAAGGAAGCAACGGTGGCAGGAGACCGTGGAAAGTCTCGACTTTACACACTCCAGCCGCCACGCTTGGCGTTTGATAAAGAAATTGGACCCAGATCGGAATTTCGCGAAGGCTGCACCGGAATGCGAGGCAGACACAATTGCCAAGAATATTAAGAACCGTAGCAAGCGGGTCCCTAATCAGGCTTTTGAGCGCGGTGTCCGCAAGGCGTACCGTACGATTTTGGACTCGCTACCTGCGGAGGAGTCGGACTGGACGGCCCCGTTCAGTCCCGAGAAGTGGGTGCAGCCATTAGCGAAGTGAAGAACGGCAAAGCAGCTGGGATAGATGGTGTATATCCCGATATGGTGACGCATCTGGGCCCCAGGGCACGGGCCTGGCTAGCAGAGGCAATGTCTGACATCCTTGCAAACGGAAAGCTTCCACAAGTGTGGAAGCATGCGAAGATAGTTGCCATCCTGAAGCCAGGGAAGCCGGCGAAGGAGGCAGACAGTTACAGACCCATATCGCTGCTGAGCTGTCTTTACAAATTGTTGGAGCGTGTTCTATTAAACCGATGGGGGCCGGTCCTAGACGCTGCCCTGCCACCTGAGCAGGCAGGCTTCAGGGAAGGGAGGTGCACCACGGAGCAGGTCATTGCCCTTACAGAGCATATTGAGCACGGGTTCGAGAGAAAACAGCAAACAGGTGCTGTGTTTATAGACCTATCAGCGGCGTACGATACGGTCTGGTGCGATGGGTTAATGCTCAAACTTGCAAAAATCATAAGGTGCAAAAAGACCTTGAAGTTGTTCTCTTCGATCTTAGGGGAAAGGCAATTCCACGTCGCGCTGGGAGACGTCACGAGCAAAGTAAGGAAATTGAAGAATGGGGTCCCTCAGGGGTCGGTACTTGCGCCAATGCTGTTTAACGTTTACATTAGCGATATGCCGAACACTTCCTCCCTGAGGCTGGGATACGCAGACGACTGGGCACTCGTTACTCAGAGTAAAGTGTGGACCCGTCTCGAGAGCGTACTCAGCGAGGACGTCACCAGACTCAAATCCTACTTTGACAAGTGGTACCTGAAGATGAACACTTCAAAAACCGTGGCCACTGCATTTCACTTATGCAGTGGTTGGCACACCCGTAAACTGAATGTCCTAGTCGGGGACCAGCCACTCCCATATGAGCCGCGTCCAAAATATTTAGGGGTGACGTTGGATCGCAGCCTTACCTATCGGGTTCATCTCGAAGGGGTTGCCCGGAAGATAGAGAAGCGGAACAGTCTTCTGAGGAAGCTGGCGGGATCGACTTGGGGCGCTAGCCAAGCGCTCCTGAGAACATCCGCCCTGGCACTATGCTATTCCACCGCGGAGTATTGCGCTCCAGTGTGGGGTAGAAGCAGAAACGTTGAGAAGGTGGATGTAAAACTTCGCAAGTCGATGCACATAGTGTCGGGAACGCTAGCAACAACCCCTAGAGAATGGGGCCCGGTAATGGCAGCGATCCAGCCCCCCGATGTCCGGAGGGAGACCATTACGGGAAACTGGCTGAGTAAGATCAAAGAGAGAGGGAATGGGGATACCCCTCTCATGCGCATAATGAACGGTGCCCCCGTTTCGAGCCGAAATAAGTCCCGGCAACCCTTGTACGCAGAATCCCTGACTACGGACAGAGCTGCACATACGAGATGGAAGTCGGTTTGGACGAATTCAATCCCTCGTGGGGGCGGGGACCTACACTCCTCTAAGCTTGGTGAGAAGTTGCCAGGCTTTGATACCAGTAAGAGGAGACACTGGGTAGCTGCGAATCGGCTTCGGTCGAGGAGCTGCCTAACGGCCGGTGCGTTACATCAGTGGGGTCTAACTTCCTGTCCTTTATGTCCACGCTGTGGACAAGAACCGAAACGGCAGAGCATCTAGTCGAAAGGTGTGTTGTGACGATGCTACCAGGCGGGTTCGCGACGGTGCACGAATGCGGACCGGACTTTGCTGATTGGGTCGATCGTCATAACATAATAGTGTGAACCATAAGAAGCTGTTGCCACATCAAACGTTCACGCTCAGTGAGCGTGCTTTCGAATGTCACAATTCGTAATTCGACCAAAACTGACCATTTTGCACAAAGTTGTTCGACTGAGATATGAACACAAGGACTGGGATCAGAATATGTGGGACGCGTTTTATTTACTGACGAATCGCTTTTTGCAGTAGATTCTAGAGAAAAACGGATTTGGGTTTCGTGCTATCAACGTCGAGATGAACGTTTCAATGGCGAAACCATAATTTCATTATAAAGATCGGAAAAAATGCATATTATTTCATTAAATCATATCATTATAATTCATGTGTATATGCGTACGAATTTAAATGCCAATATTTGAGAAAATATATTCTTAATATTATACCTTTTATCTTGATTACCTTAATCCATCAATATTTCTGTTAAAGACTCGCTGCTAGTGCTATCATATTATTTGTAGCTCTTTTGTGAGATACTCAACCTGGCATTGTTACGCAAGTCAAAATCGTTGACCGCAACGTGTGCTTTAACACGGTACTGATGTTAGTAAATCTGATGAATTGCTCATTTCAATCTTCTGTCTAGCTTTCGTGAATTAATAAAATTTCTACTAATAAATTTAACATCATTATTTTGACCTGTATTCGAGACTTGTTTCATAAAAAAGAGCCAGCAAATAAAGCAATTAGACAGAAAATCCATTAAACAGAGGCATTATGTCCAGATTTGATAAAAAGTTGCTTGTAACATAGCAACGTAACCCGATATTGAAACATATTTAAGTAAACTATGAAGAGAGGATAGACAACCTGGAAAGTTAGCGTTTAAATTCAGTATCCAATGAAGACGTTTAGCAAACCCATTAGAGGGGTCAAACTATTTTGTCCTAATCAAACTTTATAAACCTAGACTCTTTAGAACGTAAGCCGTTTTTGTTTTTGTTGTTGGCAAATCGGAATCATCTTAATCTATCGACATCATTGCAATCACTACTCTGGTGAAAATAGTGAGATATTATGGTAACAGTAGAAAAATTAGTTCTTCAGAGGCATTTAAGGTATATCGAGCCAAGTTTATCCTGCAGTAGAAATTACTGGTTACCCTTAAGAGTTGACGCCTGTCTATCTGTTCACAAACATTACGCACTTTCAGCATTATTTTGATTGCGAAATTAATAGAAATAGCTTGTATTATGCCAAAGAGGATGACATAAATTTAATGTAAACTGGCCAACAGTAGAAATTCATCAATTTATGATACATTGTTTCCACAAATATATACATATGTTTAGCAATAACAACAACTACAACAACAACAACAAAGACATGCTGGACACATCAATCATCACATTCTAATGACGAGGACGAGGAAAAGGAGAAATGGAACGACTATGGAAAGATTTAGTTGTATCACTATATCCAATTAAATGTAATTTTCATCCAGTTTGCGAGGGTTGGAGCATGCCCTTTCCTAGTCTTCCCTTGTTAGTTCACACTAGGAGTATAGTTGGGCCTTTGATAAATAGAATATGTAGTGCTGTCTGATTGGAGCCATGAAATCATATCAGATTTTATAGTTGCCGAAGTTGCAGCACGGAGGTGATCATGGGCCACCAAATTGTAGCGTTGTCCAATGCAATACGGCTGAGTGCTTCGAGGATATGTAGCAAATCGGTTCTTTAGCCAGTCTTCAAAAACTTCTGCATTGACCCGAGAATGATAGTCTCTACCTTCCAGATGATGCAGGAAAGAAAAAAAATGGTAAGCCATTCTTCTAAATACCCAGTATCTTCACCACTTTAAAGAATATCAATGATCCTCTGTCCAGAACTCATGAGTCTTTTTCTACCTGAATTATCAGACGTCCATTCCATTGTCGGAATTATGTTTACGTTCACCCAGTTCCATACATCTTTGGATGATTTCCATATCAAAGTTGTCTTGGATCCTTTTCCTATCATGTCGTTCTACACTGGTGATCTCTTCGTCGTATTTCGATAATCATCCTCTCGGGGTTGGTTGTGAAATTCCAATTCCACAGGCGTCCTCTTTAATGGCTTATCGATAGATACAAGTAGATTTCTTTTCGCAGCTTTACGAGAGTGTCGATCGTATCGTATAGTTTAAAAGCGTATATATTTTTAAAATCCTTTAAATGCTCTGTGAAACATTCGTGCATAAATACAAGTTTTAAAAGCTATATAAACATCCTTCATTGTTAGTAATGTTAGTATGACAATATTAAGTATATTATAATCTGTATTTCAAATTATTTAAAACTAGAGAATTCATATTGGTAATTTCGACATCCATGTAGATAATAAGCAATAAATCATAAATTCAAAATTTAAGGCAAAATACATAAGTTGTAAGTTTATAGCAGTTTAAGCGAATTGTTTTTATTCGAAAACAAGTATGATGTGAACTCGTAGTCACTAGCTGGAACTTCGTGTCAGCACGAGATATTTTTGAAAAACGATGAATTTATCTCATACTTTGTGGTGCGTAACTTGTTTACATTTTTTACAGTCTGAAATGTCGAATTTTATGACAGGCGGTTTTAAAGTAGTTTTTTATAGGACTTAAAGAAGAAAACATTTTGATATGGCATCAATACGGTCCAAAATCGATATTCAGTTAAGACAAATAGATCCAAAGGTTGACACCAAATTTTACATTTTTTGATAGAGGGACAGCTGAGAAAACCCAGAAAAACACGCGTCATTAATAAAAACTCGGGGGGGGGGGGGGGGGGGACTATGATTGATTTAATTCAAGGTATCAATTTAATTGTGCAAATACCTTTCTACTTATCAATTGAAGGTGATTTTGAAACAGGCGCGTCGGTAAGTGAAAATAGCTCGTTAGGCATCATATGACAGTTTAAGGAGGCTGGGAATGGTCAATAGCTAGTTAACATGACGGAGTAGAAAAAAAAAGTAGTACGTATGGTACTTGACATTTTAAAATCAAATAAACTTTATTATTCATTACCGCTTGTGGTAGTCTTTCTCTTTCGTCTCTTATGCCCTTTACTTTCAGTATAATATTTACTCGATAAATAATATACATATAATATGCATATTTGATTTACATTGTTTAGCAAAGTATAACACTTAATAGATAAATCAAACCTGCTTACTTGTATAGCGCGTTGCTACAGATGCATTATGCTAATGCGTTCAACAAATCTTGAATTAATATTCGAAAAGGACATGCAATATCAAATTATATAGATTTTTATAAAAGGCTCCAGACACGCTGTTTTCATCCAGGGACGATCGCGGAACCGGCAAATCGGAGTGAAAACGCAATGTGTGTGGCCAAATACCTGGCCGACGAGCAGAGGGACGGTTGGTCCTCGCAAAGCCCGATATTTTTCGAGGCGATAGGCGATCGGGGGCGTGGCAGTATAAAAAATTGGACAATTTTTTTTCGGATTTTCGCTGTTTTGACGTCAGATTCGTGATCAGTGTCAAATTTACAATAGGTTTGATACCAAGAACTATGTTTTTACTCCAAAAATTGATGAAATTAGAAATCCATTTTAATTAATAGTGAGGCTATGTGGCCGACAGAACAATAACCCTCCCTGTTCTGTGATGGGGTCTAGTGGTATGACCCGCTTTCGGATCGGAAGGTCCAGGTTTCGAGACCCGCTGTGAGTGGCGCAGAGTTGAGTCCTTGGAAAAAGCTCTTTACTCAGATTCTCTCACCGTACTCAGGTGTAAAATGAGTACATGGCCGTTCGTTGTCTTTGTCGCAAAAAAAAAAATGTAATATCGCCTGATAGGCGTCCTTCATGTTTAGTTGCTATTGGCTTGGGACCCCTTGTAAAGCGCTTTGAGCACGTCTAGTGGATATTCCACCAAATAAATGCTGTGTTATTATTTTTTAAAAATAATATTTTTATAAATTTTGAGTCAGGAAGAGGTAGATGAACAAAAGGTTTCGTTCTTGATCACCATAAAACTTATAATGGATTTCATACAAAATAAAACAGTTTTCCGACTTTCGTAATTTCCAATGTAATGACATAATATTACAGTTATTATCACTATTAACCTTTTTAATTATTATTTTTTTTTTTTTTGGTGGTACTTTTTATTTTATCATTTTTTTTTTCTCGTCGTTGACGTGACATCACGGTTGACCTTGACACAAACATAATTTGGGATTGGCAGATGCCAGAAAGCCTTGAGTACGTGATGACAGGGGTGGGCATTGATACCAACACACAAAATTGGATGTAACCTTGAATTATAGTCTACAAATACCCCCCCCCCCCCCCCAACAAAAAAAAGAGCTGTGTGCGTGTGTGTGTGTGTAGGGAGGGGGGGGGGTGGATGCGAATGCGTGTATCCCCGAGGAGTGCCCGCTTAACCTGCCACGGGAGCACTGTCGATTTGTTTTATAAATAATATAATATAATAATAATAATAATATAATAATAATAATATAATAATAATAATAATAAAAATAATAATAATTTATAATATATATTATTAAATAATAATAATAATAATAATAATAATAATAATAATAATAATAATAATAATAATAATAATAATAATAATAATGATGATGAAGATTATGACGATAAGGAACAAATCTTTTTTGTCCACAAAATGGAGAAAAAAATCCGTGGTCTACGTTGCAAATGTATTGATGTTATGCGTATTGGAAAAATGGTCACGACATCTCCATTGGGATATAACATACTAACACACAAAACTGCAAACTCGAACGTTTATAGTCTGATTGATATAACTGAAGAAGTTAATTACTTAATTATAAAAATGGCTGTCTAAGAGCAATAACAACAGGTTGACTAACGTCAATTTTATTCCTTCTATTGATGCTCTGTGTTAAATTAAAATACTCTCAAAGTCCGCCATTAAGATATAACGCTCCAGCCCAAAAATCTACATGGAACCTTGAACGTTTATAGCATGATATATTTTAATGAGAACTAATCATAAAAATGAGTGTCTAAAAACAATAACAATTAGATGAGTGACGTCAATTTAGTTCCTTCTATAAACATCCAAGAACTTTACACACTCCATCCGCTCTCTCCTCCTTCAATACATATGTATCTATTCTCTCATCACTTTCTTGTGCGGCTAGGCATGTTGTCTTGTGATATGACACTCGCCTTTGGATCGGACGGTAATGGGTTCGAGTACCGCTCTGAGTGACGCATAATTGAGTCCTTGGAAAAGGCTCTTTACTCACATTCTCTCACCTTGTTCACGTTTAAAATGAATGCTTCGCTGTTTACAGCGTCGTCTCGGTCGGGAAACAATTGTAATATCGCTTAACAGCCATGTCTCGTCTAACATGTTTTGCTGTTGGCCAAGGACCCTTATAAAAGTGATTTGAGCAGCTTTATTGAATATAGCGCAAGTAATTCTTTTTCGCTCTCTCTCTCTCTCTCTCTCTCTCTCTCTCTCTCTCTCTCTCTCTCTCTCTCTCTTTCTCTCTCTCTCTTTCTCTCTCTCTCTCTTTCTCTCTCTCTCTCTATCTCTCTCGACATGTTACATTATTATAGATATTGCTACATATGATGCGAATATCTTGGACGGTTATTGATGTTATGAGTTTAGTAAAATGCTCACAACATCCGCCAGTCGGAAATAACGTACCGTCACACAAAACTACGAGTAACCTTGAACGTTAAAAGTATGATTGATATATTTTAGTGAGAACTATTTACCAAAAATGGCTGCCTTAATACAATAACAATGAGTTGAATAATGCCGATCTCGTTCCTTCAACAGTATGATATAATTTAGTGAGAAGTAATCACTGTTGTGCGCAAGACTAAAGATAGAATAGAGAGAGAAAAGAGAGTAACTGGGACCGGTTCTGTGGACCACATAGCTCACAATTAATTAAAATTTATTTCTAATTTGAACAATTTTTAAAGTAAACACACAGTTCTTAGTATCAAACCTATTGTAAATTTGACGCTCATTACGAATCCGACGTGAAAACAGCGAAAATCCGAAAATTATTGTCCACTTTTTTTATACTGCCACGCCCCCGATCGCCGATCGCCTCGAAAAATACCTCACCGTGTGTTGGCAAAAATTATCTGCTACTGACTCATGGATCGGGTCACAGCGACCCAGTTTTGCCTGTCCCTCAATCGTCCCTGGATGAAATCTAAGCGTGTATGGGCATTTTGCGATCATCATTACCCATTCGGCGCTGTAATTGCTCAACATCGCGTTTATTTGTCAAATGAGACAAGGAACCGCTAGGACAATAAGACTTCAAGTTCATTTCGTTGCTTGCAGGGATTTCTTTTCTCCCGGAGAAGAAAAATTTGAAAAAATAAATGTCTTACCTTCATATAGTTCCAAGAAATATAAACAGTAAATAATCTTTGTTATTTTTTAATTTTTTTTTAAACAAAATATTATTTTTATTTACACGAGATCAGCTTACCTAATCGTAATCAAAATTCGAGAATTTGCAACAACTTTGTCATGTAGTAACAATAGAAAAATATTTTTTAAAACACCATTTTGACAGTATTGCAAACATTTACATAACACCCGTGTATATTAAAATGACCACCAGACAAGAATTCTTTAACCAGAGAATTCTTTCAAGTCTCGGGGTAAAACATGTTGACAAGTTTTGAAATCATTTTAATCTTACGATACACGAATGCAAATTTGAAGTCTCAAGTTGATTTGCTGGGGCTTATTATAATATAAATGGCGCGTGGTCAATGTATTCCATTTTGACCATAATGTGTGTTTTAGTTAAATATACTTTCATTTTCTCCTTGCAAAACAATAACCCATTCTTGATATAACCTCTAATAATCGGCGAGTTTGAGTTGTGATCAGATCACCTACTTGACAGCCATATAAAACTAAACAGAAAGTGGAGAACGTAAAATTACTTCTCCTAATAAAATATACTTCTTCTATGAGGGCTATGTAATCTTGTGGTGTGACAGTCGTCTTCCAATAATAAGATCCAAGGTTCGAGTCCCGCACTGAGTTGAGTCCTTAGAAAAGTCGTGACGCCATACCTTCTACTTTTCCATTCCGAAATCCTTAAAAACAATATGTAACCAGACCTTCGGAGGGCTAAAAATGAATAGAATCATAAGGTGGCGTAACTATTTTCGTTGCAGGGTGTAATGGTAGATCATTTGGATTACTGACGTAAAAGAGCGAGGATGAATAATATCTTTCATGACGACCAGCATAATATATTTAGACTAAAAAATAAGATGCCATCACTCTGAAACAACATGATCAATTACACAAGGTTTGTATCCAGTTCTCTGGAAGAGTGGTTTTACACTTCCAATGATATTGGAACAATTTTGTTCCCTATTGGACAAGACTTAGAGTCTTGGCATTAACAAATAAATTTTTTGGGGGTATTAATTCAATTGAAAGGTTTATTTAGACAATAGAGAAATTTGGTAAAAGGGAAGACATAAAAGGCTCGCATTTTAAAACATTTTTTACAATTAAACAACTCTAAGTTTACTTTTTCATTGTTTGCTTAAAGTGCATATTCTACTTATTTACATGGGAACATGCGCTGTAAACACGTGAGTGCAATATTGATTAACACAAAAATAACCATTTGAGATCAGTTGTGAATATTTATTCCTGCTTCAAAGAACACCTTTAGTAAACTTAATCCATAGATTATCCACAAATGAACGGCCTTGATGGAAAGGTCGGACTAGTAGTTGCCTACATTTCTTCCTTTGCCACTGAATTATGCACATTAAACTTTCCACTCCTAAGTTCTCTCCCCATGAGATTAATTAAAGACACGGCATTCTCTGCACTTGAAATTACAATCCATCTGCACTTGGGAAATTAACCCAAGTAATCAGGGTTGCCAGATCGTTTTCGTCAAAATGCCAAAGAGATCATAAAACACTGTTAATTCAAGTAAAATAGTCAAGTAAACTTGAGTTGTATTTATAAATGCACTTTTGACTTGAAGAAAATATTTGTTTTATTCCACTTCAGTGGCTTGACAAGATTTAATCTGCACTGCTTTCTTATTTGTTAAAATCAGTAAATCATATTATTTTTTATTTTTTTTGCCCATGTAATAAATAAAATAACAATTTACACAACGAAACTGCCAAATATCCCTCTCTTTTAAATGCCAAATTAAGTTGTGACTTGAAAGATAACGAGTGCACATAATCTTTTATTGGTTTTTATATGCCTAAGTGGTAACACGATACGCGCGTCCAATAATTGCCTCCCAGTTTTGAATTCCACAGGGATATTACAAGCTATTAGCCCCTGAGTGTCACTGTACGGGCAACCCAAACAAATCGAGCAAAATTCTCAACCCACAATCAAACTTACCAGGCTCAATAACATTATACTAATAGAAAATAATAAATTTGGCTTAGATAGCGCACATTCCCTGTAAAGGGCTCTATGCGCTTTACAATAAGCTCTCGAGAATAATGATTAAAAAAAAAAACAAACAAAAAAACAAACAAACAAAAAAACACACAACAAAAACAAAAAAACATGACATATCTACAATTTATATTAGCGAGATGTCTATGCATATATGGAAATATATATATATATATATATATATATATATATATATATATATATATATATATATATATATAGAATTAGATACATTACAATGAAAAAATCTGTCACACGTCTACATGGACATAAATACATACATTAAAATTGTACAATAAGCTGAATTATAAGTTGTGATTGTTTAAAAACCAATAAATATAAAGGCGCTATTAAAAATATGATTTTGTCACAACATTTCTTGATTTCTACTGATCAAATCTTAAAATGTTTGTTAAAAAGGTAGATACGCTTTTAAGTGTTTTTAAAAAGAATATTTTAGTCTAAACATTTATTGTCCTGGGGAAGGCTGTACCAAATTTGAGGGCCTGCAAATTTTTAAAAGATATGTTTTTGCCTCACTTTGGGTTTTTTTAAATGACACTGACTAAGATTATCGTAAATTGCGCCCAGGTGAATAAAAGTTAAGAAGATGATCTTTATGGTAGGATGACGCTTTGTTACTTTCTTGAGAGATAATTTGGGGGCAAATACAGGCTATTTTATAATCAATACGTGCCTCAACAGGCAAACAATGCAGTTCATGTGTGATTGTCTGGTTTGTACAGTAGTTCTAGTGACAATACGGGCTGCAATGTTTTCAAAACGCTGTAATTTAGATAAGCGTATCCTCCGAACTTCAATAGTCCTTAAGTAGTCGAATCTAGAATTATTATTATAGTCAATAAGGGTCGATCAAATCAGCTTCGACGGCGCGCGCTCATGAACGCTCGCTTTTCAGGAATTATAAACCTTTTCCGGTTTGATGCAAAAAATTTGAACTCGATAACAGTAGCCGTTAGTTCATGACAAAATTCCATATACTTAGGAGGACATCGCTTTTTTGAAGTCCCTGGTTCTAGACTCTTTGGCAAGTTGGGGTCATCTTGAGTGTCGAGATGATTTGACGGTTGAGTTATCTGGCAAACATAAAGATAATGTGATACGACAGTTTTTAAAACTACTCCTTTTTCTGGCCTCCCTCCCACACGTCCTCTATCTCTCCTCCTGCTACTTCTCCTCCTACTTCTTCCTTTTCTATTCTACTTCAACTTCTTCTCTTATTTACGCCCGTTTCTCCAAGACTTTTGTGCGTGAGACATAAACTCCCACATTTGAAATTTTGAACACGTTTCGAATGCGCTATCTTTGGAGCAACTGACGCCCCCATACATTGCATGACTCATCTATGCTATTTTAAAAATCAATGTACTCTTTTATACAATGATTGATCCTCGAATTTGACGATTTGATATTAAGAATTACATTGGCGTCAGGATATCATTATTCGTCAAAATCAGACCGGAGGCGTGCTACAGAAAAAGGATTCTTGAACTGCTAAGTTTTTTTTTATACAAAGGACAATAATAGAGACGCTGGACATATTTTTGTAATTGCCCCATAGTAAATTGGGTTTTCCACCAAAATCGAAAATTAGAACTTGTTGAGTCATAATCAAAAATCTTATAGAAACATGATAGTTACAGTAAACATGAGTGGCGGTCAAGCACTATGTGATGTTAGATTGTTCAATAAATGACAACATTTCCACCTAGGGCATCAAACTATGTTTATATTTGAGCGGCCAGGGGTCTTCATTCTGTTTCCGTCTTCCGTTCTTGTCAACACGGATGAGCTGTAGGTTTGGGGAGTATGTTATCCGTGTTCTTCGTGTACTGCAGATAAATGATAATGTAGCATTAAAAGTATAATGACAATAATGATGGGTGATAACGATGATGATGATGATGATGATGATGATGATGATGATGATGATGATGATGATGATGATGATGATGATGATGATGATGATGAATTTCATAGAATGATTCTGCCGAACTTTTGATGTTGGCCAATAATATACAAAATAGATTTAACTAGTTTTAAAAAAAGGTAAATTGAAGTATTAAGTCGTTTTATTATAGTCAATAAGGCCACTTACTAGAGCCGGAGCCATTAATAACTTATAGCCTAACACTGGCCAAAGAAATGACGTCTAAAGACAACTCTTTGACCACAATAGAAAACATAGTGAGTTGTATTCAACAGTTCAACCAATGGGATCACTTGTTACCTTGACCACTACACTAACAACAACTCAATAGACGCTGCACTAACCTAAAAAAATGACGTCAAACTATAAATCCAAGTGGGTTATTGTGTCAGGCTATAAGTTAACGATGCTTTCAATTGACTGAAGTAGCAATATAATTTGAAATGACATTTCATTTCACCGTTCAAAATGGACAAAGAAAATAATGAAAAACAACGAACAAAATAAAGCAAACAATGTGAAAAACGAAAAAACAAAAAACCAACAAAAACAAAAACAACAAAAACAAAACAACTTTAAAAAAAAAAGAAAAAAATAAGATAAAAAAAAGTTAATGCCTTATAAAGTTCGTTAAATCCATTGGGCACGTGTTATATATATACACACCAAGGCCCTCTAGTTTATATCAAGAAGAAAACTCCTCCGTTAACTGAAAATCAAAATAACTAGATTAAGATGTGAGATACGTCTTTGGAATTGTACATACCTTATCGGTGACCTATTAGGTGCATGGGTATCGAATAAATGTGGACCTGGAATATAAACATAGATATATAATGAATTCTTCACAAAATAACAACAGTTTGAAACGGCCGCGTGGGCTCTTCAAACAAATTCATATTCATAAATCTAAATTGTTTTTATCAAATTCAGTACATGGGACTGACGGCTGAACGCTGCGAGGTCTCTTGTAAATAAAGTCACGTGATAGTAACTAAGGTTAGTGAACGGATTGGGATTTCACTTTAGAGAAAGTAATTGCCGGACTCTACACAAGAATGAAATAATGCCGCGTTAAAATCAGTTGCTGGAATTTGCTGGAGTGCCAATATTATATGGTTTAGAATAGGCAACATGGACTGTGTGAGATAGAACTTCTGTACTATATGACTTTCCAAGAAAGGAATGAGGTAATATGATGAGCATTGTGAATGGTCTTTAAATGTGTGCTATATAAACATGTTTTATCCAAGTTAGTTGAAGACATTACCGTAGAAATCGCAGTGTTATGAAAAGTTTCACTATTTCTCAAATGACTCAAACACGAACCCCCTCTCACGTTGACATTCAAGACAAATTAACATCACTCATCAATAATGTTGTCTTGCCTTACTAGATGTATGTTGGTCCAAATTCAGTTTTACATGTCTATGACAGGGTCATTCTCACTATACGTTAAGATAGTGCCGCTATGCGATTTTTGATTTGATGTCACCCTGTAAACATTTGCGCGACCCATTTAAAAACGATTTTGTGGTACTATTTTGCGTATACTGAGAATGGCTGAATGATAAATCCATGATAAATGATACGTGATGCGTCATACGTATGATCTGCTGTATATCTCAATACTTATCTGAATAGAATTAGAATGGATAAAGATGATGGCACTCAGCTCTTTGTTATTTAGACCGCCAGTTGGGTGACACGTTCTCAATTGAGTCTCATAATTCGACTATAAACGATTAACGTTATATATATATATATATATATATATATATATATATATATATATATATATATATATATATATTATATATTATATATATATATATTTTGTGTGTGTGTGTGTGTGTGTGTATTGGTACGATTTATCTGGCGGACAGATATAGTCAGTGTTTTACTAACCGCACACCATTAACAGACAATTAATAAATTTTAAGTACGAAATATGATAAAAGTGGTAGCCGTTCAAAGCCAATAGGCCCATGGAGCCGGAGTTTATTCCGATTTCTATAGCGGGAAACGGACAATAGCAATTGCTTGCTATCCTTTGGATAGGACGCTAGTCCACCGCAAAGATCTCACAGAAACCAGTTACCACCTGCTGGGTGTACATGGGATTAGAAAAAACATCTCGACTGCAACCGGGAACGATCACGATCCCTTTGCGTGTGAAGCGAGTACTCTAATAACTTATCTATCGGGACACCCATTATAATAAATTACGCTAAATTTTATCACCCACTCACCATTAATCACGCATAAACAAGCTTGACCGTTATAATATTGAAAAGTGACAATTTGCAGAATTATATGTTTCATGTAGTGATTTCAGCCCATTGAGTGATATTGTAATATATGCCCTGTCAAGATTTAAAAGTCTCAATGTTTTCTTTATTTAATACCATTTTCAACACTTTTGTAGAAAATGCGAAGTACAATCAGCAAACTTCAGACTAAACTACCAACAGCATCCTTATGATTAGTTTCCTCCTCAACATCCTTCTCTCACCATTCTCTTCCTTCTACTTATTCTCCTCCTCTTCCACCTCCTCCTCCTCATCATCATAATCATTATCTTTTTCTTCTTCTTCTTCTTCTTCTTCTTCTTCTTCTTCTTCTTCTTCTTCTTCTTCCTCCTCCTCCTCCTCCTCCTCCTCCTATTCTTCTTCTTATTATTGTTGTTCTTCTTTTTCCTCATCATCATAAGGGCCTCAACCACAGAAACAACACGATCGTCAGCAATCCAACGACACATCATCAACATCACAAGCACCGTCTTCTTCAAACCTCTCACAAATCTAATGACCATCTAATGACATGGTTAATTCCATGGGCATTCCTCTATCCAATAGAAAGGTTTGCAGTAAATCCCACCACGACTCGTATGACTCTATTAACGACTGGTCATTTTCACACACTTACGCGTGAGTTACAGACAGACGTAATTAAGAATACAGGAACAATTCTAATTCAGAAAAGTGAGTGGAGCAGGCACTTATGTTGGTAACAACAAGATATGAAGTGAATAGAAAAGTGCCAGAAGACAATAGAGAATAAAAAAATTTTTTTTTTTCGCGGCGGTGGTGGGGTTTGAACCTGCGACCTTATTGGTACGACAACTCCGCCTGGCAGGTGAGAGCGTGGCTCTACCGTGTGAGCTATCCACGAACACAAAAATATTCGTTTCAAACTCAAAGTCATTACTAGATCCCTCTCTCACCCACTTCTTGAGATCGCCGATTCGTTCGTACACCACCATCGCGAATAATTTTGACCAGCAGTTAAGCTTAACAGCCAATATTCTCAACACAAACATATAACATAGAAACGACTGAGACACTGAGTATGCTCCGGTGTATGGGGTGAATTTTAATTCAGAAAAGTGAGTGGAGCAGGCACTTATGTTGGTAACAACAAGATATGAAGTGAATAGAAAAGTGCCAGAAGACAATAGAGAATAAAAAATTTTTTTCGTCGTTTCTATGTTATATGTTTGTGTTGAGAATATTGGCTGTTAAGCTTAACTGCTGGTCAAAATTATTCGCGATGGTGGTGTACGAACGAATCGGCGATCTCAAGAAGTGGGTGAGAGAGGGATCTAGTAATGACTTTGAGTTTGAAACGAATATTTTTGTGTTCGTGGATAGCTCACACGGTAGAGCCACGCTCTCACCTGCCAGGCGGAGTTGTCGTACCAATAAGGTCGCAGGTTCAAACCCCACCACCGCCGCGAAAAAAAAAAAATTTTTTATTCTCTATTGTCTTCTGGCACTTTTCTATTCACTTCATATCTTGTAGGAACAATTCTACCGCCTCTATCTATCTAAATAAATATCTTTCGATCTGTCCATTTAAATTTTATCTATCTGTCTAAATATCTATCTATCTATCAATCTATCTATCCATCTATCAATCTATTCATTTATATATCTATCTTTCTATCCATCTATCTATCCATAACCCTGTGACGGCCTTACAACCCCTGCTCTTTCATTGAGTTGGAGTTGTGGGTTAAGGAGAAAGAAGAACCTTGTCTAGACACTCGTTTGGATCATTCTTGGTCTGGCTACTCATCTTCAGCTGTCCGGCAGGATTTGATCTAGGCTAGTATCACCGTCAGGGTCCTTTACGACGGCAACGCGATGATCCTTCCAATGTCCAGTACTAAACTTGCAGTTCTTAGGGCGGAAGAAGACTTGACGAAATGAATACGCTACTACTACTACTACTACTACTACTACTACTACTACTACTACTAACCCATTCTCTTTGTCTCACACCGAATTTCCCCATCTATTATGAACGCTACTAATTTTTTACTTGGCAACAAAATACCAATTCACGGGGAAACATGGAAAGAGGGGACAAAAACAAATTTGCAAACTGAGATATCAGCATGAGTTCAGCTAGACATATCAAGAACGTCTTTGTCTTATATAATTTTATACATATGAATACAAAATGCTATCACGATAAAATGATGACGTTTAACATTCGTCTTATGACTACTATCGCAGAGGGGCTATAAATCATTATATTGTACCCTTTCATTTTATATAAAACACGTCATCGAGTAGCTTCCCAAAACTTCCCAATCAAAATTAACCATTTAACTTCCGTACTCCAGAAAGTCGCGTATTTAAAAAATGGCCAGAAAACTCGTCCTTCAAATATTGACCGATCCTCAATTTGGCAAATCAATCAAAACACCTCGCGAGGTCTCAGGTTTATCTAATTTAATTTGATCTTGATTAATATAAACGCGCATTATCAAATATCATCGTTATCACAACACCACAAACACCACTACCACCATCACCACCACCATTACCACCACCACCACCATCATAAGCACTATCATCATCATGATCATCATCATACACACACGCACACACATAGACACACATACAAACACACGAGAAAAATGCCATATAAAAATCATTAAAAGGGCGTAGATTTTTCACAAAACATTTCTTTTATTTTACGTAGAACAACAAATAACAAGCATTTTTCTTAATCTATAAGGATGATTAAAACGACGTCGAAACAAAATGCCAATAACTTTCAGTATATAAAGTCATTGTTCACTGGCTGTGCAGATGATGCACGGATGGATGATACACGGTACTCTGGAGCATAACGAGTGTGGACAAATCAATGAAAATCGATCAAACTTAAACTATTACATAATCCGATATCAGATTACTTTTATCAACATTTAAAAAAAATCAGAAATAATTTTTTTTTAAACACAAAGAGGACGTTCACCTCTCACTAAAACGTTCGTCTCCCAGTATAAAAAAAATTGATGTTCAAAAGCAAGAGACAGGAGCTCAAACATTTCTTTCCAATCTTTTGTTTATGATATTCACTCCTATTTTTTTTTCTTTCCCTTGGATAAGTTTCCAAATTGCATTGCAAGAAGCTGCTCAAGCATAAAAAAGGCCCATTACATTCTGCTTTATTTTGGCAAATCACGTGCTCTCATTTTGGCAAGAAAACATTTTCCTTGAATTTGATCTATTAATCAGTTAACTGCCGTACTATAGAAAGACACTCAATTAAAAAATTTGGCCAGAAAAATCGGCCATCAAATATCAATCGATTGAATGACCCTCCACTTGGCAAAAACTCTCAAACCTGGGACCTCGCAATGTGAGTTGGAGATTTTTGCCAAAATGAGGCCAAATATTTAGATTACGTGTCTCTCCCGAGTTAAAATGATCAACTGCTTGTCAAAAATCTGAAACATGAGACCTCAAAAATCTTAAGTCTGAGATTTTTCGATGATTTGAGAGTCATATCGGGTCATATCGATCGATGTTGAACCAGACGTTTTCTGGCCAAAAAGGCAGAACAATTATACATGTCAATGTGCATTCATTAAAAAGACATTTAAGATGCAAGAACAAGCCGGGCCCACCCGGGACACTATGCGCTAACTTGTCGGAATAAAGTAAGGAAATCATGCAGCCTTGCAATCTTCTTTTCAGATTTAGGATGTCTTAACGCGCCCAAACGAAGTGGATGAGTATTATAGGATTCTTTTACGGGTTTGGATTGATTAAATGAGTTATTTTTATTGCGACACATAAGTCACGAGCTTGCGACTGAGTTATTCCGCGATAAAAAAACGAATTAATAAATCCAAATTGAAAGAATACCTTTATTCCACCCTTCAAAGTAATTTTCTTAGATATTTCATAACTAATAATTGTAAAAATGCTTCATTTTTCAATGAATTCAAGTTATCTATAGTTAGGGATGGTTAAAGCCTTGTCATAGGGAATCCCAGACGAACGTCACGCACGGATGCCAATTTGGTAATTTCTATGCCAATTTAAAAAAAAAAATGGACATTAAACAAACAAACGAGAAACAATCCTGCTTAGACACTAACCATGGACATGGGATAAGAAATTCAAGATTGTTATCCACTTCCACGGACATTTACTAGAAAATGTGATGCTTCTAAAATTTTGGCATTTACTTAGACCATTCCGAATTTTCCAGTAATCTGTTTGGCATTTTTCAAAAAATTAATCTGGCACTGGAATATCGTCTGTCTCGACATTATTTTTTGTTTTTGTACGCACTCTTGGGGCCGTTTTAATGAACGTGGACTAGCGCTTAGTCTCTGACTAGCTCTGACTTTAGCCAATGACTTGAAAAAATCGGGTTTCATGTGAGCTGTCTAAGCAAGTAGGACTAAGTTTTGCAAAGTTTTAGTCATTTGCTGAGGCAGGACTTCACAAGCTTAGACCGAGACTAGTAACTAGGATACGCCATAGCGTCAACAAGATAGCAGCTATCCTTAGATTGGATGCGTTTCGATTCGGAAAAAATACGTCGTTACTATTGACAGAGGCAAAAAATGCCCTGTTTGCCATTGACACTGGCTTTTTAAAAAACTACAAGATAAGTGTAGATCGTCGAAAGTACACAGCTCGGTGAGTTGAGAGTGAACGAAAGACGAATCAACGGGTTTGCGTAAAAGAACACAAACAACAAAAAATGATTAGAAAGTATAGTGGAGACAACAGTTACTCTGTTCACATTGCAATTGACTGAAATAATGTGATTAGTCAGAACACACTTTCTCTTTTGTGTAATTATTATTATTATTTTTTTTTTTAAATTGGTTCAACTTCTTTGATTTTCAATCTCGGTGTTCGTGGTCTTAATGAAACTGCCATTGTTCTAAATATAGGATTGGTAGTCGACGATGCAGTCTATAATATAATATTGTCAGCAGTCAATATCACGTGTGTTGGTAATTTCCTCTTTGAATGTCTTTAGCGTTGTAAGTATGAAAGTTGATGTATCTTAATCTGTCTTCGTGTAGTAGATTGGTGATGTTACCCGCACACAATAGTCAAATTAGTCATTGTCCTTACAACGCCCACTTCTAGGCAAGTGACTAGCTAGTCCGAGACTAGAAAGCGTTCATGTAATCCGATTTTTTAGACACTAACTTCGCTTGGGCTATTAAGACTATATAGTCATTTACTAGAAAAGTAAATTACTAAATCTAGTCCTCGTTAATGAAAACGGGCCTTGATTCTTCTTTTCGGAATGTGGTGTAAATCGATGAAGGCACAATGAAATTGAAAGTAGCCTATTTATTAATTGTAAATGTGTTCAAGCCGTGTGTGAGTGATACTGTTTTTTTGGTTCTTTTAACTCCCATTTAGAATAGAGTATTGTGTTCCTTCAAATCAATTTGACGATCATAATGTTAAAGGGTTGATGTTTATCTACGGTGATAATTTTATTATTACTCTCTCTCTCTCTCTCTCTCTCTCTCTCTCTCTCTCTCTCTCTTTCTCTCTCTCTCTCTCTCTCTGTGGCGGGGGGGGGGGGGGGGGGTTCTCCAGCAGAAGATAATTCAGCTTGAATGAGTAATTGGTTGTAAATTTTAATGGCTTTAAATGCTTGGCAGTTTAATTTCAGTTCGCCATTTGTATTTTTCTTCATCTGCTTGAATGTCAATTTGACCCAAAAAGAAAGAAGTTGGATTTAGAATTCATGCGCACGAAAGGATTACTCTTAATCGCCAACCTGCTCTTTTTAACACCATGTTTTAAACCAATAAAATGTGCCAAAATATTCTGTAAGCGTTGACTAAATATTTTATTCTACGCATTCACAACATTATTCAACCTATTTACTAAGAAATGATAGGGTTTTCCAATGGAAGGGGTGGAATACTCTGTCGCATGTCCTTGATCTTTCTTCATACCAAGAATCAGTGCAACTCCTTCTTTCGTATCTAATATATTTTTGGTGAATATACACAAATTCCAGTTTCAATAATCCGAATTATTCATGTCTGGACTATCGACAAATCATCAGATGTAAGTAAATTTCGAAGAATATAAATAGGTAAGAAAACCTGTACTTAATATATCGATATATGAAAATGACCTTCAACATCTCCAACAGCCTGAACGTTGAAACTTCTTTTAAACTCTCAGGTTTAAGACATAAAATTGAGGGTCCTGTTTATCAATAAATAAAATAAAACAACCCTGGTCAAATCTTTTAAAACATAATTTTAAAACCCAGATATTGTTCGAGTGTTGAGCCATCTGTTTATAAAGATCAGGATTATGGAAATGTGACGGTAAAAGGAACGTCCCCACCCCACCCTTCCGTCACACAGGACAGAGGCACATGAATACCGCTCTATCATACATAACAACTAGACAAAACCAAATGAACAAAGCCCTTACAACATTATAAATTACACATAATTCGGAATTCTGTCCACATCACTGAGGACAAATCATGATTGATGTGACATTCCTTTTATCCTTTGTTATGGTCTATTGAGATGCTGAATATAATCAAGTCTGACATGGAGTGTGTCATATCAGGTCACACAGCATCATGGACTTACTGATGTCTATTGAGTTTTTCCAAGTTAATTTTGTATAATAAGGGCCATTATGTCAAGTTTTATTTCATTGTTAATATGTAATTTAGGAAAACTGAGAGTAGCGTCACTCGTTGTTAAATTGAATTATCAAGTATTAACATTCATAGCGTCTGCACATGATAGCGTCCGTAATGTTCATTCAAGGCCGTTCAGGATTCTGAGTAATGATATATTCACTGATTTTATTGAAATCCTGATACGATCCTACAAAGCTAGTTTGACAGCATGTCATACGGACAAACTTGCAAACCACTCAGTCAAGTAAAAGATGAGTGATGCTATCTACCTTTTTAAAAACCCATAGATCCGTCATGGAATTACGTAGTCAGATAAAAAGTGCAAACTTTTAGCTATGAGCATCAACCACTGATAACAGAAACGGAATATTGGTTTTCTCTGAACTTTTGTTTATACGCCACATTCCACAATCTACACAAATTCTCAACATACTTATACCTATACATTGGATAGAGAAATAAACGAGTTTTCCATTGATGTATAACAAATGATAATAATTGTTCTGTACTCAAAATTATTTATGAGGGTTCAAATCAGTGTGAACTTGCTTTTGCACTTGAATTTATAAATATTATTTAATACTTCATTTTTTATTATAGGGATAGGTTTTGAAAATATTTTTATTAATCAATTTAAACAAACTGTTTTCATTCGTTCAAATAATGAAAAAAAAACACCTATACTACTACACCCATTCTAATGATTCTCCATTTAAGTCAATCCATTTTACGAGATAATCAACACGTAACTACGACCCCATATTCTGTTAATACGTTCAATACTTATTAGCTGTAATTACTGGCGCCATATGGATAGGACGATAGTGTTTCGTAAAGTATCTTTCAATAGATCGTAGTGATTCAATTCTGTAAAGACAGATGAGAAGAGTCAAAATAAAAACATTGGTTCAACCAGGATCTGAAATCAATTCCTTTGATTATGAGATATGCGCTCTATATGTCGTGACCCTTTCAAACTTATCATCTTCATCCGGCTTCCTTTTCTTTCCAGATGTTGGGTACCGTGGTCTTCCATCTATTTTTATCGAGGGCGATTTTGCAACAATCGTTGACCTCCATTGATGCCACCACTTTGATATTTCAATGTCAGCTTTTCCTTTGTCTTCCTCAGCGCCGTTTTTCGCCAACTTTACACTCCAGTATCTTCTCTTAGATCGTTTCATTCCTTCTAATATGCACGTTTTCTTTACTTGATAGTTTGCAGGAGTTCTGTTTGTGTTATGTCGAGTGTCTCTAAGATTTTCCTTTTCTTTTTTTCCTTTTCTTTCCAATATGTTTTGTAAGTATCCTCCATAGTCACATCGTTTTCCAAGACCAGTTGTCAACACCCAAGTTTCACAGCCATGGAAACTGCCGAGCAGATGTAAGATTGTCCAGTCTTGTTGGAAGACTTATTTCACGGCAAATGAGAATGAAGGTTATTCATCTTTAGAATATTTGTTCTGGCAATCCAAATCCTCTTTTTTATTTCTGTCTCACTTCTCGCATCTTCTGTGGGAAGTTGACCAAGATATAGGAAGTTGTTGACTTGTTCAATTTTTTAAGTGATCTATTTCATATTTATATATTCATGGAATCTCTTTCTTGTTGGAAATGAATATTGCCTTTCTAATGATTTTCACAATAATCAATAATCTGTATTTTTCAATTCAATCTCATACTTAAGAATAAATGTCACCAGGTGTTGGGATCCTCTTATTTTATCGTTTGAAGAGCAGGTCTCTCATTGTCTCTCCCATATTAATTCAAATTTAAAAGACTATTAAAAATTGATTTGTGACATTCATTATCTTTTTTTTTTCATCTTGGCCAGAAAACTAATCTTTCCGCCAGCTTTAACAAACCCAGTTACACAATTAAGCTACCCTTTTATACGTGGACGCTTGACAAAGAATGTACTAGGAAGTTAGAGGCATTAGAGATTTGGATGTACAAATAATGTACTAGGAGGTTAGAGGCATTAGAGATGTCCAGAAGAATGTTGAGGTTATCATGGACAGACAAGTATACGAACAAGGAATTGTTGGCGAAGGTTAGAAAGGGAAGAATGTTGATCGATACCATCAGAAAGAGTCAGTTACTGTTTCTGGGACATGTGTGGAGAAGAGACGGAATAGAAAAGTTGGTAACATCTGGGATGACCGAAAGAAAGAGAGCAAGAGGAAGACAAAGAATGACATAACTAAATAACATAAGAATGGTCAGAAGTGATTTAAAAAGCAACGCGGATGTCATGCGCACCACAGATTGATCGTGATTCGTAGAGACAGCTGACTGGCAACGTGCTCAAGAGTTTAAGACACGATTGATGATGAGATGATCATTGAGATAAATATTTATATCATAGCAACTGTTATGATTGTAAAAATTGCAAGACCTCCAAGAGTTTTTTTTTAAATAGAGAATTAAGAGATATTCCAGGTAAACACTTGAGATTTAGACCCATGCCCAGTAGTCCATTAAAATGGAAATGGCTATGCGCATAGAGGAAGTCGTCTTATTTTAACAAACGAAAAGAGGACCATGCCCACTTTGTTTAAAGTCATTTCCTTTATGTCCATGCAACGATGCTAGACCTAGATATAGCTTGTATGATATAATGTTCGATATAGAATGAATGGCATTGTTGTCTCTCGGCTACTTTGTTTTTAAACCACCAGTTTGGTGATAAGTTTTGACTAAATTCTCTCAATCAGACTAGACTCTATAGCTAGAACGAAAGGGGCGTCACTCAGCTCTTTGTTATTGCTTTCAGCCAGCCATTTTTATGCGTAATTCTCACTAAATTTTGTCAATCAGACTCAAGGATTACTATAGTGAAAGGATTGACATGTGGAATCTTCAGCCCCGCTAGTGGGGGCCATTGGTTGGATAACGATTTCAAGCAAAACTACTACTTTTCTGCCTTGGTACAATTTCCTTGAATGCGCAATAATTGATTCTGTTCTTATAATTTCGGTACTTTATAAGAAATTGGTTAAGTAGTGACCATAAGTTTTAAATAATATTTCTTATGACTTGAATGATATGAAAATATATAAAAAGTAGTGAACTATCAACAATTTTACTGGAAAGTATGAACTATTTTTTATGACGCCCTCTTACAAATTGAGTGATTGGGTTTGTTTTCATTTTTTTAAATCGAAAGTACGAATCTGCTTTCAATTCCTTTTAATAACTAGATAGATCTATGGCTAATTTATCGAACCAGAATCTTTGAAAAGTGGTAAGTTCTAATAATAATTGCGTAATAATGATTAATTAAGAAATGTTTAGAATTAGCATCTGGCTGTAGTTCCTGCAGACGATAGTTGGACCCATTGTCGTGCTTGCTCTGTCGAGTCGCACATATAATATGGTGATCAGACTCCGACATCCTGATTCTGATTACTGTTTCTTATTTTATTATGGCCTGTGGCTTTATATTTATATCTTTTTTTTTCTATATGGTTAACTGATAAATAATGACTTTATTGTATTAGTCTAGTGTATAAGTCTAGAGGGCCCTTTGCTCGTCACGTCAACTTCACAACTTGAACAGTCTTTTCTACTACTAACAGTACAGTTGCTAGATAGTAGTCATTGCTATTGCTAGATAGCTAGACTAGAATAGTTAGTGGGTCTGATATTACCATATATGATTGAACTTGGACTACATGGATCTGGTGTTGCTGATATGACTGTCAATCGTATGGGACTAGTACTCTGAATATATAGTTTTGCCTCATTGATCTGAGATGTCACTGTGACAACAGTTACACTCACCCAAATCAATCACTCTAATTATCTCTGTGACTATGGGAGGGAATTATGGATCCATTGACTGAAAGGATTGTACTAGTAGTCTGAATATATAGTTTTGTCTCAATGATCTGAGAAGTAACTCTATTAATTAACTCTTGACTATGGAAGGGGACTATGGATCTGATTCTGATGCTACGCATTGACTGTAACTGTAAGGAATGAACTATAGTATAGTAGTCAGATTTTTTATGAATGGCGCATTTTTTCTAGTTTTTCTCAGATGTCCCTCTATCAAAAGTTGTAAAACTTTGTGTCAACCTCCGAATCAATTTCTCTTAACTGAATAAAGATTTTGCCTGTATTGTGATGCCTTATCACAAAAAAGATTTCTTCTTCACGACCTATAAAAATCTATTTTAAAACCCCTGTCATAAAATTAGAGATTTTACACTGCTAAAAATGTAAACGATTTCGCACCACAAAGTAAGATGAATTCATCGTTTTTCAAAATAATCTTGTGACACGGTAGTTCCGGTTAGTGGTTATGAGTTCACATCATACTATTTTCCGAATAAAAGCAACACACATTAACTGTTATAAAGTAACAACTAATGTAGTTTGCATCCCATTTTGACTTTTTATTTTATTGCATTTTATTTACATCACGTCACAATTACCGAAGACTGATATGAATCTCTAGCTTTAACTCATTTGAACTAGATAGTGATTAAATACTCTAAATTGTCAAATTAACAATGAATGTTTATATCTAACTTTGAAAAAACTGTATCCATGCATGAACGTTTCACACAGCATTTTAAGTTTTCTTTTAAACCTATAAGCTCTTAAACAATACGATATGATGCGGAATCCCTATCTGTTCCTCTCTCGTAAAGCTGCGAAAAGAAGTCCACTTTTATCTATCGATAAGTCGTTAATTAAAGAGGACAGCTATGGAATTGGAATTTCACAATCAACCCTGAGTTTTGCATGTTATTGTTGTTGAACACAAGCACATATTTGTGGAAACACCTTATCATAAATTGATGAATTTCTACTTTTGACTGGTCTACATTAAATTTATGTAATCCTCTTTGGCATAAATAACAAGTTTTTTTCTCAAACATTTGAAATCAAAATAATGTTGGAAGTGTGTAATGTTCACTTTCATTTGTATTCATCAATAACGTATATTGATTGTTATAAAATGTAAACATGTCTGTCGTTCCTTCATATTCGGATTCTATACGAACATCATATAAGTTTCAATTAACTGAACATTCCATTTTAGCAAATTCTTTCAAAATGGATAAGCGGAAAATCATATTTTTGACTCTATAATCATATTTGGGTTCCGATCCTTACTAGTTATCGATTTTAATATAGCTGTAATAAGCGAAATACTTTCCTATTGTTTCAAAATTCGTGAAAAAATAAATTTTATTTGGACAAAATGATCCAGCGGTTCATACAAATTTTTGCAGCTGTACATTGTGAACAGCTGAGAAAAAGAAGAAAAAGGCACGCCCCTTATTAAAAATCCGACTATTGTACTCTGAATATATAGTTCTGTCTCATTGATCTGATATGTTACTTTATTAACTCTGTGACTATGGAATGGAATGGAACTATGAATCTTATGCTACTCCATTGACTATATGGAATGAACCAGTACTCCGAATGTTTTGCCTCACATGAACTTTTGCCTCACATGAACTTTTTCCTCGTGGGTCTGATGTTCATGGACGTGATTTGTTAGCAAATTCAAGATGGGGAAAATTGTGGTGTTGCGAATTGTAATGGTAACTACAATAAAGCCAACAAATTTGTGTTCAGATTGCCTAAAGAGGAACCAGAACGGGAAACATAGTTAAACAAACTCCCTCCTCATGATTATATTGAACCACAACCGACAGAATTTGTTATTTGTAATGCAGGTTGGTTCCAATTAAAATTCTACCTGGCAGACCGATCGTCCCTTATAGGGATGAAATAGTGTTCAAAAAATTTAAAAATGAATAAATTCGAGAGATCCTAATTACAATTACGATATATGTAGCGCATCCCTTAGTAGATATTTTGGTATTCATCTTTTTCTTGGGATCATCCTCCGCAGATTACCTCCCTTTGTTGATATTTTACATCTCCTTTCCCCTTCATCTAATTGTTCACCCTCATCTTCATCATCACTTTACACGTACATTCATTAATCAAGCTTCTAAAGAAATCATCCTGAATCAATCACTATAAGGTCAGTTTTTAGAATATCTAAATACTCATTCTTTCCGTTTCTTGGCTACTCTTATTCTCTGCTGATAATAGTAATCATTAAATTTAAATATTTTTTGGACCCAGAATTCACAATCATTCTCTAAAAAGGTATATCTTGCCGTATAATGCCCCTGCTGTTATTTTGGTTTGAATTTTCTAGATTTTTAGTTGGCCCCCACTAGCGGGAGCTGAAGATTCCATATGTCAGTCCTTTCAGTATAGTTGTCCTTTTTCAGACTATAAAAACGTTCAAGGTTACACATATTTTTGTATGCTCATACGTAATATCTGGTTGGCGGATGTTATGAGTTTGTTTTTATTAAACTAAAAGCAATGCATCAACAGAATGAATGAAGCTTTATAAAAACTTGTTTTTCTCTCACCAGTTGGGTGATAGGTTCTCACTAAATTATCACAGTCAGACTATAAACTTTAGGTTACAGTATTGTGAGGTGGCATGATTCATCAGCGGGGCAGAGCTAGTGAGTATATTACCTAAACGCACCGCATCAGTAGCATCAGTTAGGCAGTGTGGTGGTTACGTGATATTTGTGGCGATTTAAGCAGTGGACTTTTGACCAATCAAAATATGTGATCCATGACACACCTTCAAATCCGCTCAGTAAAACATAGCTCGAACAATAGAGAGAATGAAGTTGACGTGACAATGTCCTTCGTTATTGTGTTTGTAGACCGCAAGATGGGCGAGTAGTTAGTTCTCACGAGATTGTTTTAATCAGACTATAACCTTTAAGGTCACGGATCTTGTGTGTTGGTTCCATTGATGGATAAAACTATAGTAAGCATTTTAGTTATACGCTTACCGGTGTGTGGCACCTTGAGCTTGATATTAATTATAAAGCGCAATGTTCACTAAATGTGCTCACTGGGCTTTACAAGGGGTCCCTGACCAACAGTAGCAGGACGTATGAGCAGATTCCTATGACTATGGGACGCAAAAGAGTAAAAAACGACGTAAACCTTTAGGATTTGTAAAATTGCTTGTAAATGGTGACACCAAAAAAAAAAAATAAAAAATAAAAAAATGCTCTTTAAACCATTTAGAAAATAATGTTTGAATGAGAGTTTATTTCTCTAAGATTATGCGTAACTTTTGTTTGTTTTATCATCATGAACATTTTAAATATCTTTAGTCTATACATAATTAATTGTTATAGTCCGTTCCAAGTCCCGTGTGCACGGGATATTGCAAATTCCTCCAAAGTTACGAAATGTGGAGCCGTGATTTTTAGCATAGGGGCTTATATTTTTATAGACATTACGAATTTTGAATACCGATAATGATTGACCAAACGGTTTTCTCATAATGACTCATTCCTTTGATCTTTTCATGGTTTGCAATAAAATATAACTCAAACTTTAAAATGTTTATAGTAATCAAGTGTTGATTCTCTTTGCCGTGTGGAAATAATCATAACAAAGTTGCATTCAGTGGGGTAGCTTAGCAAATAATTTTGGGCTGTTTGAAATAGTTTAAGTATAGATAGATAGCATTTATCTAGTACTTCACAGCGTTGAAAACAAGCGGCGTTTATACGATATCTCTTCCCTCGTGGGCCAAATAATACATTGGACGACACAAGCAGCCCACATTAACGATGATTCACATTTATTTTATTAACGTTTTATTTTTAGTACGAACGGAGTTCATCTCACTCTAGTAATATTTCGTTTGGCTAAGATTAACTTGACATTCTAATATTAGATAATCATTCCTTTAATAGCCTTCTCTTTGAATTCATTTCAAATTAGTGAATACTTTTCGTTCTACCCTCTGTCACTTATTATAAAAGCTGATCGATTTAATCTTCCTCCCTCACTCTCCCTAATAACCCTGACGGCCAGACCACTCCCCTCCTCATATAATTTATATTTTAAAGATTTTTATCATGCTATTGGGACTTGGTCAAAACTCCAGTATTTGATTCTAATATGAAGACGCCGGAACTTGACCGTTTAATTTGCCAGCAACTGTCAGGAGTGTCGGAACTGGACGTCATAAAAAATATCCTCTGCCTGGGAGTAGGACCTCGCGAGTCTACACACCTTTGTCCTCAAGATCCAGTAGTTATGTAATATTGCCATCTTATCATTTGTCACTCTGTGATCATTATTTATTTATAAGAACATTCATCTCATTAAATTTCATCTTTCTATATTCTCATCATCTTAAATCAATTCATCATTTGTTCTTTATTTTAAAAAGTAACTAGTAAATTCTGGGGACCTTATTTTCCACATTTTTATTTTATGAATGTAATCGAGTTAGCTCTTAAGCACTCAATTAGACCATGAATGCATTAATGTAAAATATCACATAATGTAACCTTCATTAACACCAGATTCCATGTACGTTTTTTCAGGATAACCTTTCAAAGGAACCGCAGTTTTCAAATAAAAGAGATGCATAATTAAGATGACGTAAACATTTATTAATTTGATCTCTCCCCTCTCAGTTCCTGGTTGTAAGCCATACTGCTATTTGCCGCATGCCATGAAAAAGAATGGGCATGATCTATATTAACTTTCCACGTGCCCGAGGTCATAGGTCACATTGGAATACGTGCTCAAAGTGACCCACATAGTGAAAAGTGTTCACAGTTTTTGAAATATCTAACATCACGATTGGTCATTTTGTTCAGCTTGACACATGGGTATATTAATAACTTTCATGAAAAAAGCAGCGTGTTTACATTTCTGAAGAAATATCCAATCGTTGGACAGCAACAAATCATGTGATTGATGACCTGGTTGGACGAAAACATGAATATAGATCGCTCCCATTCCGCGCTTCGCCTCTCTGGAGAAATACTTGTAAATTTTCCTAATTTTCCTTTGTGACAAATGTGCATGTTTAATCCAGAAAAGTGAGTGGAGCAGGCACTTATGTTGATAATAACAAGAAATGAAGTGAGTAGGAAAGTGCAAGAAGACAACAGAAATTAAAAAACTTCGCGGCGGCGATGGGGGCTCAAACGCGCGACCTGTCGTACCAGTAAGGTCGCGGGTTCGAGCCTCCATTGCCGCCGCGAAGTTTTTATTCTCTGTTGTCTTTTGGCACTTTCCTACTAACTTCATTTCATGTTTAATACATATTTTTTATCAGTTTTTATGAATGTAGAATTCACAACGGGAAGCTACGCCTCTGGCTTTCAAATATTAAATTGTAACAATTGTTAATGTCAAGTGTGTACAAAGTGTACCTTTTGGTATGGCATTTTGAACTCAAGATGGCAATAAAAGTGAGTAGTCAAGCCTGTGGGCGAGTTTAGCGGTTGTTATCACAACAGAATTCATTGTGGATAACACCGTATTGTAACACATCAAAATGTTCACTCATCCCGGACCCTTTGTTTTTTATTATACCGTAAAGAAGAAAACTTGTAACCGATGAAAAAAAAATGGCGTAACAATTCGAATGTTCGAGCCAGTCATCATTAAAATCCATCAGAAGATTGTGAAGATACCCACGTCAACGTGTGCACACGGGTTGTGGAACGGACTGTGGTTTTGACTTTATATTGCCATATGGATATATATATATATATATATATATATATATATATATATATATATATATATATATATATATATATATATATATATATATATATTTGTTTTTATTGCAAACAAACTTTCCTTTAAATGATCCATACTGATCTATACCATGCTATTTGAGATTATTAATGTGTTGCTATGTTTATGGCAAGTAAATTTTAAGTCCTATAGCTTTGAATAAAATCAAAATATGATATGAAGTAAAGGTTTTCTGGCCAGAATGATAAACATCGTTTTGACCGCGTAGGCTGTTGACGTTGGTGATAACTACTCATGATATTCACTATGAATATCATGGGGATTAAGATGATGATCGGAGTGTTGCTGCCGATGATGATAATCCCTAGATGAAAGGTAACGATGATGATGATGATGATGCTGATGATGATGATGCTGATGATGATGATGATGATGATGATGATGATGATGATGATGATGATGATGATGATGTGACGATGATGATGATGGGATGATGATGTTGATGATATGATGCTAATAATGATGATGATGATGATGATGATGATGATGATGATGATGATGATGGTGATGATGATGATGATGATGATGATGATGATGATGATGATGATGAAGATGATGGCGATGCCTACAATAATTACAAGGGCTGTTTAATGCCGATTTAGTCATTGCACAAAACTATTACTTTCAATAAATAAAATTTACCATGTCATTTACAGCCAGAAATTACATTTAATATTATACACAATAATACAAGTGGATATTAATTTAAGAGTTCAAATCTAGCCCTTCAAAATACAAACACACATTCACACGCAGACATACTCATGGACACACACTCTACCACACACACACACACACACACACACACACACACACTCACACAAACACAGACCCACACATACACATATTATAATACAACACTGTAAGGGTAAACTTTATAAGTAGTTATGTGACACGATTTAAATTGATGTTTTACGTTTATGTAAGTGCACCCAACTTCTGTCCGCTAAAATAATCTTTCCTACACACAAAAAAATATATCCATACGCCTATATAATTTATCACCCATCTGGTGGTCCAAATAAAATAACAAAGAATACAGTGACGTCATCCAGCTTTTTGTTATTTTTCAATCGCCAGTTGGGTAATTAGTTCTACCAAATCATATACATATCATATTATAAATAATTAAGTTTATAGATCGGTCTGTGCATTGGTAAGTTCATTTGGCGGCCAGGTGTTGTGAGTATTTTACTCAAGCGAATATTATCAATTAAGAAATCTGACGTTCTTTATTACTGTTTTTTTAAAACTTCAGAGAGATGATTAGTTCTTAATTTATTCTCTCAAATAGATTATTAATGTTAAAAGTATCACATAGTTGTGTGTATTGATTACGAAATAGTACCCAGGTGAGCATTTTACTTTACCACGTGCCATCAACAGATTGAAGGCTAGAATCATAAGCTGTTGAAATATGACAGAATGTATTTAATGATTTGATATTAGTATTAAACGCATAATCATTCCACAGACTCTGCAATCATTAGGTGTTTAGAAAATGTGATTACATATTTCGTATTACTTCCCATTTTTCACAATGCGACGATATTCTAACTTAATATCGCATTATATCTTTTGAAACATACTCCACAGGAAGGAGTTTCAAAATTATTCTTGTTATTATTTAGATAGGATATGATGCATTTCAAGGACTAACTTGACTTAAAGTTAGAGCTGAAGGACATTATCTGTATTAAATGGGACATATCAACAAAAATATATAAAATGGTGTCCTTTGATATAGAAATACGCATTTGCAACAATAACATTTTATTTTTAAAAATAGAAAAACATCTTAGTTTTAAGATTTTTTTCATGATCATCAATATTTCGAGTCAATAGGAAAAAGACCCCAAGTTAAGCAGTAGAATGTTGTTTTCATTTACAACCGGAAACGCAATCCGCATAAACACAGTAGTAACAAAATACGAATTAAATATTTCACTTCTTTCACAGAACATGATATAAAAACAATAGAGTAGGGATTTCAAGCACTGAAAATTAAAAAAAATAAAAATTACAGAACACAACCTCTCTGAAAGAAAAATGGTAAAAACTAGAGTGCCAGAAAACATGAGGTTAAGACTATCCAAATAATAAGTCACATCGAGGCAAGTTACTATTTTAATCAATTTAATTATTGTTACCTGGCACGGCAGTTCGGGGTAATTTTTCATATAAAGTAATAAACAAAAAATGAATATAACAGCTTCAACTGATAACCAACATATTGTTCAGAAAACGACAAGAAACATTTATAAACCATAAAACTCGGGTGTTCTATTTCATTCTTTATCACAAATAAATGATGGGACATTCATTGGATACAAAGCAGATAGCACTACTATAGTCAGATTTTTTATTTATGGCGCGTGTATTTCTGGTTTTTCTCCACAGTTCCTCTATCAAAAGTTGTAAAAATTTGTGCCAACTTCTGAATCAATTTGTCTTAACTAAATATACATTTTGGACATTATTGATGCCATATCAAAAAAGTTTTCTTCTTTAAGACCATTAAAAAATTCTACTCTAAAACAGCTGTCATAAAATTAGAGATTTTACACTGTTAAATATGTAAACAAGTTACGCACCACAACATTTGAAATGAGTTCATCGTTTTTCAAAAATAAATATCGTGCTGACACGGTTGCTCCGGCTAGTGATTATGAGTTCACGTCATGCTTGTTTCCAAATAAACACAATTCGATTTAACTGTTATAAACTTACCACTATGTAGTTTATATTCAATTTTGAATTTATTATTTTTGGCATATAATCTACATCATGTCGCAATTACCAAAGACATATGAAATGTCAAGCTTTAAATCATTTGAAATAGTGATTATATACTCAATATTGTCACGTTAACAATGAATGCTGTTTAGGAAAAAATATATCAACTCTTACCAAGCTCAAACTGTTCGCCAATGACAGCCTCTTATTTCGAGTCATTGAAACCCAGAATGAGGCAGACATATTACAAAATGATATTGACTCACTTCTATCATGGAAACAAACCTGGCAGATGACATTCCACCCTGAGAAATGCTTTGTAATGTCAATAACAAACAAAAAGCAACAAATTAATTATGACTACCAAATAAGCGGTCAGTTATTGAAACACATGGACACATTACCCTAGTTGGAAATCCAACTAACAAATCACACTGAAATGGGACCAACATATTGATAATATTGTGGCAAAAGCAAATCGTACCCTTGACTTCTTGAGGCGGAATCTGTACCGTGCCCCCCAAAGGTGAACGAACAGGCATATAATACTTTAGTCAAACCCGTATTGAAATACGCGTGCACAGTGTGGGATCCTTATCAGCAAGGTCACATCAAGAAAATCGAACAATTTCAAAGGGCAGCTTCGAGGTTTGTCACCAACAATAGGCTTTTAACGAAATCGGGTCGAACGCCGAACCCGAACGCCGAACCCGAACGGATATAGCCTTCTCACGTGACCATGAACGAGATCTGGATAGTGAAGACTCTCAAGCGGTATGCAGCATCGGATCTAAGGTCACGTGATAGAGGATAGCTTGGGTTGCTGTTGGCTTGTGTTAGGGGAGGGGCAAGGTCAGTGTCATTCAATAGTATATAATTGTGCATGTGGCGCTCTATACAGAGAGAAAATTATAAATTGATTACGGGGGAAGGTGGGGGGAGGGGGGGGGGGTGGGTGGGTTGACCCACAAACGATCGAGGGGTTGGGCTTCGGGTAGACCATGATACGAAATCAAAGAGAAAAGGCCGCTGGTACTTGGATGGTGGAAATGGTTGGGGGGGGGGGGGTAGTGACAATCAGCATGGGATGTATATATTAACATTAATAATATAGGCAATAGATGACCAGGGATGTGTATTGTTTGTGTATTGTTTGTATATGTTTGTGTGTGTGTGTGTGTGTGCGCGCGCGCGGTGTGTGTGTGTGAAAGGGATTACACAAAAACACCTTTCCTGTAGCTTCCAAATGATTACGTATACGATAAATTTGAAACCCACATTGTTTGAATCAGCTCACTAATTAATTCCTGAGCCTTCAGATGGTGACGCAACTATTACATACAAGACCTTGCAGTCGAGACGGCAGGGCTTTTGGGTTACACAACCACTATTTACCCATCGGTCAGCGGTACTCTTTGATGTATACAACACTCACCGCCTTTACGCAAAGCCGCCTGCCCATAAATCAAGAGATGGTCTCCTAACTGTTCACAAGCGAACTGTCAAACGAGCAATCGATGATTGGATAAGAATCTCAAGATCTCATATAATAAGGTAAGTTTTGGAGAGGTGATATCCCCCCACCCGTCATCGGACAGAACTTTCATTGCGTTATATCATATGAGCTCCGCCTCCTCTTTCTATTCGGGAGTGACGAGATTAGACGAGAGGACGCGAGAAAAAAAATGGTCACGTGTTGGGCAAGTCGTTCGTTAGGCGAGCTTCGGTGTCTAACTATAACTCCGTAATTACTTGCGCGAACCAGGATGCGTTACTGATGCCCTGAAATGTTGCAGTGGAAAACACTGGAGAGTAGGCGGAAAGAAAAAAAGCCTCCAACTTCTACACAGAACAGTACATTCCAACAAAACAGCAGTGATTCTACCACAGTATTTCACAAAAAAACACTGTACATCCACAAGAAATTATCATAGAAGTAACTACACACAGAATCAACAAATATAAAATCAGTTTCTTCCCAAGAGCCACCAAGGAATGGAACACTCCCACCAGAAATCCTAGATATTACCAACAACAACAAATTTGGCCAACTACTAAACATTTATCTTTCAATCCAATAAAGGAGAAAGTCACCACATAAGTGTATAAAATCTGCAGTGATGGGCAATCTCAATCAGCCTTTTGCAGATAAAGACGTGGAACTTGACCTTGAACGTTGAACTTATATAACTTTGAAAATACTTGTCTATGCATGAACGTTTCACAGAGCCCTTAAAGGTTTTAAAAACATATTAGGCAATACGATACGCAATCTCCATCGCTTCCATCAGGTAAAGCTGCGAAAAGAAATCTTCTTGTATATATCGATAAGCCACTAAAGAGGGAATTGAAATTTCACAATCAACCATGAGAAGATGGTTATTAAAATACGACAGAGAGATCACCGGTGTGGAACAACGTGGTAGGAATTGGATCCCAGACAACTTTGATATGGATATCATCCAAAGGTGTATGGAGCTATGTGAGTGTAAACGTAGATCCGACAAATTATTAGAGGTCCGATAATTCGGGTAGAAAATGGCCCATGGGTACGTTTCTGGACAGGATCATTGTTATTTTTGCAGGTGGTGAAGATACTGGATATTTAAAAGGATGCAATGGTATATCTTCTCCTCTGCATCATCTGGAAAGTTGAGAACATCATTCTGGGGTCAATGCAAAAGTGTTTGAAGACTGGCTAAATACCGTTTGCTGCCTTTCCTTGAAGCACCCAGCTGTGTTGTATTGGGCAACGCTACCATTCGGTTGCACATGATCACTTAAAGGTTCCAACTTTGGCAAATATAAAAACTGACATGATTTCATGGTTTCAATCTGGCAGCACTACATATTCTGACCATTTATGAAAGGGCTAACTATAATCCTTAGTAAAAAAGAAATGAACTAGAAACCATTTTCAAAGCAGACTGTCTAATAGATGAGTTTTTACACGAGGTTGCGCGATTCCCTAATATCACTGTGAGCGCAATCCAATCGAGGCCATTGGGCCTCAGAAGAGGGAAAGATTGAGAGGAGGATACAAAATTTACTCTCACCAACGAGGCAATAAGTTTTAATGATATAGCAAGGAAAGACTCCAATCTTCGGAAACTGGAGGGAAATTACATTTCATAGGATAGAGTGATGCTTGGAATCTTTCACTCGTAGTCGTTCCATTTCTCCATTTCATCATCCTCGTCATCAGAATGTGATGATTGATGTGTCCACTATTTTTTTTTGGTTGTTGTTGTAGCTGTTGTTATTGTTGAACATATGTACATATTTGTGGAAACACTGTATCATAAATTGATGAATTTCTAATTTTGACCAGTCTGCATTAAATTATTGTAATCCTCTTTGGCATAAACACAACCTCTTTCTCAAAATTTTGCAATCAAAATAATGTTGGAAGCGCGTAATGATCGCCTTCGTTTGTATTTATCAGTAATGTGCATTGGTAGTTATAAATGTAGATGTCAGATAGTTAAAATTGCCATTCGTTGTTTCATATTCAAATTCTGTATGGGTATCGTTTAAGTTTCAGTTAACCGAAAATTCCATTTTAAGGAATTCCTTCAAAATGGATAAGCGGAAAATTCATAATTTTGATAATGTAAATCTTCAATGAGTTTCGATCCTTACCTGTTATCGATTTTATTATAGCTGCAATAAGCGGAATCCTTTCCTGTCGTTTTACAATTCATGGAAAAATAATATTCTTAATTAAGACACATTGGTTCAAAGGTAAATACATTTTTTGCAGCTGTGAATTGGGGTACAGTTGAGAAAAAGAAGAAAAACACGCGCCACTTATTAAGAATCTGACTATGGATATGCCAATACTCATACTCATAAACTAATTGTTATCCGGTTTTGAAAGTTGTGCAAATTGAAATAATGCTAGATCTATAATTAGTCGCCCATATCTTTGATTTCACCTTACTTGCCCATTAGAAAAAGACAGACATTTGGACTGGATAGAAAGTGGATTGTTTAATTTTACACGCATTCGCTAAGTAACAACTAACACATAAAAATGAACGACTGAAAATTTGACGGAGTGCTCAAGATATTATAATCAACTGTTAAAATATGTTTGTCGATTTTTTTTGATCAACTTGAATGACCCTCTCAGACATTTACTTAAGGATTATTGGAAGACGGCGTTCTATGTTAACATTTATCACACTAATGATAAAATCGAGATGCTGTTCAAAAAAGAATAATATTCAAAAATTAAATACGCGTAATTATTTTTTTGGTAGAAAATTGCAATGAAAAGACACCGTGAAGCGCTTTAGGGAAATGGTCATCATGTCACTGGAAGTTTTTAAAAAAGATATGCCCAATCAAAGGTGTATTTTGGATGAAAATTGAGATTTCCCAATTATGTGATAGTTTGTTCCTTTCTGCTCAAGTGAACAAAATTTTGATGCAACATTTTTACTATGAACATTTTAATTAAACTTTTTTTGAGGACATTCTAACGTTGAAATGACATTGAAGCCGTTCCTCCAAAACCACTTTTTTCTTTAGACTGTCTTATTCAAACGGCTATAACTGCCAATTTTTTCATGAAATAGGCCCAACATTTAGAAAATGATCTTCCACTTGTTTATAATACCAGCCAATAACTCAATTTCCATAAATGGTGACTTGTAGACCTTGTCATTAGAGCTCCTTACATATATTTAAGACAATCATTATTCATTGATATTTTATACGATATTGGACAGACAAGTTATACAGTATAGTATTGCACATATGATACCGGGGTGTTTAAATCTTATGAAATTTCAGCTTGGCATAAGCATCTCAGATTATTTTTCTTGCCCGACAAGCTAAGAGAAATACTTTTAACGATTTTATCTTACATATGACTAACAAAATGTTTTGATAAAAAGGGTGAGAAAAATGATTGTGGAGAAGAGGTGGTTTGATAGCGTTGGGAAATGAAATAAATTTAGTCAATTGAAGAAGTTAGGAATAATTTGCCACACCTGAGTTGTGTGGTCTTGTGTTGAATAAAAGGTGATTTACTTCCAAATGTGAGAAAAATGAATAAAATACATTATTTGTTACGCAAATTTTATAAACTATAATCCTTTTTTCCATCCACTCGTAATGGATATATGAGGGATATGAAAACTTGATTTTAACTTTTTGGCGAAAACAACATATTTGTCGATCATTTTCAAATTTCTGACGGACAAAAACAAATATCGTCCTTCCAAGAAAATAAATTTGGTTTCGAACCCGGATCACATTCCTAGGTCATGAGTAAGTCTGCTGAGTTTTGATAATTGATATTGAAGTGGATGAATACTAGCCAATTGGATGTGTCGTTGTAAAAAATATGTGTTTACATTTCCATTTACATCCAAAATATCAATAACTGGTATGAGATGTTGGCTAAAAAGTGCAGAGAGAACTAAATTGGATCAGCTCCCATTGACTACTTAGCCTAAATAGTGATTTTGATATTCTTACTTAATCGTTAAAACATGATAGTTTTTAACAAGACTGTATAAACGGATATAATAGAAATCAACCATGAAAGTTGAGTTATAATAAATGAAAATCGTTTATGTATGACCAGTCGTCTCACCATAGTGTTATAATGGGATTATTAGATCCTGGAAATTGGATTATATGTCAGATATGTATTATGAGATTTTGTACGTTTAATTATACGTTTTATTGGCGAGAATAATAACGACCTCTCTAAAAAAAAAAAAGAAAGAAAACTTTCATGTTTTTGATGATTCTAACTTTAAATTCATTATTTCGGTACTTGATGCACTCTGAAATAATAACGTTATGAGACGATTGGTCACATAGTCGAATCAACATTACATATTATGAATATGATTCTTTTGCAAGACTTGATTTCTCATGCTGCCACTGGGTGAAGACCTTCTAGACGAGCAAGTTGATATGTTGTCACCGTCTCCACATCCACCAGCATTGTTCCTGGGCACGTAGAGGCTATTGGACGAAGATCCATGAGGATACTGATGGTGCTGTGGTGTCAGTAATTGAGGTGGTTGATTGCACAAGCTGTAAGTTGAGGACGCCATGTTTCCCAAAACAGAGCTCTGAGTCTGCAATGTCATCGAGTTGGTGTCAGCAGTCACACCGTTCCTCCCATAAGTCCGATGTTGCTGCCTTCTGTTTTGGAACTTGTGAAATTTGCGCATTCTCACAGCTGTTGGGAGTTGTGGTATAATGGTACAATATGATATAGATGAGTATAATATTGTTATACAAAAATAGATCAGCAGATTATGATTGGTAAGATCTCAAATTAACTATTATAATTCTCAATGGTTATATACTGTCAGACAATTTGAATAAGTTTTCATTTTCAGCGTATATCAATAGTCATGCAATGTTATCTAATTTATTAACACTGAAGAATGTCACTTAATGGTTGTATAAAAACATTTTTAAGGAATCAATTCGATAGTTTAAATTTCCAAAATATCATGTATGAATGCTAAACAGTTTTCAGTGATTGGGAAAACAACATGGGAGGTACCAGCTGATTGATATAATATTATGCCGAGTCTAGTGTCGTCAGCTTTTTCCCCTCTTATTTCTACTTTTGCACATTTTGTGACTAAAACCCTACCATGTTAGTTCTTAAGTTCCATGTCAGACTGTGAGCATGGGTATACTTTCATTTTTACACTGATTTCATGCTAACATAAAGCATATTTCTCCCTATCTTTGACAGGCAAGAATAATTAAAATATCTGACATCGTTTTACGACACAAACTCGCTCCAACTGGTATCTTCCATAGAATGACATAATGACAGTGGACCTCAAGACTGTCCATTTTGGTTTGACTCTACTGAAAACTGCGTTTCGTGTAATAATACCTCATGCACTAAAGCAGCGTGACCATTATATGTATGTGAAAGAAGCATCTCTCAGGATTTGTCATATTATCGTCTTACGTTTAGTGGTCCCAAAGTTGTTTAATGGCAATTTATTCTACTATTCTATTGTGAAAGTATCTACTTTTTTGTGATTAAAAAAGATCTACAGGTGGCATTGAAAATAACTTTTTGTGATTTATCCAAATAACAAAATTGAAATTACGCTTAACACTATCAAAATGTTTACAGATCACAATGTATATTTCTAAAAGCAGGTCATCACAAATTAGAGTAGATTTTAAAAATACATAATTCCTTATCAATGCAGTAATTCTAAAATCAAATTAAGTTGTCCTGCAACCGATTTTTAAAATGACAGTTTAGCAGTTTAGCTATATTTAGAATATGTCATAATCATATAATCTTGCAATGATTATAATTTTAAATAATTGGAGTTCTTGGGGAAATTGATTTGTTGCATGATTTTGAAATGATAATAATAAAAAATAAATAAATAAATTCCCTTTATTCATCCTATAAGGGAATTTTTTCTCTAGGGTCTATTCCAAGGGAAGACTGGAATAACCCAGGCGTCAGCCGCAGTGCAGCACCGCAAATTGAGCTAGAGCGAGGTGACTTGCCCAAGGCCACACAGTGCAGCGGCGAGTGATTGAACTCGGTACTTTTCGGATACGAAGCAAAGACCGTACCGCTGAGCCACACTGCCCCCATAATGTGTTCGTAGCCACCTATTGAACACTAAATCTTACATTCAGAATTCCAAAACTGAGTCAAATGAAAAAATGTATTTCAATAGGATTTTTTTGTATTAGATATGGTGGGAAATAAATAATGACAATTAAAAATGCTAATGCCCGAGCCATACCTATATGCCGTTCGGACACGGAGAAAAAGGATAGCTTGATGTTATAATAAAGATTGAGGAGGTATCTCAAACGGGCTGGGGTTGGATTAATCGCAAAGCGTTAGGTGGCAGTGCCATTTGAGTAAGTCAACATTTGACTCGGGCTTTTTAATAAATATAACACAGCAACGTATTTTCCTCACATGTAATTTTTCTATTTCAAAATGCAAACAATATTTGTTTTATTTATACACGACTAAATAGACAAAATGACAAATACGCTAAGATATTATCATTTTACAGCTAGAATGTGAATTGTTATGCCATATATATATATATATATATATATATTATATATATATATCCATTAAAATTTACTTCTGTTTAATTCTAATTTAAATGACAAGACAATTTAACGCATCTAGTTATATTTAAATTTGCTCCTTCAATATGAAATCACATATTTAAAAAATGTTATAATTATACCATTGATTAATAAAGTCGAAACTTAGTTTCATTTTCTGTCTTCTTTATTCATTCACAATAAACGCAAAATATCTAGTGTCAATTGATAATAATAATCTACAAGTTAAATTAGTAAGCATAAAGTAAAATGACATGTTTACGAATCATAATATAAAAGCACATCGATATTGTTATAATAATAAAGGTGCAGTGGTTATAACAATGACATTGCAAGCAGGAAGCTTGGAAGGGTTACGATGGGTATATGGAGTTACAGCATAATTAATTTTGTCCATCAAACAAACCATCAGACAGAATCAGTCGTACTTTTGGCTTTGAAATTAATAAATTGCTTTAAACTATCTAAAGTCAACAAAATATAATATAAAAAGAGATGGCGAGGAACCTAAAAACCAATAAAGTCTTCATTTGTCTTAGGGGCATTTAAATTGTTTGACCTGACGGAAATCTGCCAGCATATCAAGGTGAAAAATATTTCTTTGTAACTCTGTGAGATCCATCTGTGTTTTAAATCCATAATGCCATTAACACACTTTCAAATTCATGTCTATCGATTGAGATTGTATTCGAGTTACCCAAAGTGGCCAATCTTAGAAAAGAGACGTCACTTTAAATACCGTATTTGGTATACGTCATTACACGTTGTCCAGTGGAATATATTATTTGCCGTGCAATGACTAATTACTTAAATTTACGTCATAAGTGGTTTGAGAGTTAAGTCATTTTTCATTGGCTAGGAGTCATCTATCGATAATTGAAAATAATAAAAAGCTGTTTTACAAGTCTCAGGCGTTAAAGATTTTGAGACATTAACTTTCTCCTTGTTGGGCATTCCCAAGACTTTTACTATAATGTCATACTGATCCAACACACAAAATTGAATGTTTAAATTCAAATGTAAGAGCAATAAGAAAATACTAAAAATAATTTTATTGAGCAAATCAAACTATACATAACAGCATAAAGTTCTTGAAAATTTAACAAAGATTTCTCTTAAAATTGTGTGATTTATAAAACAAATCTGAATAAGAAAACTGTTGCTTGTGTCGTCAAAGATGTGACGACTTTCCTAAAGTTGGTTAAGAGAGTGTTAAGGAGACGTCTTAATAACCGATATGACTCAACACTTTTGCGAAAAATGATAGGTGTTTTACCACTGCACAGCAGTACTGATCATTGGAAAGAAAGGATAGAGATGGAATTAAACGACGAAACCATGTCTGATAGCTTGATTAATGGATACAGGTGTTAGGTTTGCAATAATGGGTAATAAAGGTATATTAAAAACAATAATTAATAACCAACAGCAGGACATTCCCATTCATAAAAATAAAAGCAAGATCGCAACTTGAAAAATTGTGGTCATAGATATTAACCACCCTGAGACCAAAATGGCAACATTCTTCAAAGCCCAACCTCTGATACATGCCTTCCGAATAACAATTTAACCAGGTTCAGAAAAAAATAAACCAACGTTTCAAAAAAAGCCAAGCTTAGTTCCTTTAACCAGTTAACTGCCGAACTCTGGAAAAACATGTTTTAAAAATTATGTCCAGAAAGCAGGACCTTCAAATATCGATCGATTTAGATGACCCTCATCTTGCCAAAAACTCCCAAACCTGGGACTTCGCGACTCTATAATACCTACTGGTGTACACCTATAAAATGCATTTTATATTTTGGCCAAACCACTTTACCTCGAACACCAATCAATAAGATAACCCTCAACTTGTCGAAAACATTTTAAAGCCGAGATTCTTTTGATATCTGAGATTTGAGACTTTTTAGCAAGTTAGAATAATCTTAATCGATCGATATTTGGAGTAAAAATGGATTTGCCAGAAGGAAACTTATAATGTACACCAGAATAAATGATGCGTGTGCGTCATGAGAGTAGATTTATGAGAGATTCTTACATAGTTATCTCAGCCCGACATTTTATTGGATAGGAGATTCCCATAAATAAATGAGCGTCCAAGCACGTCATGATGTGTACTAAGCTTCTTAATTCAATTCTTGTATCTAAAAGGCTTAAATGGACATACATCCTGATCATTATCGTGCAAGGCCGATGGCAAACACATCAGCTCGTTTTGTACAACTTTAACTAAGCGAGTCAATGTGTGAGGCGATGGAATAGTGGAAAAGTGGGTCGCCTCAGGAGGCAAGGTCCTGGCCTTTATTCCGGTCGAAACACTTGGATTTTTTCTGCTGACACTCCAGTTACAATCACGTAAAACTGCTTTCCTGTTGTTTTTCTTTTGGCATGTTTACAAATCATAATATAAAATATATAGCACATTCACACAATTCAAATTTAATAACAATTTTAAGTGCAATAAAAAGATTCGGTCTTCTGATGTCATTGATATTTCAATTCATGTTCCCGTCTAAATTATTTATCGCAAATAATATTATGTAATTTTCTTTGCTGTGTCATTAGCATCATAACAAATCAAATATGAGTGAATTGCATTTTGTTTTTTTATTTCCAGTTCTTGATGCGTTTGAATAGATAACTGTGTGAGTATATTGAATCAATGTACATCTAGCTAACTTGACTTTTGAAAAATATCGTGCACGCCTTCATCAAGTTTTAATGCCTGGCTGATATGATTTTGCAAGTGCGCTGTGGCCTCTGTGAATTCGGTCCTATTGTCCGGACTGTAAAAAATGATAAATTTGAAAATAATCAACGTCGGATTAATAAAAATATGAGGCAACAAACCAAGATATAATTGCATTAAGTTGTGAATCGCAAAATACATAGATTTGTCATCCTCATTCATAAAGATAACTGGATTATGAATGGTATTACACACGCCTCCGGATCATGAAGGTCTCTCGTTTGAGTCCCGCTGTGATTAGGATAAAGTTGTGTTATGAGGAAAATACTCTTTCAATACTCAAATACTCAATCGCATCATCAGAACTCAGGCGAGAAGAAGCAACCCAAAAAGTAGTCCAAAAACTGAAAGACCCCACCCTAATTACCACTTTAGAAACCATCATAAATGAAGCTCCCAGAACATAACGACTCAAATCCAGATAGCTCTTCTACCACTCAGAACTCCAACGAGGCTGTCCTCAACTGTGGTGACGAATTTAAAGACTGGCTGGAGACTATCAGTGTATAGATGTAGCCATATGCTACTACTACTACTACCACAACCACCACCACCACTACTACTACTACTACTACTACTACTACTACTACTACTACTACTACTACTACTACTACTACTACTACTACTACTACTACTAGCGTGTGATAGACGGGAACTTTGTAGAAAATAATGGAAGATAAAAAACATGATAGAAATGTAATATTGATAAAAGAAATAGTAGTAGTAGTAGTAGTAGTAGTAGTAGTAGTAGTAGTAGTAGTAGTAGTAGTGTAGTATAGTAGTAGTAGTAGTAGTAAGTAGTAGTAGTAGTAGTAGTAGTAGTAGAGTCGTAGTAGTAGTAGTAGTAGTAGTAGTAGTAGTAGTAGTAGTAGTAGTAGTATAGTAGTAGTAGTAGTAGTAGTAGTAGTAGTAGTAGTAGTAGTAGTAGTAGTAGTAGTAGTAGTAGTAGTAGTAGTAGTAGTAGTATAGTTGTAGTAGTAGTAGTAGTAGTAGTGGTATTTGTAGTAGTAGTAGTAGTAGTAGTAGTAGTAGTAGTAGTAGTAGTAGTAGTAGTAGTAGTAGATTATTATTTTAATTTAGAACACAGTGAGGCGTCAAAATGTGCCTTGTGTATTTCTTGTACGTAACAATATGAATCCGGAGAAAAACGAAACAAAAACGAACAAACAAAACAAAAACCAACCAAAAAAAAAAAAAAAAATAAAGATAAAAGAAAAATAGAAAACATGTTTATAGTTATAGGGTCTTGAATGTGTTTAAGGGAGCGTCAGAGAGAAAAAGGGGGGTGGGGGTGGGAGAGATTGGGATAGAGTATAGATAAATAGATAGATAAATAGATTGATAGATAGAGAGAGAGAGAGAGAAAGAAGAGAGAAGAGAGAGAGAGAGAGAAGAGAGAGAGAGAGAGAGAGAGAGAAAGAGAGAGAGGAGAAGGACTGCTTTGTAGCTACTTGTACTCGATTTTTATTTTTTATTTTGGTTCCTATCCTTATTTATAAGGTTACAGCTTGGGACTCTTTTGGTGTAGACAATATCGACGTGAGCAGCAAGGAAGATGATTCTACATTCTTTTAAGTACTCTTTTGTTTTTAAAGGTTTGATGGCGCTTATAAAACATTGAGGTCATTTTAGGGCTGGTAGAAAGGAAAAAATGGGATGCCAGTCCAAAAAAATTAGTTTTAGAAGACATGATAGACGATGAACAATAGACCAGTCCTACAATCAAAGGACTAGGGATGATTTTGAAAGAAAAGAATCTTGGAAGAAGACAAAGTCAAGACTACCCGGGAGGGGGGGGGGGGGGAGGCGGAGAGGGAGAAGGTCTCGAAGCACAGCCGTACTCGAGGCCAGTGATCGATGTGAAAAGTGAGCAAATAGAACCTTACTTGGGCAAGCAATACTAATACTCTGATCTCCTTGGAAAAATGATCGGTTTTGATAATCACAAAAAAAATATATATATATAAAGGACTAGGAAAAATTAAAAATAGATGTAAATGTTAATTTTAGATTAATTGTAGGAACATTATTCTCTGTGTGGTCAATTTTGGCCAAATTGGCCAGGCCAATGGCTATCTCGCAGCCACGGTAAGGATCTCGTTTTGATAAATCAGGTTTCGAGAATTGAGATCTATTTCAGGCACCCGGTTTCGAACAACTCTCAATCAAGATTTCTGAGGGTAAATAAAACACTGTAAATTTATGTTATTCAGCCGTTGAATTGCTATAAATTTTATGCCTGTCCATTTCTGATGATGCCTATAATAGGCTCAGTATCAAAGTTGTCACGATCGATTAAGGTAAGTATAGACGATAATTGGTCCTTTTAAAATATTTTTATTTTTATTTTACTGTCGTTGAGGATTGGTAAACGTTTCGTCTCAGGAAGTCAAATGGTTTATGGGCGTTTGCCACTATGGCACTGATGCCCTGATTTCATTTTAATGTCTTCAGGTAAACTCATAGTTACGATGTGCTGTCTACATGTTCTAGTGTTTGAGCAAGTGTCCTGTAGTCATAGTTGATTGGGTTAATTTGTAATTTCTATTATTTACAGGAGCAACGACGAGAGAGAGAGAGAGAGAGAGAGAGAGAGAGAGAAAGAGAGAGAGAGAGAGGGAGGGAGACAGAGAGAGAGAGAGACAGAGAGAGATATTCATTTATAAAATATATTTAACTAACTGTAGATAATACAAAAAAAACGGAAACGGAACTGTTCTCATTAAAGTAACTTGACAGATAAGCTGATATATTTCAAGATGTGAACAAATGATCAAGTCGGAGAGGTGGGGACATTTTCATGGATTGGAAAGGGGCAACAGAAAAGAAAGAAAACACGATCTAGTCAAGTTTCCGATTTGAGGGAAAAATTGAAACGTTAAAAATCTCAATTCTCAGTCACGGTGAAATTAATTATTTGCAGTAGTAGTATAATATAAAAATACACAGAATCACTGGCAAATCTAAACATTATTAAACTATTTTATAGACTGATATACTGAAGGATGTGTGTATGGTCTAATGAGTAAAATTTTAAAACGACTAATTCATTTCGAAACGAATTGAAACAACCACGATATGATACAAAGAAGCATTTGGCTGTAATATCTCGTGTAACGCAAAGAAAGCATCAGATTCCTTTCATTCCAAAGTAAACTGCTTAAGAAATATCTATTCTTATATAGCAGTATTCGAAACAAATAAGTTTTGCCTATTTATTACCGTACCGTATCTTATAATACGGTTAAATGATACGAAATATTGCTATATAAACTTCGAGAAAACAGTTTGGCCGATAAGATCTTGCGGAAAGTACTTCATGATAGAGAAGCGCAAATGTTATCTCCAGTTAACCTACAAAAAAAGTACGAACAAAATAAACCCAGAAAACAACCTGACCCCCCACCCCCCAACAAAGAAAAATCAAACAGAAAAAAAACCCCAAAAAATCCCAAAAACCAAAACGGTATTCAGTATGACTCCCTCGTGGTATTAATGGACCACTCTTTTCATGAAACGATAAACAGATGAGTGTTAGTGTTTCTAGTTTCCCCTTCATAAAAACACAGAAATATATTCTTGAGATCATCTTCAAACGGAAGGAAAATAATAGATTTTTTATCCGTTCCATGGTTTTATAGCTTCTAACAGCATTTGTGTATTGTTATCATATATGCTTATTCCCTATAAGCTTATGATAAGTGCTTCCTCAACAGACAGTTGAATATCAGACTTCTTAATCATATACAACTTGTGAGACAAACATTATCTTATTTCTAAATGATTTTGACTAGGACTGTGCTATTTTCTTCCAGATATTTTCTTCTTTACATTTGATCTTGAAAAGTACGCTGTGTTTTGACAGAAAACACTTTTTCATTTTGGTCAGAAAACTTTGACTTCAAGTATCATCTATTAAAACGAATCTAAACAAGAGTCTGATACATTAGAAGTCTCAGGTTTGCGACCTCTGGACGGATTGAGGGCCATTTCAATTGATTTATGTTAAATAAAAGCTTCCTGGCCAAATAAAAGAGCGTTTTATCAGAGTCCGGCAGATGAATGTTCTTGTCATTATGCTGTGATTCTCTGTGACTGTCGAGTCGATAATGAAAGGATTCAGCATAATCTTTGAGGTTCGATGCGATATTATCTATCGTGGAGCAAAATATAAAATACCAAAAATATATAGTTTGGATTTTCCTAGAACACAAATCTTATAAAACGTATTTTATTTTCCTTGAATCGTACTCAATCTAGGCAAACTAATGGATGTTTAAAACCACACTCTCTTTTCGTACTCGGTAAAACGTAATATATACAATCCACAATCCTTTTTATCCTACCGTCCAGTAATTATTCTAGCTCCATTTAATAGCGTACGCTGTAAAACTTAAAGAAAGATCTAAGACTACTTGAATTGCAGATTCGAAATTGACGAGACGGCGGACCAAATCATCACATTTTACGTGTACAGAGGTAATGGAGTGTGAATTCGGGGATCATTGTGATAATAACAGTCTCGGTCTTGTTTCATTCTACAAAAACCAAAAATAATAAACAAAGAAAATAGGATGGTACGGACTAGTATTAGCTTCCAAAACAAATAATATTAGAAAACACCGTGGCATCTGAATCTACTAAACTCTTCTGCCGTGCACTGGCAAAAACCCATTTATAAACAAACTCATCTTGTCAAAAACTCTTATATCCTAAATTTTTTTTATCATAATAATGTATGAAAAGATGAGGATTATTTTGATCGATCGGTGCAGCACCTTAAGGAAAATCAAAGTAAGCAAATGTGATATCAACCTACGATTCAAAGCATACAATTCCATTGTCTTTCCCTAGGTCAATAAATTTTACACATCACTTGTCTTTTCACTGCTTGACTTTGGAACGAAGTTTTGGGACAAGTAGGTGCTTCGCCATATTGTCTTTTTCAAGTGGGTGGGGAGGGAGTGGGGGGGGGGGTACTGCTAAAATAATAGTACCGATAATTGGATTCAATAGTCTGATGTCACGTCGCCCAGCAACGGGAACCATTTTGGTTCTAAACAAAGAAAATCGGTACTTTTTATTCTCCATGCTGGCTAGAACTTTTCATGTCTTGTGATCAGAATGTATAAAAGTCAAAACATGATCAGATTTATTATGTTGTTTTTCTCTGGATACACTTTTATGCCCGTCAGAGAAATATTTCATAAGGAAGTTTAGAGCCAGTTCTAAGTTACTCTGCGTCATTACAGGAGAAGTGATGTCACGACTGTTGGAGCGTATTCCAACCACGGTTGACGAACCTAACTTGAGGTGTTGTTGCTGCAAAGTAAAGGTGGTTCAAAGCCGTTCTTCTTTATAGGCCTGTTGCCTACGAGTTTACAAAGAAAATACCACTCTTTCATATTTTTATAAAAGTAGACATCTCCTTAATTGGATTCTAAAAATCGCAAATCCTCGCGAGAAACACAACGAAGGAAGATATGTACATTTTTCAGAATGGAGACACATAAGTATTCCTTTCTTCTAAATATCATTCCAAAATGATATTCAAATTACCTGTGGTAACTTTGAATCGTCAAGACTCCAAAACAATTCAAGCCAAGCCACTTGCATGCAAACAATATCGTGTTTTCCCTCAACATTAAAGCTACAATATGGATTCGATTAAATGTAATCTAGATACACATGCGGTGATTCAAAATCGCCAACAAATAAGAGCGTTTATATGTGTTTAGAAATGGGTTATTTGCATTTTATTTATTCTTCTATTTGTCGTATACTATTGAGTCAACCCCCCCCCCCCCCCCCTCTTATTTTTTCGGGTTTTTTTTTTTTTTTATTTTTTTTTTGGTGCACAATGAACCTCATTATTTCAGAACCTTCTATGAGTAGACAAATATGATTTTTGTTTCTAAATTCCTTGTGCAGGCAATCAGTAAATAGAAATAAAGATTACGCCTGTCTTGTGCGTGTTCTTTCAATATAAACTAAGGCTTGAATCAACTCACAGGTACTCAACATCCACTGTGCAATCAAAAGTGACTAATTAGAAATAAAATTCAGCACGCACTTTTAGAGTAAACTATGTTCCAAATGCTGAGTTCGGGGGCAGTTACACGATGAAGGTTAAAATTAGATCACTGTCTGTCCAACGTCTTTTTCATTAGCAAACACACGTACAACCAAAAAGAGTGCCATAGATAGATCAATAGATAGAGAATTATAGGAAATAAGACAAAGGTGACAATTTGCTATAAAACACTAGTGTCGTTGTGATGTGGAGGTTTAGGCTTGAACTCACAACATGACAGATTTCGTTCGAGAGATTTGTCGAAAGATTCGACACCTAGATGGTATTCCACTAGGCAATTCATAAATTGCAGTGTCCTCGTTTGGATCCCTTGGTGTGTGTTGATCAGCCTCACTTCTGTCCAAGATTTGCACTAGCATCCAAAAGGCGGCATCTATCTATATCCAGCCCTATTGTTAAATGTACTGTGTGCTATCATCAGATTTTAAAACTTGTAAAGTGAGTATAGCACGGTATAAGGCGTGGATAAAGACTGTAGGAATGCAGTCTTTTTCTCATATTATATTATTAAGGCTGAATGTAGGGCTTATCTTCTCTCTCTCTCTCTCTCTCTCTCTCTCTCTCTCTCTGTGTGTGTGTGTGTGCGCGCGCGTGTGTGTGCGTGTGTGTGTGTGAGAGAGAGAGAGAGAGAGAGAGAGAGAGAGAGAGAGAGAGAGAGAGAGAGAGAGAGAGTATAGATGACATGTGAAGGATCGTAAAATAAAGAGCGTAATATATTTGATATAGACAATATGAAAATGGATACATTGATAGATAAATAAAACGACATATAAAAAGATAAAAGTTTAAAGATAAATAGGTTACTTGATCATGTAAATAAAATCATAAATAAATATAAATAAGTAGCCAGTATATCTTGAAAGATTTGTATGTAGTTATATTGAAAAAGGGTAGGGGAAGAGAGAACAAAGAAAATATATGTGATAGAGAGATTGCAATGAAAAAAGAGAGATAGATAGCAAGAAAGATATATAACTAGACGGAGAGATAAATATATAAATGAATCGTATACAAAGAGATGGAGGGAAAAATACGGTTATAGCACACAGAAATAAATAGTATAATAGATTGTGGATTGGAAAAGGAATACTACTACTACTACTACTACTACTACTACTACTACTACTACTACTACTACTACTACTACTACTACTACTACTACTACTACTACTACTACTACTACTACTTCCACTACGTGTTATCATCATCATCATCATCATCATCATCATCCTCATCATCATCATCATCATCATCATCATTAATATTATTATTACTATTGTTATCATATTATTATTATTATTATTATTATTATATTATTATTATTATTATTATTATTATTATTATTATTATTATATTATTCATTATTATTATTATTATTATATTATATTTATTATTATTATTATTATTAATAATCATTCAATCATCATTATCATCATCATTTCATCCATCATCATCATCATCATCATCATTATTATTATTATTATTATTATTATTATTATTATTAATTATTATTATTATTATTATTATTATTTATTATTATTATTATTATTATTATTATATTATTATTATTTATTATTATTATTTATTATTATTATTATTATTATTATTATTATTATTATTTATTATTATTATTATTTATTACATTATTATATATTCATTCATCATCATCATCATTCATTATTATTATTATTATTATTATTATTATTATTATTATTTTATTACATTATTATTATTATTATATTATTATTATTATTATTATTATTATTATTATTATTATTATTATATTATTATTATTATTATATTTATTTATTATTATTATTATTATATTATTATATTATTATTATTTTATTATTATTCTATACTATTACTATTACTATATACTACTACTACTACTACTACTACTACTACTACTACTACTACTACTACTACTACTACTACTACATATGTAGTAGTAGTAGTAGTAGTAGTAGTAGTAGTAATAATATAAATAATATAATAATAATAATAATAATAATAATAATAATAATAATAATAATAATAATAATAATAATAATAATAATAATAATAATAATAATAATAATAATAATAATAATAATAATATAATAATAAGAAGAAAGAAGAAGAAGAAGAAGAAGAAGAAGAAGAAGAAGAAGAAGAAGAAGAGGAAGAAGAAGAAGAAGAAGTCACAGGAAGTCATAAAAGGGACAAGAATATTCAATATGTCAGAGTGTAATAAATACACAGTTTGTTACGGTTATAAACGAGAGGTCAAGAGATTGATGCGTTACCAGTTCGAATACCAATAATGTGGATTAGATCGGAAATAATTGATTAACAAATTTACATTGTGCCTATTTGGTTAACCAGGATACTGAGCAACAAACGCTATGAAGCACTTTCATAACTGAAATAATTCAACAAGAAAAGATATTTCAGATCAGAAATGTAGGCTGATTGGAAAGAAATATCATTTCTGAAACCAATGGTATACAAAATAAATAGTGCCAATTATTGGCTATTTCAAAAGGTTGTTGGAGATAGAGTATACGAAATAGTGACGATGCTAATTTTTTTTTAAACACCTTATACATCCATGAACTGGGGAAATGTGATCTCATTTTAGACAATTGAGATGACTGAATATTACTTGAAAATATACCAATAATTCTCAACTTGCATTTTTCCAAGTTTTTTCCACGGAAGTTGATTGATTGGCGACCAATTATATTCCACATTCTGTGTTTGGTTGACAATAAGTGGCGCGTTTATGCAAGGAATAAAGAGAACGTTCCTATTTAAGAAACTCTCAATATTGCTCTTGGGGTTTCAATTTAAATATTTCTTTAAGCTAGTGGAGATCCGCAATGTGTGCGGGGAAATAAGGCTATTACGGACATATACTAATTTATTTCAATTAATTTGCCGCTACATGTCCATGGCGCTGGCTTCAGGCAACAACAGACGTGTTGTGAATGTTTACCTATTTTCTACACTTATTTTTATCCATTTATCATTCAATCGTCGGATTTTAAGCCTAATTTTTATTCAAAATGGATGTGAAGTATATATTGTTCCTGATTTTTATATTTATTAGTATATTTATAAGCATAAATGGTGTTTTAGCCTGTGATTTTGCTGCCAAAATAAGCCTATCGATAACTTATACTCCAGAGACTCTCCGATCCCTCCAACCCGTGTCACCCCCACCACCCACTATTGTTTATTAAAGTAAGAAAGAGGGGGAGAAAAGGAGGAATAAAAACAAAATTTAATAGACGGCCTTTTCGTCCATTTTTACCCTGTGTAGTGACAGGTAATGTAAGATCACTGAAAAATAAAATTTATGAACTGTTTTCACTGTGTCGTTTTAATAGTGACTATCGTCAAGCCTCCATAATAGCGTTAACAGAGACTTGGCTCTCTCCTCACATACCATCATCATGTTTTAATATTGAACAATATTCACTATTTCGAGGAGATCGGACTAATGTAAATAAACGAACTGGGGGTGGGGTGTGCACATATATTAACAACAAATGGTGCCACCCCAATAACTGTCAGATAAAGAAAATGTATTGTGACGATTAAATTGAATTTATTACTGTTTCGTCACGACCATATTATCTACCCCGGGAATATACTCATGTCATCATCATCAACGTCTACATTCCACCATCATCAGACAACACCACAGCGAAAAATATTTTGAGGAAAGAAATACAGGACATTCAAATTAAGTCACCCGATGCCGTATTGATGGTCACTGGCGATTTTAACCAATGTAACGATTTTACTCTCCCGGGACTTCATCAATACGTGGACTGCGAGACAAGGGACAAAAAAACATTAGATTTATTCCTGTGTAATATTAAAAATAGTTATAAATGTTTACCCCGTGCCCCATTAGGTTTATCTGACCACTGCATGCTCTTCCTACTCCCACCTACCGCCCTGTTTTTAAACGTGTAAAACCAGTAAAGAAAAGTGTACAGATCTAGAACGGAAGTGTGTGTGTGAAGATTTGCGTGGTTGTTTTGAATGCACTGACTGGAATGTTTTTATCGAATCATGTGATAGTGTGGATGAGCTGAATGACTGTGTGAGTGAGTATTTAAAATTCTGTGAACAGCTAGTGTCTTGTAAAAAAGAAATAAAATATTATCCTAACAACAAGGCTTGGATAACAAAAGATCTAAAACTTTTATTGAACCAAAAGAAAACTCTCTATACTAGTGGAAACAAAAAAGATCTGAAAACAAAACAAAAAGAGATAAAGAGGGTAATATCTAGTTGTAGAGATAAATACAAAAATAAAATTGAAAAATGCTTTTCTTCTGGGGATATACGGGACACGTGGCGGGGGCTTAAAACTGCTATGAACTATAATCCAAAGCCCACGATTATATCAGAAGATATCGAAATTGAAACTTTAAATAAATTTTATTCACGTTTCGACACAGCAAACACATTTGATATTGAAAATGAAAAACATAAATTAGACAGGGCTTTGGAAGATGAAATGACTATTGAGGTCAGTGAAGAGGAAACGAGATTCGTATTTTCGAAACTAAACGAGAGGAAGGCTGCTGGGCCGGATGGATTGAAAGGAAAACTATTAAAAGAATGTGCCTACCAGCTTTCCCCCATTTATACACATATTTTAACTGGTCCCTCCAATGCGTTTCGATCCCTGAAATTTGGAAAACTTCAAAAATTATTCCTGTTCCAAAAAAGAAAAACTTGAAACTATGAACGATCTCAGACCTGTTGCACTGACTTCAATAGTCATGAAATCTTTAGAAAAACTTGTTCTTGTTAAAAATAGGAATCAGTTTATGCCATTGAGTGATAGTCATCAATTTGCTTACAAACCAGGACGTGGCGTAGAGGATGCCATTTTGCTGTTTACAAACAACATCTGCAGGCATCTAGATCACGCTAGGAGCTATTGCAGATTGCTTTTTGCAGATTTTTCTTCAGCGTTCAATACAATGCAACCTCAGTTGGTTGTTCAAAAATTGACTAGTCTGAATTTAAACAAGTATATAATTGCTTGGGTGCTCGAGTTTCTTACGGAGAGAGCACAATATGTTCAATTAGGACAAAACAAATCTTCCTGTATAACTACAAATATTGGTGCTCCTCAGGGTTGTGTATTGTCCCCTGTATTATTCACAATATACACGAATGACTGTAGAAGTCAAAACCTGAGTGTACCTTTAATAAAGTTTGCAGATGACACCGCTCTTCAAGGCCTCATAACAAATGGCAACGGAGTGGCTTATAGGCAAGAAATTGATAGATTTGTGTCTTGGTGTGATGCCCACCACCTAGAGCTTAACATAAGCAAGACAAAGGAGCTAGTGATTGACTTTAGGAGAGTGAAGGAACCGATAGAACCGTTAAAATTAAAGGACCAATTCGTCCAGCGAGTTCCTCACTACAAATACCTTGGTGTAACGATTGATGACAGGCTCAAGTGGGATGAACACTTGAAAATAATTAGGCATAAGATGTGCAGACGTACATATTTTTTATCAAAACTCTCTCAGTTTAGAATAGATAAAACCCTCTGCACATTATTTTATAGAGCAGTAATCGAAAGTGTTTTGTCATTTTGTATAACAGCTTGGGAGGCAATTGCTTAGCAGTGGAAAGGAACAAAATAAATTCAAATATTAAAAAATCCATTAAACGCTATATAAATGATGTTGACGATGTAGATCTTTTATACGAGAAATTTTGTATAAATAAAATAACTAAAATATTACATGACCAGTATCATCCACTAAGACCATCAATTATTATGTCAGAAAGAAGTGGTCGCCCTTTCTCTATTTCAACGAAAACAGAGAGACACCGAAAATCTTTTCTGCCGTCCAGTATTAGGCTTTATAACAACAAGCAATAATCATTTTATATAATTATTTCTCATTTTTACTTTTTAAAAATATAAATATTAATTTATTAATTTATTCGTTTTGCAATCTTTTCAATTTTCAATTTATAGTGACAGTTTTAACTATTTTACAGTGTTTGAAATTATTCATATTATAAAGCGCAGCTCTGGTTATAGAGCTGCTCCTTTTTTATATATATACATCCTATTTCCATTGTATTTTTATCTTATGTGTAAATTATAACACGTCTGTACAAAAAATTTCCTTTTTGGGATGCAATAAAGTATTATTATTATTATTATTATTATTATTATTATTATTATTATTATTATTATTATTATTATTATTATTATTATTATTATTATTATTATTATTATTATTGTGGGAATAAAAATATATCGAGAAGGATCTTTTGAGCCACTATCGATCAAAATCGGTTTTGTGGTTAAAATTTGTAGTTGCGCGGGCTATTATTATTATTACTATTATTATTATTATTATTATTATTATTATTATTATTTATTATTATTATTATTATTATTATTATTATTATTATTATTATCATCACCCGATGGCGATTCCTAACGCTATGATTATTGATACCATCATTATGCCCATGCAGAATAATATAAATAATAATTTGAGTCAACAGGTGATAGAATTGCCCTCAATTAAAAAAAAATGGTTTTAAAGATATCAATCTGTAAAAAAAATAGATTTATGATGTTTACATTTTCTGTGCTCGTTGGCAAACATTTAGCATGGGCTTTACGGAACAATTTTGACCCTCAACCCTATTTTTTAAAGCATAGATATAGATAGACCTTTTGGTACAAAGTCATGTTTTTGAATAGTACAGAGAGCGTTTTGCAATGTTTAATCACCACAGCGTCGCCAAAATGGAGTTAATGAATGAGATAATGCAACAAATTGCTCTTTGTTTCCAGATAGCTTTCCGCACTGAACAGTTAATAATTTCCATCTAGAAATCCACCTAAACATTTCAAATACCCAAGTTGTTCGTCATGTCAACTTTTTAAAAAACGAAAAAAGGAGTTTTCTCGAGATATTCTAGATTTTCTTACTTATTCTTTTATGTATCGAAACAAAACCAAATTTTGGTTGTGTATTGTTGTCGTTGCTCAGTATACAGTAAAGCAAAAGTAAATCGTGAATAGACTGGACGCGTAGTACAGCTAATACAGTTTAGCGGATAGAAAGCCGTAATTGTCTTTTACCTTTTGTCTCATTTGAGGAAGGAATATTCGCTCTGAAAAAGAGATCATGAGTTATAATGCTTAAATTCGTTTTTCTTTCTCATAAAAAAATAGTTAAAAAAATAAAGGTAATTGCATGATATATTAAATATTTCATAAAAATTTAAGTCACTGAGTTGCGTATCAAATTACAAAAAAATATAACAAGATGTAGATATATCTACTAGGCTTGCAAAATATAGCAAGAGCAGGCTTTTTATAAGTTGAATTCAAGCAAATATCAAAATTGCTCATTTACTAGATATGTTATTTGGGATATACGATTCTCTTTCAAATAAAATTAAACTTTATGAACATTTCTATAAATATGTAATAGTATTGATAATAGTAGTAGTAGTAGGAGTAGTAGTAGTAGTAGTAGTAGTAGTAGTAGTAGTAGTAGTAGTAGTAGTAGTAGTAGTAGTAGTAGTAGTAGTAGTAGTAGTAGTAGTAGTAGTAGTAGTAGTAGTAGTTGTCGTAGTAGTAGTAGTAGTAGTAGTAGTAGTAGTAGTAGTAGTAGTTAGTAGTAGTAGTAGAAGTAGTAGTAGTAGTAGTAGTAGTTGTAGTAGTAGTAGTAGTAGTACTAGTAGTAGTAGTAGAAGTTGTAGTAGTAGTAGTAGTAGTAGTAGTAGTAGTAGTAGTAAGCCTCGCAGTCCAAATGACGCTTGTTGAGAATTGTGTGATTTAGTCATCGTCGATAAGTATATGGTTATGGATTTGAACTTTAATAAGTGGAAATAATGCAAACCTAACACTTTGGGCATTTGACCTCATATCTTTGCCCTCCAACATCCACGCATATGAAATACAGACAACAAATCTGTTATATTTAAAAACCCACGATTATCTACCCGTAACTGAATCAAAAAAATGTTAAAACAATCAAACATAGGGCCCAATAGCTCAATGGGTGGGGCACTCGATTCTCATACAAATGTGTGTGATATGTATCGGGGTATAGTCGAATTATATTTTGTCACGCAAGCAAAAATTAATGATACGCTGGATTTTCATTAGAGTTTGTGGAAATCACTTTGGAATAGGCAAGTGTCTAATACCAAACAATTTTGATATTAGTCCAAACTCCAATTAGATAATTTTATGGCTCTAGAATGGAGCTTTCTTTTTTCAAAACTTAATGTGTCATATTTAAACTTTCCTGCTTTATCAGTTGTGGGTAATTCGGCCACCCACATCTAAATGTTGATTGAATAATAAAAAAATAAACAAGGAAAAGAAAAAAGAACCTATTCATTAATTAAGTATAATTTGATTGATTTAGGAGTGACTGATAGACACGAATAAATGCTATATGTTAGTTATATTATGTTACATACATGTTTGATTATCATCAATGCGTTGATAGACATGACAACATATGCATAATATGCCAAACATTAGTTGAAAGCGACGGGATTTTATAAATTTTAGGCGCAAAAGATAAAGATAATGCTGTTTTTTAAATTAATATTTTCGCATTAGCAAAAAACTAGGTGCTGAAACATCAGAGAAGCATCTATAATATTAACACAATGTGCTCATGGGACGGATGAAGAAATCCCCTTTCAGCTATAATCTAAATGCATAATATCTCATAAATAACAGATTGTCATTGATATGTCTGTATTGTGTGATGATATGTTTATGCACAAACATAAAGGGCATGTATATACACATGTATAAAGCAAATATATACTGATTTTCATCCCCCCTTTTTCCCCCAAGAAAAAAAAAAGAAGAAAAAATCAATCCATCCCGAGAGGCGACCCGTTACTAATATATGAATAAATAATACTAGAGTCCAATTATGAGAACCAAACGTGCCAATTACTATGATATGGTATATTATTATATTAATCCGAGGGAAGGCCTGAATGATTGTGAGACAAAAGCTTAAGAAAAGCATGGCGATAAGCCAGTTGTATCAACTGATAATAATCTAATACCCAACAGACACAACATGACTCCCTGAATGCGATCACTTATTCATTGCTCCCTCGTCTATCTATTATATGCACCCCAAAGCTGAGAGTTTTTCGCAAGGTGATCAGAGTATTTTGATCGAAGTAATTGTTTAGAAATGTCCAATGTTCCAGGTACTTTGAAAAGAAAAGAAATAATAAAAAGTAAGAATTGGAATTAAATCGTGTGACAATGAATTTCGAAAATTGGACTTCAAGTGCAATGTTTCCTTTTGTTCGACGACTCTTCCCTGAGAGACAAAAGTGCTTAATATGCTTAAAAGCGCGGCCATCATAGGAAAAGAAAACCATGTGCCTTTCATAAATTGTTGCTTCACAAATATTTGAGGTAAAGACGACTGTATCATTTTCAACTATAAAAGCAAAATGTTATTCGTTGCTAGATGTTATCTGTCTATTATTATGACACAAGCTTTTATGGTCAATGAGGCATTATTGTGTTTATAATGATTGTGTTTGAAAAGAATTCCTGGTAATTTTATGAACGTATTTATTTGAAACTGGAACAGACATGGACTAATAATTAGAAATATAACTATTAAAAAATATATCACCTCTTGGATTTACACAATATTATTTTTTTCACAAATTTGGTGCTTATTTTAGCGTTGAAATACATTAAGTAACGATACGTATTGAATTGTAAGCTTCAATTTATTAGACGAAGACATATACTGTGGACGTTTCGGGTTTCCCCTTTATCAACACAAAATGATGAATGAAACACTACAAAGAAATGAGATAATGTGAGAGTGGCGTTGTTAAACATTCATCCTGTTTTGTTGATAAAGAGGAAACCCGAAGCGTCCACAGAATATGTCTTCGTCTAATAAATTGAAGCTTACAATTCAATACTTATCGCTATTTTTCCTTCCAGCTTCAAGCAGCAACATTTTCAATACATTAAGTAAGAGCGTAACCATTATACGATCAATAAACTTCCTTTTGCTTAAGTGTTCTGACAGATTCCCCACAAATCGTACATACCACTTTCGTTCATCACCTCTTTTTTAAACCAATTAACTGCCGAACTCAGGAAAACATTTTTAAAAATTGCCAGAAAACTCTCCAAGTCCCAGGTAATTCAAATCGATCGATAGTTGAAGGACGAGTTTTCTGGCCAAATTTTTAAATACATGTTTTCCAGAGTACGAAAGTTAACTGGTTAACACCTATGATTATTTTTCCAAAAGCGATTCGGCAAAGACAGCAAAACATTTGGTTATAATATTAAAAAAAAAAAGATCTATCTAGAAATGTTTCAACTGTGCACACACAACCATTCCTTTGCGTTTTATCCGTTCATTACAAATGCCCATAACAAACCCTAAAAAGCTGTATAACATGAGCAGCGATATCGTGCAAATCTAGTCTGGGTTAATAATGAAATCTACTTATTTATTTTTCCTACCAAATAAAACAAAATCTCGCGACGAACTCTTCAATCTGAATATGTCCGGAATACGAGGGGAAAACATTACCTGTAAAAACGAAAAAAACAAAGAAGCAATATTATATTGTTCCAAAGATTTCATTTTTTCGACATAACTTGTTACATGCAATGCATATTAACAAACACGTTCAAAAGCAGCTATTAAATCACTGCCAATAGCCTTAGCACCCTAATAATAAACCAGCATACAATACTAATCAATATAAAGTATCTTTAGTGATGTGCCCTCTTCGTGAAGGAAATATATCAGGTTAATTTGTTGTTAAGCCATATTAGATCTTGCTGTTTATTGGAACCTCAGATAAAAAACCATTAATTGTTTGTTGTTTTTTTTTCGTGAGAGGTAGAGAAGTGCAATTTTACTTCAAAACACAAAGTAGAGAAATCTATGATGTGGTTAAATTACATTTATAAATTTAAAAACAATAGACCGGTCTACATATAAACTCGGTGTTTCTAATTATGTTAGTCATTGTTATTCTTTGATGAAAACAAATCATATATAACAATGAAATAGCCATAATTCACTTTTTAAAAATTTTAAAAATAACAAGCCTCCACAAAACCCTGTAGCATAATTATAAAGGGAATCCATGAGGTGATGCTTAAATAAAGAGAGTGATATATGAATCGGTTATTGAACAACCATGAAAAAATAAAAATAACTGAGAGGAGTAAAGTAAAAAGAGTTCTTTGTAAGATTAGGACTCATTCACCATATGCAATGAATGTAAGATTAAAAAAAAAGAAATAAAATTTCACAAAAAAAAAGGGTTTATAGAAAAGCAAAACAAACACATTCAAACTAAATCTCTCTCTCTCTCTCTCTCTCTCTCTCTCTCTCTCTATATATATATATATATATATATATATATATATAATATATATATACACACACATATATATATATACATATATATGTATAAATCTATCAGAACTCTGCTCCCTAAGCTCTCTCTCTCTCTCTCTCTCTCTCTCTCCCTCTCTTTCTCTCTCTCTCTCTCTCTCTCTCTCTCTCTCTCTCTCTATCCATCTATTTCGCTATCTCGCCGTCCATTTCATCAATAGTGTCTTCCCGCTTTCCTGGACTATTTCTTGTCGACATAAAATTTACAATAATTACATCTTCCCTGTTCAAATGATGGTGGACTAATGTTAAACGCTTTCATCAGTCAACATCATTAAATCTATCAATCGATAACTTTCAAACCAACAGACGGATAATTGTTTTGCCAAATCCATTCTCATTAGAACATCTCCTCGACCCATAGTGAGATAAAAGGACCGAAAAATTATTATTAAACATCAGAAGGCATAAAAATAGGTCTTTAGATCGGTATGTAAACAAACATGAGACAAATATAAGCCAGCTGAGATTGTGAAAGTCAATATACTCGTCAATTTCCCGGGGTGAAAAAAAGAGTTATAAAAGTGAATCAAAAGAGTTGTCGAAAACAAATTTGTGAATAGTTCTTGGTGCTTACGTCTTTGAATCCTCAAACATGTTACAATGCTAAAACAGAAGTGTTTGGTTTCCTTCTATAACCTGTTAAATTATCTCAGAACGCTATGCCAAGGATACATACAGAACCCTTAGGGAGCTTTTAGTAACCATGAAGGGGTCAACTTCAACAATAGGACATTTAAACTGTTACAATCTTGATTTAATTTCCTCAGTTTTCGGATCGGAAGGTCCCGGGTTCGAACCTCGCTCGGCGCATAGTTGAGTCTTGGAAAATGCTCTCACCGTACCCAGTTGTAAAATTAGTACATGGCCGTTAATAGCTTTGTCTCTGTCGGAACAAATGGAGTAATATCTGGTTCTACATGTTACGTGTTGCTGTGGTCTGGGACCCATTTGTAAAGAGCTTTGAGCACGTTAGTGGATAATGTGCTTAATAGAAGCTCAATCTCAATCTCAATGTCAATTTCTTCTCTTCCTCCTTATCATTTTTTAATTGCTCTTCTTCTTCTTCTTCTTCTTCTTCTTCTTCTTCTTCTTCTTCTTCTTCTTCTTCTTCTTCTTCTTCTTCTTCTTCTCCTTCTTCTTCTTCTTCTTCTTCTTCTTCTTCTTCTTCTTCTTCTTCTTCTTCTTCTTCTTCTTCTTCTTCTTCTTCTTCTTCTTCTTCTTCTTCTTCTTCTTCTTCTTCTTCTTTTTCTTCTATTTTTTTTGTCCAACTTCCTCTTTTTTGGAAAATATTCCCAATCAACTCGTAATCATTAAGATAAGATAGTGGCCAGGCATGCTAAACCCACAACTGTGGCACTTTTTGATGGGGACAATGGTTCTAGTTTTGGTCTTGGGAAAAAACAGATGATATTGAAATGAGGGACCGTTTCTATCCTGCTTGATACTGAAAGATACCCAAGTCAAGTACACTCGAGACTCCTTATCCCAATCTAAAAATGTAACTTCAGCACTCCAAATCTGTTTTAACTCAAATTAATATTGACTAAATATCGACCCAATCAGAAGCCATAAAAGCGTTTATTAACAAAACACATTTTATTATTTAGTCAGGATATTTTCACTTCTTTTATGGATACATTTAGGTTGCTCCACGTATGTCTAATACTTTGGAATGTTTAAAGTTTTAAAACGCCTCTTGACAAAGGAAAGGGAGTGGTAACGTCAATTCATTGATAAATGGAATTAATTTTTTTGGACAAATTGAGATATGAGGTTTCTTTGACTATGGATGGCAGAATGATTCGCATTGATTTTGTATCAAAGGTCCCATTATAGTTTCAGTTCATATAAAAATAAAATCTGAACAAGTGTGTATGAAACGGTGCCAAACAAATCAAGAAAGAAAAATACAAGAAAAAGAATTATCCCAAAATATCAATCTTAGTCCCCAGTCGAGGAAGGTTAATTTTTTTTGGATGGTTTTATTTCTTATATTTATTTTCTTTTTTGATTTGTCTGGCAATGCTTCATACATGCGTGTTCAGATCGTTATCTTACACCAGTGCCTGCTCCCTAATTTGTCAATTTGATATAACAAGAAAAGAGATTTCAATGGATAATCTAGTGAGAATGCCAAGACGTATTAAGTGATCCCTTGTTATTATGATGAAAAACCAGGAAGAATCAGTTTAAGAAATTTTGAAAATGAAATGAACTTACTTGTGATGTTTAATTGAGACTCTTGCGAGTCCAATTCTTAATGGGGAACAAATGAATAGAATCACGTGACTCGTTAGGATTTCACGCGTATGCACAAACAGAACAAATGATACGGGAAGGGAAAATCCCAATCTAACTAATAATAGTCAATCCATAATGGGTGGAAAGTTGTTCCCCGTTTGGAATTGGACTCGCAAGAGTCTCAATTAAACATCACAGGTATTTTCGTTTAATTTTAAAACTCTATCTCGTATACCAATTCCGAATTGGGAACAATTGAATATTTAAAGTTTGTCTGTTATACTCACTCAAAGATCACCGTGGAATTTAAACGTGAGGACCCCGGCCCCGTTTTCGCCTTCACCTCCTAACCTTCACCTTCCTTTCTTTTCCTTTTTCTTTTGTGAAATAACAGTCTTTTTTATCTTATTTTCATATCCCTCTTTGCCCTCTAATTCTTTGGGATAAGAAATCTTCCCCCTCTCATGGGTAGAAGACAAAAGACCAAGTATGTCCTCCTCCATTGTCCCGGTCGCTGCCAAGGACCAACATGTTTGATATAACAATTAAACAGGTGGTGATGTAACACCGATTGAAATTACAAGAAATAATGAAATAGTCTATATATTTCAATGAAATACAACTAAACAATATCACAATGAAATTATAGTAATTCAAAAGGATGGAATTTGAAAGTGAATCGATCCAAAAAACAACAGAAATTTAAAGGAATGGAAAAGTGTACGTAAACTAGGCAATTTGATCAACGAAAATGAAGACATCAGATAACTAAAACAGCTGGCCACCAATACATTCAACCAACTCCAAAATTTATGGAATAGAAATACCATAATCAATGAGAATAAACGAATACAAATTTACGAGGCACTAATTATTCCGATATTGACAAATAATTGTGGAACCTGGGGCCACACAAAAAAAGAACATAGAAAGTCTCGATTCATACCACCGCAAACATTTAAGTCGCGTAATCGGAATCATTTGGCCAGAGACAATTACAAATACTGATCTCTATGAAAGAACCAGGGTCCAACGCCTGAGTATAATAATAAAGGAACAATGATGGCAGCTTTTTGGTCACATCTTATGTCGAGAAAATAACATCCCAGCCCAACTGCAATATTTCCTTCATGGCAACAAAAGTGTAGGAAGACCACCGACATTAATAGTAACTACCCTGAACCATGATGTCTCTACAAATCAGAAATTTCTTAATTCAGATGAGGCCGAATTAATCCCTGAAGAACTAAGAAAAACTGCAGTTCCCTCCGTACTAAAGTCACAACAAGATATTGAAAGCCTCAAAACTCTGGCCCAGGACTGTGACCAATGGAATCAACTAACAACCTGTATGGAGAGAGCAACTATACTCATCGAGGTTTTAAAAATATGTGACTGAATCAAAATACAACATTCGACTCAGGGAAACTGTTCATTCTAGACTGCAGGCATATTACTTCTACTGCTTACTACTACTTTACTGACTCAATGGTTGCTTGTATTCATGCGCACTGACTTGCTTTCCAAAGAGTGAACGTGTCAGAAAGAATGATATTATGTAATATGTTAGGGTTTGATGAAAATCCTGAAATACTCTACCTCAGAGAGAGAGTTTAGGTAAGTTTTGAAGGTATTTCGAAAAAATAGAGCTCAGAAAAAAAATTGATTAAATTAAAATATCTTTAGGCTTCAAATTGTAAAATCCTTTTGTGAGAATGTAGTTAGGTGGATAATAAAATCGATGAAGTGAAATAACGATAACCACGCAGATAACCATTTTTCACCTTTATTCGCTCTTACCTGTTGAAAAATATAGGGTATGTAGAAGTGCCAGATGAAAACAGAGAATAAAAATATCGCCATTTCATACCCAAACCGGGATCCATCTGACACGGCACCCTCCTCCTGAAAGAGAGATACGTTATAACCGCGATCATTTTAACTCTGATAATCAGTCAGTGGTGGGGTTGTTATTTCTATTCCATAAATTGTGGAGTTGGTTGAACGCATTGGTGGTTTCGTGTTCTGATGTCTTCAGTTTCATGGATCAAATTGCCTAGTTTAAGTACACTTTTCCATTCATTTCTGTTGATTTTTGTATATTCTGTTTGGTTGATATTATTGGTGTGTATATATTCGCTTGATGCTTTGATTCAAAGATTAGGTCTGTATCATCTGCGTTTATCAATTCAGCTTTGTTGGTGATAATTTTGGTCTTAGTTCTTTCGTGGGCGATTCGAGGTATATCATGAATAGAATTGGATTCAAGCTGTCTCCTTGAGGGGATCCAATTGAAGTTGATATTGTCGTTAATTTTCTGCCGGATTCAAATTGTAATGTAGTATTTCGTAATAGGTATCTTATGAGCTACACGTGATCTTTGTCCAGGAATGAGTCAAGGATTGATAACAACTTCTACATATGGCTGAACTCATATCTTTTCCAAGTATGGTAAATTCTTCCTTATATTTTTCCGTTCTGGCTTTCAGCCTTCGATGAGCCCATACTAAATCCGCAGTGCTTCTATCTCTTCTAAACCCGCTTTGTGATGGTGAAATATATTCCTCTGCCTTTTCTCTAATTCTGTTGAGCGTGATAGACTAGTTAAAATGTTTTTTTTAAAAAAACACTCTCTTGCAGAAAAAATTACAAAATCTGCAAAGTAAATTTAAGAGAAAGCTTCGTCAGCAGCAAAAACTAAAAGATATCAAAAACTTAAGTGATCGAAAATTCGGCAATTTTCAGAATTCTACCCAGCTGTAAATGTATACTTAGCAATACGCATTTAGTGATAATAAATTTTCTAAGAGTGCTACATGGTGCATTACAATAAGGTGTTGGGCAGAAACTTGTATTATCTATCCGTCTATCTGTATATCTGTCTATCTATAGAGCAGTAAAATTGGCTGCCCCAAACGTAAACAATAACAAGTTGCTGGTGATTTTCGTTAGGGACCGGAAAAATTTACGCACAATATAGGTCTCCCAATTTTGTAGTTTGAGTTGTAGGCAATACACTTTCAGTATTGAAAATATGTTTACATAAAATCTAACAGTTGCAGAAATAATAATATAAGGCTAAATTATTCTGAAAATCAGGCTCCGAATAATTTTCGTTTTGTTCACACCAGCGCAATAATTTGCTCTGGTTTAAAAATAGATAGACTGTAACTTTTGATAAATTTTACCTTTTGTTCCATAAAATATCCATATCTAGACATTATTTGATGCATGATCGAGTATTTATGAATATGTGTTTCTTTTGCCACCTAACAGCCAAATTTTAAAGGTTATTTTTTTCTATAATTTACATTGGAACGTGAGCTGTCAAGACAGGAACATGTGGTTTGCCATGTGCTTCTCGACCTTTGTTTACGTTTGGGGCACCTAATTTTACTGCTCTATTCATCCACTTATCCATCGATCTTTCTATCTATCTGTCTATCTATCTACTTATTTAAAAATCTATTTATCTATTAAAACATCTATCTGTCTACCCCTATCTCTCTATCTATCTCTTATCTATCTATCTATCTATCTATCTATCTTTCTATCTATCTATCTATCTATCTATCTATCTATCTATCTATCCATCTATCTATCTATCTATCTATACATCCATCCATCCATCCATCTCATATATATATATATATATATATATATATATATATATATATGTGTGTCTGTGTGTGTGTGTATGTATGAAAGTGTATGTGTGTGTTAAATTACTACGATAAATTGGACTTTTGTCATAAAATCTCTTTTAAATGCTCAGTTCTTGCATGAAGAAAAGACATACCGTATACACTTTTAAACAACTTTTTGACATTTTCTTCCCTCTCAAATATCAAATGTAAGCCTTTTTGTATATTTTCAAAATCATTTTGATATTCATTGTAAATTTTTAAAGTATTAATGTCAGCTATACCTTGCCTCGGCATATTGCTTTGGGTGAATTTTGATTAAAACGTAAGTAGAAAGAAATTGTGTTATTGGCTATTAATAGTAATGTCTTGAGCATTTTACTCTATGGATGAGAATGTTGGAAGATCACAGACAGTATCATCCAGAAACTTGAATTATTCCAAAAAGAATTTTTGCAACGAATCTTCAAAGTATTCTGGCCAAACACAATCTCAAATGAGGACCTGAGAGTGAGAGCTGAAGTGAAGTCAATGGAGAAAATGGCAATAGTCGCAGACTTGATGGAACACTGATAAGGAAGACTCTGCGATGGACACCCCAAGGAAAGAGGAAGCGAAGCCGCCCCAAGGAGACTTGGAGACGTACCGTTGAGAGGGACCAAAAGCAGAGAGGTCTGTCCGTCGAGATGGCCCCAAGAATAGCTGCTGACAGGACCAGGTGGAGATCCCTTGCATCGCCTCAAGTCCAGAGAGGATTGAGTGAGTGAGTGAGTTATTGACCAGTAATCAGAAGATCAAGTAGCAGACGATACACTGAGTCGTCAGGTAAACTAATTTGTTGACATAATCAGGGTGAGTTTCCTTGGCCCTTGAGTGATATCGAGAAGGCTGATGATGTGGATGATGATGATGATGATGATGATGATGATGATGATGATGATGATGATGATGACTACGATGATGATGGTGATGATGAGTTTGTTTTATTTCAATTAGTTTTAGTTTTATTCCTCTAATACAATTGTTGAAGATGAATTTGCACTGTGTGTGGTTGTGTGTGCATTTATATGTATATAGCCTACGTGAGGTGTGTTACTGTAGATGTCAACAATACTATTTTATTTGTATTTTATATTGGCATCAGTGTGAACCAACATGAATTTCTATTTCATGGACAATAAAGTTATATTACTAGGATTTACTGTAAAGTCTTGATGCCTATTGAATATATTGGTAGTCGGAGGGCTCGATCACAAAAACGTGATTACAGCAGCGCTGAAAACGGGCGTCAGATAACGATTACAAACAGCCAATTGATAGAAAGGTCAATTATAAAAGCAACAACACCAGTTCCACAGATTCAGAAGAAGAGAGTTTAAAAACCATGCACGAGTGATGGAGCACCAGCAATTTCCCAGAAGCACAAACAATCAAAAACTATTGACAATTTCAACTAATAAACGCAGTTGTCCAAACCAAAAATTATTGATGATCAAACCTCCACCAGTTTCATTTATAAATTCTAATGATAAAATGGATCTATCAAGATTAAACAGATATCAAACAAAGATGAGAATGGTGAAACGTGTAATGATAACAAATGTCTTCTGCGAAAATCGGTTCTGGACGACGTCGTTAGTCAATTGAATATAGGATCCTCGTTTCTCAAAAGACCCATCATCACAATTCAGAATGTCCGCCAATGACAAGCCCAACGAACACATAGGAGTCTCGAACCTGGCCATCGATGTCGTTTGCAACTACGCCATTAACATCTCATCTGTCTTTCAGAACACTATCAGCCATTGCTCCACGTCTACATCCAATGCCGAAAATTCTGAGTGTGATTTTGGCGAACTTCAGGATTTGGCGTCACTCGAGAGCGGCGTTAGAGAGTAGGGCGAAATCTGCTTTAGGTTAGAATTAAATAAATTCGGAGTCATGGCCAAATGTGACCCACGGCTCCCAACTGGTTTTATGTCAGTTTGAACCAGATGCTTAGCTTTTCGTACGTATAGAAATTATCGTCACCCTCCCCAAGAAATCATCATATGAACTAAATCAAAATCTTATATTATTTAGCTTCTAAACAATTCTGGATTAAAACCGATTTCTTCTTCTTCTTCTTCTTCTTCTTCTTCTTCTTTTCTTCTTCTTCTTCTTCTTCTTCTTCTTCTTCTTCTTCTTCTTCTTCTTCTTCTTCTTCTTCTTCTCTTCTTCTTTTCTTTTCTTCTTCTTCTTCTTCTTCTTTTATTATTATATTATTTTATTATTATTATTATTATAATGATGATGATGATGATGATGATGATATGATGATGATGATGATGATTATTATTATTATTATTATTATTATTATTATTATTATTTTATATTATATTATTATTATTATTATTATTATTATTATTATTATTATTATTATTATTATTATTATTATTATTATTATTATTATTATTTATTATTATTATTATTATTATATTATTATTATATTATTATTATTATTATTATTATTATTATTATTATTATTATATTATTATTATATTATTATTAAATTATTTTATTATTATTATATCATTATATATTATTATCATCATTATTAATATTTTAATTATTTTTTTTGTATTAAATTAAAAATATTATTATATATTATTATTATTATAATTATTTTATTATTATTATCATATTATTCATATTATTATATATTATTACACTATTATTATTATTTTTTTCGTATTACAAACTGTACTACATTAATTATATTTGAATAAAGATTATTATTATTATTATTATTATTATTATTATTATTATTATTATTATTATTATTATATATATTATTATTATTATTATTATTATTATTATTTATTATTATTATTATTATTATTATTATTTCCGATTGTATTAAACTCACCAGTATAAACTAAACATCAAAATGAGCGTAATTTATTCTTTTATTTGCTCTCCAAATTTCGTTTTGATGCTATTCTTTGATTTTTATCTTATTTGAAAGAACCCTTATTCCAACATGTCGGTTGAAGAAATGACACAAAAGTACTGCTGAGAGAGATGTGTAAACATTCATACACGACTGAAACATGTTTATGCTGACTCGTGCATTGGTATTTAAACAGTTCAAAGGTGCGTTAAGTCATTTACTGGAACTGATGCTGTTTCATCAACATTAATGAGCAGGCTCGCAGTGGTAGTTCATAAACTGCATCGAGCAAAGCAAATGAAAAACAAACTGACAAACCTAACCAAGCCAATCGTTAGAAAAATCAATCTGCCATTTTGCAAAGTCTTATAATTTCCAAGCGAACAGTTCGATATATCGTTAGAGAAATCCTGGGTTATCGAAAGGTGTGTGCCCGTTGGATACCAAGAATGCTCAAATAAACGCATGGTCACATTGAAAGACGTTTTCTTGAAGTCGTTGAACGCCCCTCTTACAGTTTAGCTCCAAGTGACTTCCTCCTTTTCTTAAAACTTAAGAGATACCTCAAGAGCGCAAATTTTACTATTGATGGTGAGGCGCAGGTGGAGGTGACTCGTTGGTGTCGAATTTGGCCACGTGAATTCCTTTTCGACGCAATGCAATAGTTGGTGCATTGTTGGCGGCTCGGTGTGGATGAGAACTGTGACTATTCTTAAATTTTAACTGATAAACGGAAAGGACATAATCTAAGAATTGTTATGATACCTTTATCAATTTCGTATCTATTATACTTATGAAAAAACAAGAGCGGCGTCAAGACTTTTCAGTCCAGCCTTATTTTTTTTAATTTTGATTTTGAATGTGGTGTTCAATTGCTATTGTGATGATTATGTAACTGTATTTTAAATAATTTGTAATAAATACTCTATGAAATTGTATATAAATATATGGATTGCATTTTCCCGACATCTGACGGATTTTGCCGAATAAGCACATTAGATACCGCTTCAAGAAAATGAGTCACAGAAGAAAATAACAAGACAAGGAACCATTTTTAATGTCTGAACGCTCTCCTCAAGTCTACACTTACAAAATGGAGTGAATAATTTTGAAGCAATTTATGAACAACGCGGCTTGACATCGATTTTGTTTTGCATATTGTATTAAATCTATGGGATACGTTTTTGTATTTGACGCTGATGTCAATTTTACACTTTTGTTTTTGAACTGATACTGTGATAACAAAAGTACTTCATCTGCAAGGAATTCAAGATCAATTCATTCATTTACGATGACACAGTTTTGTTCTCTCTCTCTCTCTCTCTCTCTCTCTCTCTCTCTCTCTCTCTCTTTTTCTCTCTCTCTCTCTCTCTCGCCCTCACTCTCTCTCCCTTCCTTTCTCTCTCTCTCTCTCTCTCTCTCTCTCTCTCTCTCTCTTTCTCTCTCCCTCTTTCTCTATTTTTTTGGTTCTCTCTCTCTGTCTCTCCCTTCATTTCTTTCTTTCGCTATCTATCTATCTATCTATCTATCTATCTATCTATCTATCTATCTATCTATCTATCTATCTATCTATCTATCTATCTATCTATCTATCTATCTATCCATCCATCTGTATATCTATCTACCTATCCATCTATCTATCCATCTATCTATCTTTTATCTGTCTTTCTATCTATCTATATATCTATATATCTCATATCATTGACATAGTTGAACACTCTAAAGATTCGAGCACCATCTTCTCACGAAATATACAAGTATGTATGAGAATCTACGAGAATCTTACCATGTATCATCTCCTTTCTCCCATCACCCATGTCTCTGTCTCTTTCACTATTTATCTTTCTAATTCAGTCACTCTCTTCCCAGAGTCCCAAGCCCCTCTCTCGTATTCTCTCTTTCTCTCTTGCCTTTATCTCATTTACCTTACCTCGACCCCCAAACGACCTTTTGACCTACAGTGGCATAATTTATTCCGATATCACATACATACATCGGAGGTCTCATTGTTGAATATTATGATGTAAAGGTATTTCGATGAAATATTAATATTTGCTATCGCCTTGAAGTGGGTTGATTGACGTCAAATGAAAGAATGGAAGATAAATAAGTGTGTACGTAAATGTTTTAACTTTGCATTTAAAAAAAAATTTAAAGTGATTAAATATATGTAATGTAAGCAGTTTAATCTCCCCTTATTAAAAGAGGCATTTTTTTTCATTTAAAAGACATACAGCGATTTCAAAATCTCTAAGACATCCTCTTTTTGTTGTGCTCATCTTTCACTTTGCTGAGAAGCTAAAATCTTGGGAGCTTTGGATTTTATTTGGTCCAGGAGCGAGAGTTCCGGCATACAGCGTTGACGCAATGTCAACCTTCCATGCTCCAATAGGGTGTGATACTGTTTCTTTGTGTTCTGCCTCAAAGGGGAAAATAATCACAACATGAGCAACATGGGATTCTTTCAGTGATGTGTCCCCTGCATTTTTTTAACTGGCTTTAGCTTTAAAATGCTACGGAAGCCTGCTTTAACATGATTGGATTTTTAAATCGTTTGTATGAAAAGAATAATACAATGGCAACGGTCAGTGATGCTCGCTAACAGGTATTTGCACAGAGATGCTGAGCTATCTATGATATTCCACCTACGTCAGATACTGTGTATCAGCATGTTCTCTGGACAACATTTCAAGGATAAATTTTTGTAAGAAATCTCTCTATACAGAAAAACCCACCGACAGCCTCTCCTGACTGGAGTTGGAAAAAGATGAAGCATGTTGCTGATAGCCTGTATGGACCATTTTACCACCTATAGAGTAGACATGCCTTGAGCTGGTTCCTTTTTATGCAAGAAAGGCTGCAAGACAAAATTCAAGTGAGTAAGCGCCCTCTTTCCCTGCACAGCTCTTTATCATTGTGGAGGAGACTGCAGACAAGAATAACGGTCACACCTGAGTTTGATAGGCATAACACGAAATAAAGCCCCCCTTATGTATCATTTAGGCTTCCCCAGTCTCTTAGGCCCACATCCGGTTACCAGAGGTCACTTCAGGTGTTGATTACATAACTTCGTGTGGTTCTAAAGTCGCTCATATTCGTCAGTCCAGGTTTGTAACAAGTTATGAGAAAATCGGACGATTCATCTGTCTATCCCACTTCCGGTTTTGATTAAATCACTATTGGTGCTTCTAAAGCCTTCCCTTAAGTGTACCTCAAGATTTTATTCAAGTTTGTGGATAATCGGATCGTTTTCCAGTCTTTTATGATTAAATTCTTGTTTCAAAGGTCCACTTCCGGGTTAGTGATGTCACTTCCTGAACCACAATCTTATTTCCACGGGTATCGCTTCAGGATGATGCATCACTGAGGGCAATCGACAATTCCCTGGTCTTCGAGGACAGATTGAACTTCTCAAAAGTGGGTTTTTACTGATGACGTTACTTCCGGTTTTGTGAAGTCACTTCCAGTATTGTGACGTTACTTCCGGTCAGTCTGTGTCACTTCCAATGATCATTTTAGGTGCAAAACGGTAGAAGCTTTTGTCCGCCTAACTCGAATACACCCACGCAAAACAGACAGACAGTAGCTGGTTATTATACAGAAGTGATGACCTCTTTTTAGAGGTGAATATTTCACAAATTATGACGATAAAGCTTGGCCCTTTTTAAAAAAAGCATTCTATACGGTCTTCTGAGTGTTGCATAAGAGAGGTTTGCTTTAAGAAGTGAATCTTTCCAGTGAAATGTATTGCTTAACGTAAACATTAATATAACATTTAATCTATCGCAACCTGAAATAATATTTATTAATTTTTTTTTGGTCAGAAAACCGTACCTTCAAATATCGATTGATTAATATGGCTCTCACCTTGTCAAAAACATCAAAAAAAAAATTTAAAAAACTATTAAAAAAAGAAGAAAAAATTAAACAAAAAACAAAAACATACAAAAAGAACAAAACAAAACAAAACAAAAACAAAAAGCAACTCACAAACAATAAGAGAAAAGAGAAACAAAAAAAAAAACCCAAAAAAACAAAACAAAACAAAAAAAAAACAAAGAACAACAACGACAAAAGAAAAAAAAAAACTCTCAAAAGTGGTTTTAGGATTTTTGGCAAGGTTGGCTTTTACTAATTTAATGCCGAGTTATTTGTCCACCATTTCTAAGTACAGCAGTAACGTTGGTGAAACTGATGATCGCTCTACTTTCATTTTCATTTGTTGTTGTCGTTGTTATATTTGTTGGCTTTGTTGTTACTGTTATTTCTACTGAAAGTGACGTTGATGCTGCTGCTGCTGCTGCTAACGATGATGATAATGATGATGATGATGATGATGATGATGATGATGATGATGATGAAGACCGTGATAATGGTGATATTTATTATGTCTATAATACGATGAGGACGACAATAGTTATGCCAGTGTATTGAATGGATTTTAATGATCTTAATGATGCAGACAGGCTTCCTATTGATAGCCTTAAAATGATTTGAATGGAGAATATGTCATGATTTGCACGCCCACCGTTTAAAAAAAAAGAAGTATAACTTTATGTATTTGAAAGGAAAGGGATGATAATGGATGAAATGTCCTCAATTTGTGACATTTGAAAACCTATGGTGTAGCAATTTGTGCCATCCAATTAGTGCCATACATTATCTATTAATAGTCAATTCTTTAACCAATAACCACTCACTGCAACAGTAATCAAATAGTGATTCCGCGCATATAAATAAATGAGTACTAAACAGTGGAATGATTAATAAGCCATGCAAAAAATTAGCTTGAATCAATAAATATTCAAAATCTTCACATTCAAGCTCAGTTTGACAAATTGCAATAAATCATTAAATTTTACCCAATGTTATTTTCTCAACGCGTGAATATATGCACGTCGAATTTGCTCATTAGTAATAATTGGCTTAAATAATAATAATAATAATAATAATAATAATATAATAATAATAATAATAATAATAATAATAATAATATAATAATAATAAAATAATAATAATAATAATAATAATAATAATAATAATAATAATAATAATAATAATAATAATAATAATAATAATAATAATAATAATAATAATAATAATAATATAATAATAGTATAACGCACGATATCCTGAGTCACAATATTATTTACAAGAAATCACTTGATAATATTTTAAAAAAGGTTTACGATGATTTCTTGAATAAAAACAATGATCTGAACCCCCGAATACTCCGTGGAATGGCGTTCCACAATTGAATCTACTTAGGTGCTTGCATTTATGGTGCGTTAATAAATGACAGCCATTAATAGTCTTATACACTACACTTACATGTTAAACATATGTTAAGAAAGCGTTTAAAATTTTGTTTTTAAATTACAATGGGTACTAAAAATATAACATCCCATGTATTTTGTCTTTTATTTACATGGATTGACTTGTATCTTGTGAGATATAACAATTGCCGATACAATACCGCCGTGTTATACTGGAGATTCAAACAGCACTAAATTCTGGATTTTAAAAAAATATTGTCCCACTTGTGAATAAAATGTTCATAAGGTCTCATTGTTTAACGATTCCAGATACGTGATTTAAACAATAACAATATATGTTTGTACAGTAGGTGTAAAAGTAGTCCTAATATTATGTGATCGTCATATAACTATGTATCAATTTTAGTTACAATAGAGGAAGTACGGTTTTTAAAAGCACATGTTTGTAGTTAAAAAGTCATGTAATTCTCACAACGAAATCATACAGTTTTGTTGTAATGTTATTGGTCAGCGAGACAACGTGGTAATGCACTCGCCACCTTTCAATAGCTTTCGTCGATCTCATGAGTAGCCTAAGTTGAAGAGGTTAGTCTTTATAACGTAAAGATCGTGTCGAATCCTGCTCTATAATGCCCTGACCAAAAGCGACTATGAGCACTTTTATAGAGCAATATCCTTTAAACGTGCTCAAAGCCCTTACTGCTTTTTAATACAAAGTTAAGAAATTCCCACAATTGCTGTAATGTTTAAAAATGTATTGCTCCTCCTTTCGCCAGCACGTGCTTTGTCGTCCGAGAGATACAATGATTTTAGAGCGTTTATAGCACAACGGAGGTATGGAAAGACAAATTTGTAACACATCTCGTAAGCAAAGAAATTCTGTTTCGATTTCGTTTCGAATTAAGATATGTTTTTTTACCGGTCATTTAACAGTGATTGGTTAGAGGTATCCAAAGATTAGCAAGCAATCATTCCTATCAGTTAAATGCCACAAAAAGCATGAATGACCTCCGGGTCCTAGGGCCTAATGGCTGTGAAGGACTAAAGGACATGGCAACCACAGGTAAATGCTTAATGTGATATTTAATAAAATGATCTGAAGAGGCTGCTTAATAAGTAGTGGAATAATTTTTTGACAAGGGCCAAGCACGGTTTCAGCTATGGAACGAGCAAAGATGCGTTTAATACACATATCTCTTTTGATCTGGCTAAACGTTTTCGGACCAATAACTCTGTATCACGTTATAAATCAGCATCAAATGATGTTTGATTAACGATACAACAATTATAGTCTGTGACTTACCAAAAGATCAAGCGCTACAAATTTTGTTAATTACAAAGGATATTTTGAAATGCATTTCTTAAATGTTTAATATCTAGTCTTAAAACAAGTGAGATACTTTTAAACAGAACTAATGCCATGAATTTATCCACAGGATTTAAACACTTTTTAACCAAAAAACCCCACTATGATAAATCGAGCCTATAGCGATGTTTTATGGGATATAATATGGTTTTAAGATTGATATTAAAGTCTATTTGATAATATATTAAGATTGAAATAAGTGATTTTTCGCATCCGATGAGAATAATACGTAGATAGTTCCAATAGGAATGAGCTGATTCCTAATGAACGTATATCATAAAAATGAATGCGATTATCGTATAACTTAATAGGTAGACTAGGTACTTGTGTATTTTTTGCACGATAAATTTGGCTGAGAAAAGAGGTTAGTAATACTTTTAGATATTGTGTGGTTGTTTGACTTTTCGTAGACACGAACGACGAAAAACAAAACAAAAACAAGTGTTTAATGAGTGCTTGAATACATGCAGCGACAATATAGTAAGAATATTTTTAAAAGAATAACGGAACTGATAAATCAGGGACATATTATGGTTTATAATGGTATCTATAAAACATGACAGTGATTTGATACATTCAGGTTTGAATTCTTAAAAATCCAAAGAATTCAAAAGTTTTAAACAAGTGCACATTTGTTAATGACAGACATAGATAATAGTGTTGATGGCATCCAAAATAATGTGAGAACACCTTTGAGATAGATTTGTCGATTAGTTTTAGAGATCGAGTTCAATAACAAAAATATAAACATGCAGACATGCAGACGTTCATATTCTGATTGCTTGGTAGTTGGTAACAATTATCTAGAACATGAAAGTAAAAAATACAATTTGTCTCTTTGTAGTTGAGTAAATGACACGATACCCGATATTGCTACTTTAACACATATCGGTAAGATTACTTAAAATATCAGGAATTTAAGTTTAAAAGTAGCATGACTTATTAGCCATCTGTCAAAAACCATTGGAATGTATAAGGAACACTTTGTATAAACCTTACATTAATTGAAAAAAATAGCCCCAATAAAGCAAACTTTTTCATTCAGGTAAAAGACAGTCAGCTATTCACTTCACAGCTACTTCTATGTCGGACATAGTCTAAAAATTTTGGCCAGAAAACTTGTCCTTCGAGTATCGATTGATTAGAAAAACTCTCATATTGTCAAAATCTGTAAACCTTGGGCTGAAGAGGATTTTGTTTTAATAAGAAGCGGGACATTTCAATCGGATGGGTTTTCTGGCCAATGTTTTTAAAATGGATTTTTTAAATAGTTGCCTTAATAAATATCATTTTAAATGAAAAACTTAACGTTAAAAAGTATTCGTTTAACAGCCATTGATAGTGACAGTTACCATTGGATAATCTTATTTGGACGAGGTATCGTTGTTTTTTTTATGAATGATTTAAACACGTTCATTATTTTCAATTATCAGACATTACAATGATGAATCTGTTAATATCTCGTTAAGAGTTTCAGGATTTAAACTGGTTAAAAAGTTGTTCACTTAGTTACTCGTAGCCTTTCACAGCGGTTAAGATTTTATCATACTATCGCCGAAATTTGGTAAGGGAAATCCCCCGTAACGTGTATACAGCATCAATAAGGTACACATTTTCTAAGAATGTGTAATTTATTATGAATTAACGGAAGTTCTAAGTTTTAGTTAAAGCTTTTTATTGTTGAGACAGTCACACAGTTATGGAGTTAGATGTTTTTATAAAAGTATGAATTATATATGAAATACCTCAGGAATATGGTGGCTTTGAGTATCTTGGTACTAATACTTCCACCCGCATACAGCATAACTTAGAAATTTGTACTAGAGGGAAACAAACCATAATATTGAATAAGAGAATATCATGGAGGAGTGAAATACTAGATCCATTAGTAAGTAAATGCTGGAAAATATTCGATGGAGTCAGATATAATAGGTATTATGAATTTGCTGTTATTTCAATATTATTTTGAAAACACGATCATAAGAGTTCATATAGAGTAATTAGGATCAATAAACTACGAAAATTTAAAGAAATCTTTAATTGTCTGTTAAGACCATTTGATATAATTCACAGCCTACATGGAAGATTAAAAGCCCCAAAAACAGCATCAAATGGCTAGATTGGTTGCTCCTTTGCTAATCATTCTTACTTACTATCACTCGATTTAATTTCAAAACAATTAATACGAAAGGTTTGCTATTCTGTGTCAAAGCTTAAAACAATAAAGTCGTTTTCTCAACGATGCTCACTGATCATTTTTATGAATGGATTAATATATGTTTTTGATTGAAGGATAAACTGGCTCATATTAGTTGGCAGTTCTAACGAATACTGATGGTTTCGATACATAAACCAATTTGCTAGTCTTGATATCAACGTTAATAAAAATAACATAAAATAGCTTATCATGTATCATTGCAATTGCTATCATTAACCTATAAAATCGTGCACATTGATTTGGTTTCGCATTACTACATGTAAATTACTGTTTATCTGACATAAATTCCAACTCTTCGTGAAAATAAATATCCATTTAACAAGATAATTATTCATGATGATCATCACCATCTACACCATTACCGTTATCATCACCACCATCGTTGTCCAAATAGGTTTCCAATTTAACTATTTTAATGTGATTCCGTTAATCATCTGCAAAACACATTTTTTCCACGATGACACGTTCCAGAGTTGTCATCAAAGCTATACAAATTATTTGTGAGCATCGGTTGGGAAACCATCAAACAAAAACTATAACACACAAAATAGATACCACACGAAAAGTATTAAAATGGTAAGGGAAATATGTGACCCACCGCCTCAGATCGGAAATGGAGTGATTTAGATGCGAAAAAAAAATAACAAAAAAAAACCAGCAAGAATTCCAACAAACAAAAAAAATCTGGTTACATTTACAAGCTTTATTGAGGGAAATAGATATAGATTTTTTAAACCACTTAACTGCCGCACTGTGTAATATAAAACGTATTTAAAAATTTGACCATTGCAGCATCTAGTTCATCCATGTCTAATACCGTTTCGAGACGATGGAACACAAACAACTTTAGCTTACATCAACAAAAACTAATAAAAATACAGATTTAAAAATCACACTCGTGACAACATAATATCCACTCTGCTTGAATTATTATAATATCAAAAGCTGTGAATGTGAAGAGAAAATAAATCACACCAATTAGTGGCATCCCATCCATTTGGCGATAGGATGGTATCTTAGGAGACAACTATTGTTTTAATTTGGACAAAGCTATTTGCATTAAAATAGTTATCCTATATCAGTTTACATTATATGCATTTTGTTAATAAGCATTTTGTGTTATGAAAATGTTTCTCTTTTAGAAAAAAATAATCGAGAATATCAACACCTTGTAGACTAGCACCTTAAATGAGTCGTACGCTAAAAAAAAAAAAGAAAGTGACATGACAGATTAATCACCAAATGAACGTTACGCCCCTGAACACCCACAATATTAAGTGATAAGAGGTGAATCAAAGTCTTATTACATCTGATAATAGAGATGATGAAAACAGAAGTATCCTCACCTTCGTATACACTGTTGTGGTTGGAACCTCTTCGGCAACAGATATGGCAAGCTATCAGGAACTCTCGTCGGAAATTACCTGTAGAATAAAATATATAATGGAACTGAGAACTGTTGTTGTTTCTAATCGGTCGGGGTCATCAAAAGTGTGGTGTAACAGGAATGAGTACTGATACCAATAGATAAATTAATAAAAGTGAATTTACAACAAAGTAAAAAATAAAAACAATCAGAAAGCCGAACAAAGAAAACATGAGTATGTATTTGAAGGGTGTTATTTTAAGCAATTATCTAGTATTATATTCATATTCGTTGAATTCATTTTTATTGTTGATTGAATGAGGACTTTGATCCATTTATCCGTTGTTTATTTTCTATCTATAGATTAACTCAATATAAGTAAAATGTCTATTCTGTCAATACGATTATCTTTACAATCCCCAGCATCAGCTATTACAGTATCTAGGTTACAACTCGGCTGGGAAAGGTCTCGAACATAATATGAAAATGGAGCAAAATATCTAATTATATACTTAGATACTTTTTCCTATATTTTTATCCATTTTCAAGGCATAAACTAGTTTGCTTTGATTTATTTAATCTTTACCAATAACAATACCATGAAATTGAATGTCAGCTTCCATTTAATATACAAAAACAGATAAAATGGAAGATTTCCCCTTTTTCGGCCATTTCCTGCCCCACAGAAAAAACCCAACTCTCTCTTCCTTGACAATGTCTTCAGAAAATCGCCATCAAACTTCCCACAAATATTAAAGATATTAATCACGCCCTTCATCTATTCCGCGATCTCAGCTTCACACAACCCGACAATAGGCTCATATTTTCTCTAGCCTCTACACCTCCATTCCCCATCAAGACGGATTACAAGCCATCCAATACTTCATCGACAGACGCCCTATACCCTAATGTATCGCTGATGCTATCATTCACCTTACTGAGTTAGACTTGACTCTCAACTCTTTTGAATTCAACGGTCAATTTTTCCCATCAGATCTCGGGCGTGGCCATGGGCACCTAAATGGGTCCATCGTACGCCAATTTATTCATGGACCACCTCGAGCTTAAGTTTTTCTGCCACTACGACGACCACCAACCAGCATTTTTAAAAAGATGCATCGACGATTGCATCAGCGTCACCAATATGACTAAACTGCAACTCAACAAATTCATCACTGCACTCAACAACTTCCACCCAGCAATAAGATACACTTATCAGGTATCCACCACTCACGTAGCCTTCCTGGACATCGCAGTTTTCCTCACTCAAAGTGGACTCAAGATGTCTATCCACTACAAGGTAACAGTCACACATACCTTCTCTGTGGTCTTCACATCCCACCAAATGCAAAAAATCAATTCCACTTTCACAGCTACTCAGACTAAGACGAATCTGCCAGGATGATGAGGACTTCACGGTAGAGAAGGATAAAATGCTTGACTTCTTCCGGAACCGCCATTATCCTGGATACAAACTGAATCAAGTGGTCGACAAAATCCAAAATATCTCTAGGGAGGCTGTCATGAAACCAGTTGACAACAGTAACAGCAAAACAGACAAGCCTGTCCTAGTCATAACTAATCATCCACACAACAAAATTAAAAAAAATAATTATCGTCAGATTCTTCAGGATCAAGTAGAAACGAGGGATATATTCAACAAATGCCTTCAGACGGGATCGCAATTTGAGGGACATTCTGGTTCGGAGCCGGCAACCAACGTATGACGGAGCCTTGTGGACGTTGCAGATGCAGGACATGCAAACATATATCCGTGGAAAATTCCATCAAATCCTCGGATAAAGTGTGGGACATCCGACACGCCTTTACTTGCTCGAATCGTAATCTAAATAATTGACGCTCTCATCTACAAACGTTGCCACAAGACATGCGTGGGAAAAACTGGCAAGAGATTAAGCAACAGGTTTAGACAACATCTGTGGTCTATTGAAAACGAAGAGAACAAGCCTGTGGCCCATCACTTCAATGTTTCCAGTCATCGAGGATTGCATGACATCCAAAAACCGTCCTTCAGTTATGTCACACCACTAAACAACATAGAAAATACAGCGAGGCAGAACTGATACTTAAACTGAGCACCCTGTCACCTCACGGCATGAACTCGAGACTGGACCTTATTTAAATAATATACTACTTTGGTCTCTTACGTCTCCGAATCCGCCGGCCATCCATCGTCTTTTCCTTAAACTACATACCAGTATCATTACATTAATACTATGACTACTACCCAAAAAACCCCCCCACACTACTCCCACTACTCTACTACTTCTACTACATACTACTACTACTACTACTACTACTACTACTATCTCTATTACTACTACTACTACTTAAATACTACTACTAAAATACATTCTTACTACTACTACTACAAAAAACACTACT